>NW_016107323.1:929452-950161 GCF_001604975.1 Cebus imitator
CAAAAAAAAAAAAAAAAAAAACCCAAAAAAAACATACTCCTCAAAATCCAGGGAATACTAAATGCCTGCAGCTAGCAGGGTCATCTCTACTTTGCTGGCATACTTCTGTTCCCAAGAGTTGGGCTCTAGCATACCCCAAAGTCAATTGAGTATGTCAATCGAATTAGGTAATTGAGTGCAATACAAACTAATAAATATGAGTATTAAATTCAAAAAAAGTTGTTTCCTCTGAAAACCAGGCTGAATTCTTGGGGAAGCCTTAATACCATGAGCTACTAAGAAAAATAAGTCCAAATTATGAGTGGACAAGACAACTGCAAAAGATTGAGGGGGAAAAATGCAGCAACTTAGAAGGATACTGCACACAGACTGCATCACAATTGTTCTCACTCTTCAGAAACCAAAACTAGAAATTGAGGGTGAGACATTTTGAGAATATGGCACCTAATTCCAGTCAGAGGACCCCTTAAAGAGAGAGAGAGATCTTAATTACATATTTTAAGGCTGGGCACGGTGCCTTCCGCCTGTAACACCAGCACTTCAGAGGCCGAGGCAGGTGGATCATGAGGTCAGGAGTTCGAGACCAGCCTAGCCAACAAGGTAAAACCCCGTCTCTACTAAAAATACAAAAATTAGCCAGGTGTGGTGGTGCATGCCTGTAATCCCAGCTATCAGGAGGCTGAGGCAGGAGAATTGCTTGAAAGCAGGAGGTGGAGATTGCAGTGAACTGAGATTACACCACTGCACTTCAGTCTGGTGACAGAGCAAGATTCCAACTCAAAAAAAAAATATATATATATATATATTATATATATAAAATATATATATTAAATATATATAATATATATTATATATATATATAAATCTGGAGAAAGAATGAATTAATATTTAAATTAAAATTACAATGTAAGGTTTATCTGTATCATTTATCTGACTTTTGGATTAAGAGACCAACTGCTATGGAGAACAGGGTTCTGGCTGAGCTGGGAATTTTAAAATGAAACAAAGAGAAGGAACTGACTTTCAGGGAGGCTGAGAGTCATCCACAAGACACTAGAGCCTTTGTTTAATTTCTTCCTTCTAAATTTGACTAAGACGGTTGGCATTTCTTTTTAAAAGAATTCCAGGGAGAGAAAAGTAACATAGTGTTCATCTACCATACTTCATTCAAAACAAACAGTTCAGTACAGAACACTCAGCTTGATATAATGCAACATGAAAAAGCCACAGTTCTGTTCTTTTGTCCCACCTATATGGTGTCTCAATTGGCAAAACACTCATCAAAGGAGAGCAATAACTGTGTCAGAGATAGCTTGGAACATTAATCACAAAAGCCTTCATTTCATAGTTAAGGTTCCTACTAAAATCTCTAGAATTAACAGTCTTACTAGGTTAACGTTTGTACTTGAAACTGGATTTGCCACCCTCTCACAAAACTGTCATTTTAATATGTGCTTACTGTAATCTCATATATAAAAACGTGATTTTATAATTAAAATCTTAATTATCAAAAATTGCCGGAAACCCACTATTTTCATACTCCTCGAAGATTGCACTGTATTATACACGTTGATCAAATGTAATAAAACAGCCTGGTCACATAGTGAGACCTCATTTCTACAAAAAAATTTTTTTAAATAGCCAGGCATAGTGGTGCCTATAGACCTAGCTACTTGGGAGGCTGAGACCAGAGGATCACCTGAGCCTGAAGTTTAAGATGACAGTAAGCTATGCTCATGCCACTGCACTCCAGCCTATGTGGCAGAGATTGTCTCAAAAACAAAAAAGGTAAAATAATAAAAGATCAAGAAAGGTGTCAGGACATTCAAGCTAGCAATTATTATCATTAATCTGAACTCTAAAATGAAATCTGAAAAGTCAACTCAAGATAATTGTTTTCAACAGATAAAAGTACAATTAGGTTGTTTCTTCCAATACTGTTAGCCTGGAGCAGAGCCATCATTTCTGTCGGATAACCCAAGATGCATTACCCAGAAAGAACCTGTTTATCCACTTCTCAGCCTTCCTACAGTGACAGAGCACCCATCTACTACAGCCAGTGCTGTTTCTGATGTTTTGAAGATACAAAGAATATATGATGAGGCCCCTGCCCTCAGGAGTTCAGTCTGTTTGAGAGGTTAAAATATGTACCTCAGAGAGGAAGGGAAAATGAGTGTCACAAACACATCCTTTGTGCTCTTTCATGGATTCCAGATTCACGACAATGATCTCAGAATATGATATTAGAAACCTCTTGTGAAGATTATGCTAGAGGAAAGGCTCTGGGTTCCTCACATTTACCTACTTTGCAAAAATCCTGTACTGGCTTTCAGTTGCTCTTATGGTAACACCCCAGACATTTGACTGGGCCTAAGCGGCCCATGGCCCCGCCCCCCACACCTCTCTAACAGCCTCCTCACGCACCTCCTTCCCCACACTGTTCTCTGCACTCCAGGCCCTCATAACTCCTCCCAGCCTCAAACATTCTGTTCCTACTGCCTGGGTGACTCTTCTCCTCCCTCTCTCCCACTACTAGTGAGCCACCTCTCATCCTGTAGATCCAATTTCAGCATCACTTCCTGAGATGTATCCCCAACCCACGCCCCTCCATCTGACAGATCAAGGTCACCTGTTAGTACTTGTATTTTCCCATGATAGCACTCTCCCCAATTGTAGTTAAGCCATTGTGTATTTGGTTGTCTACCTGCTGTCTCCATGGTAACACTTTCCACAATTGCAGCTAAATTGCGTATTTAAGTTGTCTGACAGACTTCTCCCCCAGTGTGAGCTCAGGGAAGGCAGTGTTGATCTCTATGGGTCCTTTTCATTGTTATACTTCCAAGAACTAACATAGAGACTGTCACTTAGTAGGTGTAGTAAATGTTATAATTAATAAATGAATAATGATATAAGTAATTAACATTCAATGGCTTTAATAATCAATACTTGCACTTCTAAAGTGGGAGAGTAAATCTGAATTAGCTAAGTCATTTCCTCCATCTTACATTCATTCACTTGGCAAGTGTTTATTGAGTACCTACTAAATGCCAGCAACTGTTCTAAGAGCAAGGTATACAATGGTGGAGAAAACAGATCACATCTCTTCTTTTTAGCAAAAGATTATAATGAACAGATACATATATAATTTCAGGTAGTAAAGTACGGGTTGAGTATCCCTTATCCAAAATGCTTGGGACCAGAAGTGTTGCAGGTTTCTGATTTTTTTAGATTTTGTAATATCTGCACCATGCTTACCAGTGGAGCATCCCTAATCCCAGAACTCCAAAATCTGAAATGCTCCAATGACCATTTCCTTTGTGTATCATGTCAGTACTCCAAAAGTTTTGGATTTTGGACTTGGATGAAGTATGTTCAACCTATGCTATTTACTTTGGTGCCTTAGAGGGTGATAAGAACGGGGGTTAAATTACATAAGACGGACAGGAAATTCTTCACTGCACATTTGTAGACAGACTTTAGACAGCCTTGATGAACTCTAAATAATTTTCAAGAGTTTCCAAAACAATGTCCTAAATAGAACGAGCCCACTAGAAGACCACTGGCTCCCAAGCCTTCCTCAGTCTAAAGTCTCCATTTCCCTACAGGAGAGAATTTCCTTCACATCAGCACACTGTCTCAACTCTTCCACCACTGCCTGTTTTTCTTGTTCATATCCCACTCCGCACACCACCTCTGTCAAAATGCTTCCTCATAGCCCCTCCCGACGGCTCTCAGTTGGTCCCCTTCACATCTTATTTATTCCTACCTTTGTTCCTGCAGTTCTCCCAACCTACAAGTGCCCCCTTTCTCTGACAATCTGTGCCCTCCTCTTCTTTAAGGGTCCTCTGCAAGAGGTTTTCCTTGAACATCCTCTTGCTACTGATCACTGTCTTCCTTTATATTTAGGCATGGAATATTAACTCTGTGGAGGACATTAATGAATGCAACACCCTTTTTTACAGATGGAGCCCAGAAACACACCTGGACTAGAGGCACTGTGATTTGCTGCAGGTCACACAGCTGATTATGGCCAAGCTAAAACCAAAGTCCAGTTCAATCCCCTCCAGCCAGGCTATGCTTTAAATCTTTAATGTGTTTTTATGTTATAAGTTTATACTGCCACCTAACAACAATAACAAAAATAAGTGGCTTGAAGTTGAAGACAGATGTTGTCTTCTTTGGTTTTGGTCTCCTGCAGAGCACTTAGTACAGTCCTTTGAGCATGGGCAACCTAGTGTCCATCTATTTGTCTCTTTATCTGTTACTGCGTACAGAAAAGACCAAGACAGATTTTTACCAAATTCAGAAGGTATGTTTGGGACGAATTAAAATACAGGCCATATGGCATTCACAAAAGTCACATTGGGCCTGGCGAGGCGGCTCACGCCTGTAATCCCAACTCTTTGGGAGGCTGAGGTGGGTGGATCACCTGAGGTCAGGAGTTCGAGACCAGCCTGGCCGACATGGTGAAACCCCGTCTCTACTAAAAAAAAAAAAAAAAAATACAACATTTAGCCAGGCTTCGTGGCGGGTGCCTGTAATCCCAGCTACTTGGGAGGCTGAGTCAGGAGAATTGCTTAAACCTGGGAGGCGGAAGTTGTGGTGAGCTGGAATCGCTCCATTGTACTCCAGCCTGGGAAACCAGAGCCAAACCCCATCTCAAAAAAAAAAAAGCCACATTGGATAGCCTAGGGGACCACTTCAAAGAGATGGGTAGCTCCCCTGCAAAGCACCCAAGGATCTGCCCCACAATGGAGACAAGCTGCAGACAAAGGAAACATATTAATAGTTTTGTATATGAGCCACAATCCAAAGTCATGAAGGCAGATGCAAGCAATGATTTCAGTGGCCTTCATGTGGGTGGCTTCGTGCTGTGTGCATCAAGTGGGTGGTGGGGGTCAGGGGAATAGATTGCTTTTCTTTTTCTTTCTTTTTTTTTTTTTTCTTTTTTTGAAATAGGATCTCACTCTGTCACCCAGGCTGAAGTGCAATGGCAGGATCTTGGCTCAATGCAGCCTTGACCTCCGTAGCTCAAGCGACCCTCCCATCTTAGCCTCCTGAGTGTCTAGGACCACAGGTGCAAGCCACCATGCCTGGCTAATGGCTAATGTTTTGTATTTGTTGCAGGGATGGAGTTTTGCCATGTTGCTCAGAGGCTGGTCTCAACTCCCGGGCTCAAGCAATTCTCCCACCTGGGCCTCCCGAAGTGCTGGGATTACTGGTATGAGCCAGCGCACCCAGCTGAATTGTTTTTCTTTATGGGGTAATAATTCTCCCAAACCACCCCAGATCAACAAACTAGTTGGGTAAGATAATACCATCATATCATTCTGGTATGCATTACAATGTATAAAGTGTCTAAAGCCTTGCTGAATAATGCAGTGTAATTATATGTATACCATAGTATACATAATTATACATGCATAATATATTATACATAGTATAAAATAATCCAACTCCCATGAAAAAGACATAGCTGTTGACCTCAGAGTGAACTGCTTTGAGGACTAATGTTTGGTAACACTTTTACTGCAGAGGGCCTAAGACATCTTTAAAAATGATTAATGGTGTGGAGTCCCAGTAATATGCAGTTCTGGCTTACTTCTTATTTTACAGAGCCCACTCAGGCACATTTCCATTTAGATAGAAAATTTCCATTAAAGGTAGGAAAACTAAAAATACCTGTTACATGTTGAAGGACAGCTGGTTCAGAGGTCTCCATAAACAGACTACTCTCCCTCCCTCCACACTTGTCTTTGTGTACCAAAGATATTAGTCTGCCCTCGCCACGACCGATTAAAACAACAGCATACAAATCTCACATTTGCAGTTGGATTAACCATCTGCAATGTTCCTGTGAGCCGGAAGTGGACCTTATATTAAAGGAATCAACTTCAATCAACAGCAGGAGATAGTGGCAAGAGATGATTCCTCACATAAAAACACTTGGTCATAACCACCTTGAATATTTACCGCAAAACTGAAATGTAGACTTATTTAAGAAGTCACACACACAAAAAAAAAAACACTGCAATTGCTACTGTTACAGATGCCTTCATATGTGAAAGTACATGAATATATTATCCTTCCCTCACAGACCAGACACGAAAACTGTTACATAATGGAATATTACATGAAACAACCAGATTAAATATACTGATTCTTTGTCCATAAACTTTCTCTAGATTTGTATCTGTATTTTCTGTTTGTAAAACTGCTTCGGCCCAGAAAGACTTAGTGAAAAAAAATGAACACACACACATTCCAAAATCTACACATTGAAAATATTCTTTTCCTACAGATAGCAGATATTTAAAGCCTTCTTCCTCCTCAGCGAGTGATTACACTGAAAGCAATTGTGTTTTCTTGTAAAACAGATGATAAGCACACATGCTTGGGAAAGTCACTGGCTTCGGTCAGGGTTTCTCAATCTCAGCACTACTGACATTTGATGCTGGAGAATTTTTTGTTGTGAGGGGCTTTCCTAGGCATGGCAAAAAGTTCAGTCGCATCCAAGGCCTCTACCCACTAAATGACAGTAGCACTCCCATCTCCCCAAACCCCACCCCCCACCAGCTCCAGTCATGACAACTAAGAACTTCTCCAGACTTCTGTCCTGGGGGGCAAAATCACCCCTGGTTGAAAATCACTTGTTTCGGTTGAAGTACAGATAAAATTCCCTGTGGCAATGAGACATCAGGACCCCTGAGAGTGTTTTAAATGTTCTCAAGTATGGCACCTACAAAAAATGAGATCTCGTGTACAGCCTACTAAAATAGACAAAGCTACTCGAGGCTGGAGATGACCAGTCTCGGAGTTCTACCCCTGCCCACCTGCCCAAGGGCTGAGCAGTCTCGATTTGACACACTGCTGATCCATTCATTCTAGGAACAGAGGTTGAGAAGCTCTGCCACGTGGGGCTCACACCCTTTCCTGCCCTACCTGCGCCCTTCCAGCTGCGTGTGGCCTGTCTCCAGCTTCCTGTCCAAGCACGGTTTGCAGCCTCCAATACAACTCTCCATTCCCCTCAATTTCCAAGTTTGGCAGCAACACTCCAGGCAAAAGACAGACTCTCCTAAGTGGACACCATTGGCAGAACAGGCTAATAGGTTACTGGACCAAATGGGCACCAAGGCAGTAAGAGATAAGGTCCCTAGGAACAGCAAGGCCTGGCGGGCAGGGCCTTCAGCCCTCTGAGGAGCTCTTCAAGAGCGACTCTGGAAGACTGCCATCAATAAGTAAGTAAATCCCGCTTAACTGAGCTAGTACCAATGAAGAGGAAACTCAATAGTCACCATAAACCACAGGTAACATTTTGGTCAAAGAAACTCAATAAAAGAATTGGGCTAGGCGCAGTGGTTCACTCCTGTAATCCCAGCACTTTGGGAGGCCAAGGCAGGCAGATTACCTGAGGTCAGGAATTTGAGACCAACCTGGCCAACATGGTGAAAGCCCGTCTCTACTAAAAATACAAAAAAAATTAGCCGGGCATGGTGGCAGGCGCCTGTAGTCCCAGCTACTCGGGAGGTGGAGGCAGGAGAATCGCTTGAACCCAGGAGGCAGAGGTTGCGGTGAGCCGAGATCAGACCGTTGCACTCCAGCATGGGCAACAAGAACAAAACTCCAACTCAAAAATAGAAAAGAAAGAAATAAAGAAAAAGAATTGGAACTCCTCCCATAAAGAGGAACAAAACAGTCACAAGCAAAAGGAATGAAGTGACACAACTGCTACCCCTCTTAGTAAGACTGAAGGACAAACTTGTTATTTCAGTTTTTAACTTTTATCTCATTCTAAGTTTGTATTTTTATTTTTTTTAAGATGGGGTCTTGCTCTTCTTTCAGGCTGCAGCACAGTAGTGCCATCAGAGCTCACTGTACCTTGGGTATCCTGGGCTCAAGAGATACTCCCACTTCAGCCTTCCAAGTAGCTGAGGCTGTAGGAGCAAAGCACCATGCCCAGCTGAAGTGTTTAATTTTTATCTTTAATTAGAAAGTGCCTTCAAACTTCTGGGCCAGGTTTAAGGAACTGAGACCTGCGTCCTCTTTTATTTTTTATTTTTTATTTTTTTTGAGACACAGTCTTGCTCTTTTGCTTAGGTTGGAACGCAGTGGTGGCATCTCAGCTCACTGCAGCCTCCGCCTCCTGGGTTCAGGCAATTCTCATGCCTCAGCCTCCTGAGTAGCTGGGACTACAAGCACACACCACTATGCCCAGCTAATTTTTGTATTTTTAGTAGAGACAGGGTTTCACCATATTGGCCAGGCTGGTCTCAAACTCCGGGCCTCAAGTGATCTTCCCACCTCGGCCTCCCAAAAAGTGCTGGAATTATAGGCATGAGCCACGGCACACAGCTGAGACCTATATCTGTCTTACAGCTAAAATCAAGAGTGGGCCCTTGTGAAAAGCCATCTTGTTATTTCTGGTCACATGTTACTTTAGCATCACAGATGAAAAGTCATGGAAAGTTATTCATATACAGTAGAAACAATATCTTAGAACACAGGTGGAAGAAAGGTAGGAACCTACACTGACGGGGGCGGGATGCAGTGTGGTCAAGCAAGGAGCTCAGCCTACAAAAGAAGGAGAAATGGGATGGAAACAATTTTTTTTTTTTTTGAGACGGAGTCTTGCTGTCACCAGGCTGGAGTGCAGTGGCGCAATCTTGGCTCACCACAACCTCCAACTCCCTGGTTCAAGCTATTCTCCTGCCTCAGCCTCCTGAGTAGCTGGGATTACAGGCACTTACCACCATGCTCAACTAATTTTTGTACTTTTAGTAGAGATGGAGTTTCACCATGTTGGCCAGGATGGTCTCGATCTCTTGACCTCGTGATCCACTTGCCTCAGCCTCCCAAAGTGCTGGGATTACAGGCGTGAGCCATGAAAATGATTTTAAGAGATATCTTTCCTACCAGGAAAAAGTAAGTAGGTAACAAAAAAGTTTAAGATTTGTGAAACAGGAGTTGCTTGGTTCAAAAATGGAGCTGTTTTAAAAATAAGCAAAGTATGCAGGTGAAACAAAGAGAAAAGTCACCTGCTTAGAACAGAAATAGATGGTACAATTAACTAATTTATATAATGTATCGCTGAGGCTGACACTCAGCTGCTTCTTGATGAGTGAGGACTTGGCCAGAGTTTCTGCATTTTCCTTTATTTTTATCACTTGTTTATAATATTTAAGTACTTGCTTCCTTTGGGATCTAGAAAAGAGAAATGTAATAAAAGTGTGCATCAAAGAAGATTGCCATGTACTCATTCATTCACTCAACAAACATTTACTGAATCCTGGTACTAGGACTGGGAAGCAGAGGTAAGTACGACTAGCCCTTACCATCTGAGCATTTCTTTGAGGTAGAGGTGAGATTGGAGAGTGAAGCAAGGATCCACCCACAAAGGACCTTGAGTGCAAACCTAAGGATTTTGGATGTTAACAGTGAAGAGTTTTCAATAAGAGCCTGATATGATCAAAAGCACATTTTAGAGTCTGCCTCAGCAGAAGTGTGGAGGATAAACAGAAGCAGGTGAGGCCACAGACGGGAGACCAGTTAGGCTGGAGGAAGAAGATCGAGGAAGGTCTGAGCTGACGCAGTGGCCACAGGTGCGATGGGAGACTTGCTAGGGCATGGTGTTGCACTGGATGTGGTGGTGCTGATGCTGGGGGTGCTGGGGGCTGCTATACGTGCAGAGTGATGTGGTTAAGAGCTCAAGGTCTCAAGTCGGGCAGATGTGGTGGTGGGCCACAGTGGTCAGGCGCAGGGGCTCTTCAATCAGACTTCCCAGGTACTAACCCTGGCCCCGCCACCTAAGAGCTGGGTAGCAAGCATCTCAGCCTCCTAAGCCTCAGCTTTCCCATCTTCAAAATGGGGATAATAGGCCAGGCATAGTGGCTCATGCCTGTAATCCCAACACTTTGGGAGGCTGAGGAGGGAGGATTACTTGAGGCCAGGAGTTTAAGGCTGCAGTGAGCTATGATCACACCACCACACTCCTACCTGGTTGAGAGAGCAAGACCCTGTGTCAAAAAAAAAAACAAACAAAAAAAACATATAACAGAGTTGTTATGGGGATTAAATGAGAAAATGTGTGCAATGTGTCAGCACAGTGGCTGATGATAAACACTGCTAAGATGTATCATTAAGATGATGCCATGGTGACTGCACCAAGTGAGATGGGAGAAGGAGAACTGAGTCAGGGGGTGAGGGGTGGATGTGTCCAGCCTAGAGCACATTGACTCTGGAGTGCCAGTGGAATACCCAAGTGAGATGTCCAGTAAACAGATGGAAGCACATGGCTGCTGCTGCTGATGACGGAGGCCTGAGAAGGAGACGGAGACAAAGACCACTCACCTTACAGAACGGCAGCTAAAGCCCTGGGCCCTGGTAGGGCCGACATGCTCAGTCCGAGACGAGAATAGAGCCCAGGAACCGAGCTCAAGAGGATGCTGATGTTTGGGCAAGAGGCAGGGAAAGGAAAGGAACCCACGAAAGAAGCTGAGCCGGCTTGATCACCCAGGAGAGTACAGGTTCAACTCTGTCAAACGCTTGGGAGGAGAGGGCCAACAAGGTCAAAAGTGCAGGGGACATTTTCGGGTTGTTTCTTGTGACTTGTAAGAGGAGAAGAAATGGAGCTGGTAAGGGCTCATGCTCAACTCAGATTGACCACATCAGCCCCACCAGGGCCGAGGCCCTCAGCTGCCATTCTATAAGGGGACTGCGCCGAGGATACTGACCGCAGGGGAACTGCAGATGGGTGGCCAAATGGTTGGGGAAAGTAGATGATAGTCATTTCACTGAGAATCTGTCACTGTTCCTCTTAAAACATTTTGTTCACTCTTCTCTGATCTGCTTTCTTAACTTTAATTTTTAAATTTGATTTCCTTTGTCCAGCTCTACCCAGCCCCCTTCTACAAGGCCTTCAGGGTCCCATGGATCATTTCTGCGGTGCATGAGTGCGGTTTCGAGGGCCCCTGGCCACCAGGGCAAAGAGTCTACGCGCGCTTGCGAGGTGAGCCAAGTTACACAACAAAATGTCTACTGGTTTGAACCAATGTGAAAGGCGCTGGATAACCTAAGGACAGCCTTCAGCAAGGTGAAGGCCGGCTTCTCCATTGTTTCCGAAGGTTGGCCAGTGGCAGTGGGGCCTGGAGGAAGCCATCCATGTATGGTCGCCAAGGCTGTCCTTGTGGAATAGCCAGGCAGCACTCAGTGGCTCATGACTTGGCATGGGGCAGCCAGGCAGGAGAGATGACTCAGTCAGTATCTAAGTGTTCAGATTTTTCTTTTACAAGGTAACAGTCCAGGTTTTGCTTCTGTCAAGGAAGTCCTGTTCTCTGCTCACAGTGCTGGTCTTAACATGAGTAAGAGGAGGCATGTGTGGCGTCAAGTGTCTCAAAAAACACCTGCTGGGGAGCAAAATATTAAAATACGAATGACTCAATTTATCGAACTCTTTCAGTGTGTGCCAGGTTTTCTGCTAAGCTCTTTACATATAGGATCTCTTAATCCTCACAAAGATCCTGCCAGGAAGATACTGTTACTTCCTTCGTTTTACCAAGGAGGAAATGAATGAGATACCAAGATGTTAATTGCTTGACCTGAACAGTAACTTCTCACTAAGTGGTAGAAACGAAATGTGAACTCAGACTCCAGAGCCCATCATCTCACTGCTACTATATAGCACCTGCTATTGCACCTTAGGTCCTCCCTTAATCAGCCTCCTCTTTAAAAGGTAGTTACCCTTTACATGTCTTTTAGAAAGGGTTAATACCTATTTGCACTCAAGTGCTAGAGACGACCAATATCTATTCTTCCTGGAAGTAAAAGCAGCAAGAGGTCACCTGCTTGGTGGGAGGAAAATGATTTGGAGGAACGTGGAAAATGGAAATGGAAAAGCAAGCCAGGAAACAGGAACCCTCACCTTATGGAACAGCAGCTGAAGCCCTGGGCCCTGGTGGGGCTGATACGTTCAGTCCAAGACAAACATAGATCCCAGGAACCAAACTCAGGGATGGGAGGAAAGAGGGGCTACCAAAACAAAACAACTTCACAACTTCATAATGTAGCCTAGAGCATCTGTGACCATTCAGGCAGCTAAATCTGTTATGGAAGCAGGCATATGCATGGCTCTCTGTGGGTTCACAAAGAACCTTCTCTCATAGCAACCTCCCAAGAGAAGCAGTGGTCAGCCCTGGTAGATGCTCACACTCGGTCGGTCTGGAGGGTAGCACCTACAAGTGTCCTTTAAACTGAGAGGTCTTGTGTGAGGCACTGAGGGGAACCCTGCACATCACAGGAGAACAAGAGGACTCCCTGAGCAAGGAGGGGTAGATGCTGAACATGACCTGAGGCACTGCAGGCTCTGGCCTAGGTCTTGGAGAAGAGAGAGCAGGACCGTGTGGTACCAGAGACAACAGCCACAGCTGGGGGCTGCATAGAGATCCAGAAGTAAGAGCATCTTCCTCACAAGGCCTGTGAGTGGCACTAGGAACCACTCACAACCACACTGTACTCCTGTGTCCCTTCCCTACTGCCAGAACCTCCACACCACGTGTGAGCCAAGAGCTCCTTTCCCCCCTTTTTTTTTTTAAACTCTGTCGCCCAGGCTGGAATGCACTGGTGCAATCTCAGCTCACTGCAAATTGCACCTCCCAGGTTCAAGCAATTCTCCTGCCCCAGCCTCCCAAGTAGCTGGGATTACAGGTGTGCACCACCATCCCCTGCTAAGTTTTGTATTTTTAGTGGAGATGGGGTTTCAACATGCTGGCCAGGCTGCTCCCAAACTCCCGACCTCAAATGATCCACCAGCCTCAGCCTCCCGAAGTGCTGGGATTACAGGTGTGAGTCACCATGTGCAGCCCCAATAACTCCTTTTGATTACATTACAGTCAGAATCCTGATAAGTTGACCAGCACAAGAGCTCTGAGGTGTGGTGAATCCCCAGGCTTCTGAGCAGGGCTGGAGCCAAAGAAGTATTACCAGAGTTATCCCTGACGAGTACCCTCAGACCTCCCTGCCACTAGTGGGGGGCACTTTTGGCGGGGAGACAGGAGACACACTCCTTGAAACATTTCATCAAAGCTTACTTTTTACTCTCTCTCTGGGGAAAAAATAGCAAATCTGCTAAAAATTCCATAACTTCTCCAACCAGCATGTTTTTCTCGCCAAACAAACTTTTCCTGATATCTACGCACTCTTGAAGTTTCATTTTTGCAAGAGAGGTATTTCCAGCAATGACCCTGAAAACAAAACACATGTGCATTTTTTTACTGTGCATGCTGACTACATTCATTGTGCAATCAAAAATAATTCTCATAAGCATCTTGTATTTTATATTAAAAAATCTGTCCTGGAAAATATATAAAAGAGCAATTTATAATAGTAGAGAGGCAAGAACTTCAAAATGATTGATAAGAAATGTGTACATCTTTATAAAGAAACTAGAGAGCTGGGCGTGGTGGCTGTTGCCTGTAATCCCAGTGACTCAGGAGGCTGATGCAGGAGGATTGCTTAAGGCCAGGAGTTCAAGATCAGCCTGGGAAACACAGCAAGACCCCATCTCTAAAAATACATACATACATACAAATATACACACATAAATGAGCAGGCCTGGTAGTGCACACCTGTAGTCCCAGCTACTTGGGAGGCTAAGGCAAGAGGATCCCTTGAGCCCCATTCAGTAAGCTATGATTGCACCACTGCATAACAGCCTGGGGGACAGAGCAAGATCCTTGACTCTTAAAAAAAATTTAGGGCCAGGCATAGTGGCTCACGGCTATAATCCCAGCATTTTGGGAGGCTGAGGCACGTAGATCACCTGAAATCAGAAGTTCGAGACCAGACTGCCCAACATGGAGAAATCCCGTCTCTAGTAAAAATACAAAATTAGCCAGGCATGGTGGTGCATGCCTGTAATCCCAGCTACTCGGGAGGCTGAAGAAGGAGAATCACTTGAACCTGGGAGGCGGAGGTTGCAGTGAGCTGAGGTCATGCCATTGCACTCCAGCCTGGGCAACAAGAACAAAACTCCATCTCAATAAATAAATAAATAAATAAATAAATAAATAAATAAATAAATAAAAACTAGAGCACTATTTTCATCCTCGGCACTACTGACATTTGGGCTGAATAAATCTTTGTTGTGGGGGCTGCCCCGTGCAGTGTGTGTGGTTTAGCAGCATCCCTGGCCCCTACCTACTACATACCAATAACAATCCCCCAAGTCATGACAACAAAAATGTCTGCAGGTGTTGCCAAAAGTCCCCTGGGTGGTGAGGGGCCCAAAACAGACCCCGGCTGAGAACCACTAAGTTAGAGAATAAAAATGCTAACCATCAGCATTTCCCAGCTGAATCAGTTAGGAAATGGATTAACAAGTGTAGATTAAATATCTTAAAAGAATAAAAGCTAGTACAGAAAACAAAAAAAAATTTAAAGACATGTTTACATTAGAGCACTTTCAATGTATTTCACAGTAGCTTGATCATGGGAACTGTTATCCAATTAGTTGGAAATTTCAGTTGCATGTTCCAAAACGTGGTTTTCCTTGAAGTATTCCTCAGGTGCTGACTTTGCCAGGTTGTTCAGCACTCTGACTGCAGGGAATCATTTGGCAAAGAATATAATACTTAAGGGGGTTTTTCCCACAAAAGAGTTAAGATATTAATAGGCATGGCATTTACTATCATTTCCTCACTGGCAATAGGCAGGTTTTTCTTCATAAATCCACTATTACATATACTGCATGGAAACTGGTTTTCATACATGTTTGTGCATGCACAGCAGTTTTAGAGCCAAGGAGCCAAGACAATAGATTGAAACCCAATTCTGAGTTTGTCTGCTAAAGAACAGGTCAGAAATAGAGTGAAAATACGAATACAATGAAGCCAGTTGTCACCATGGTAACTGAGCCCTACAGACGGCAGCCAGTACAGTCCTGCAATAAGACACCATAAAACGAAACAGGCTTATAACAAGAAGCACATGAATGAGTCTCACAAACTCGATTAATAAATAATGGATTGTATCTAGATACACACCGTCTTGGGAATGTAATCTCTGCAAAGGCCCTGTGATTTTGTTCCTTTATGGAGAGTTAAATATTTTGAAAATAATACAGACTCCTAAAAAGTAGAAAGTGGTTTTCTAAGTCACACTTTGTTACCGGAAGAGAAAAAAATAATAATTATTTGGGCTGAATTGAGTTCCCTCAAAATTTATATGTTGAAGACCTAACCCACAGTATCTCAGAATGTGATCGTATTTGCAGATAAGGTCCTTAAAGAAGTAAGTTAAAATGAGGTCACTAGGGTGGGCCCTAAGGCAATATGATGCATGTCCTAAGAAGAAAAGGTTATCTTGGACATACACACACATATAAACACACACACACACACACAAAAAAAAAAAACGTATGAGGACACAGCCATCTGCAAGCTAAAAAGAGAGTCTCAGAAGAAAAAAGGCAACCCTGCTGACACCTTGACCTGGGACATCCAGCCTCCAGACCTTCAAGAAATAAGTTGGTATCGTTTCACTTATTTCTGTTGGTCCAATCTGTGGTCTACCAATTGTTATGGCAGCTCTAGCAGACTAATAGAATAATGTTCCAAGAAGATGTGATAGAGCATTGCTAGCAGCACAGAAGAGCAGCTTTAACTCCTGTACTATGGAATTCGGGCTTCATTAAGAAATAATCAAGTAGCATCTCTTGCCATCATCAGTAGTACCTAATTCATTGCCCCGTGCCCACTGTAGGCTTCTCTGTCTTCCCCCACCCAGGGCCTCATGCCTTCCACTTGGATACAGGACAGGACAGTCACGTAAAACTGGTCTCTCTGTGTCCACTCTTACCCAACATGTAATCCATTCTCTACGCAGCAGCAAAAGTGATCTCAAGACAGAAATCACAGGTGTCATCCCTACTCTAAGTCCCTGCAATGGCTTCCCCTTGTACTTAGAATAAAATCTAAATGCCTGCCTGAGGCCCAAGGCCCAAAGCCCAAGACGCAGCACAATCGAGGTCCAGCTTCCTCCTACTCTTTGCTCGCTGAGGCTTCCTTCCACCTTCAGGACAGGCCCAGCCCTCCCCCATCTCACCCTCTTCCCTCTGCCAGGACGGCCCCTCCCTCACCACATGTGGCTCCGACAGTCCACTGGGTCTCAGCTTCACTGTCCCCTACCCAAGGAGGCATCTTGATCTGCCCACCACACACACACACCAATGCCCTAGCTCGATTTCTTATTTGCATTTGACAGCTTGCAGTCATTTCATGGGTTGGCTCACCTATGTTTTCCGTAGTACCTCCTTTAGAGGGCAGAGCTGGTGCTCCTGCCTAGACCACTGTTATGGACTCAGCACAGCACCTGGTGCATGCAGGCGCTCGGTAAATGTCTTTTGAGTGTGTGAATGCTGGTCAGGCTGAAATCCTCACTCCCACCTCTTCATCTGCTTGCTTAAGCCATAAGCACACACCTAACCCTGGTCAGGGGACCAGAACTACAGCATGCTCCTATCAAAGCTGCCACAAATAACACCAATACCTCCTGGTATCCCATTTCATGAGGCACCCCCCTCTCTTACCCCTGCTGATTTGGTCTCCTCTGAAAATTAATGCTTGTCTATACCAAAGCATGGTGGCCTGACCCCTTGGAACTCTGCATTCTAGACTCTTTGGCTGCCTCTGGAGGGCCAGGCCCAGCTCCCACTTAGGTGGCCCTGATGGCCCCTGTGCTTTCCTCTCCTCACCACGGCCCCAGGAGATCTGCCACCAGGCTTGCCTGCATTAGGACAACAACTTGGAAGCTAAACTCTATATACCAAGGATTAGAGCTTCATAAATGTCTAGAAGAGATTCTGTACAACAAGGAGTTGCCAGACATACTCTGGGGTCAGGGTATCTGCAGGAGCTGATGTAGTTTAAGTTACAGGTATTGATCGACTTACGACCTATGCAACTTACGACCATTCGACTTTACGACCACAATCGCTAGCCAGGACTGCTCCGCGTCTGGCAGTGCAAACGTTGCCCAGCTGGGCATACGACAGTGCGGACCAGCTTCCAGGAGAACTACCATCTCCGCGTGCATACAGCCTACTCAACTTACGACCAAATCGTGTTACGACCGGTTTATTGGAACCAATCGTGGTCGTAAGTCGAGCAGTAGCTGTATTTACTTTCTCTGACATTAAGTTTTCTCATCTGTACAAGGAGGGTAATAATACATGCTATGTGAGGTATGTCTGAGGATAAAAGAGATCATCAGCATACAGTACACAATAAGCACCCAACAAATGATAATTATCACTACAAAGCAAATTTGCAGATGAGAACCCTAGAGAGGGTAAGTAGCTTGCCCAAGACGACCTTTGATCATCTCGCCATGGGCCAGTTGCAGAAACAGCTGCAATTCTCTACACGAGTCTTTACTCAACTTTTGCCATGCTACGCTACTCTATACTTCCTCCTATCAAGAGGTGGATGCAGCCTGGCGACTTGCTTTAACTGAGTGTGGCGGAAAGAGGCATTGTACGGGTTCGAAGCTTGAACCTCGGCTTCTGCTCTCCCTCTTGGAGTCCTGTGAGCCGCTAAGTGAAGAGGACCAGGATGTCCTCCTGGAGGATTAGGAACACATGGTCCAGCCACCACTGTCATTCCAGCCAGACAACCACCAGAAAGCTAAGTGAGGTCCTCTTAGACCATCCAGCCCCATCAGCCCTGCCAGCTGACCTAAGACGCTTGCCTGGGCCAAGCCCAAATCTGTTGAGCCCCCACTGGACCAGTAGGATCCCCCAGCTGACCTATAGGTTCATGGCAAATATAAGCACTGTTTTAAGCCACAGAGTTTTGGGATGGTTTGTTATGCAACAAAGGCTAACTGATACAGCCATGCAA
Source organism: Cebus imitator (assembly GCF_001604975.1). Classification (NCBI taxonomy): domain Eukaryota; kingdom Metazoa; phylum Chordata; class Mammalia; order Primates; family Cebidae; genus Cebus; species Cebus imitator. The sequence goes on from NW_016107323.1 coordinate 947,344, forward strand.
ATGTGACATGGAGTCCTCTAGCCTTCCTGTAAACAGGTAAGTCAAAATCGCTTTTTACCTTAATCCACTCAACATTCTTTGTCTCTGCTATATCAGTCGTATCACACGACCTCAGGCATCAAATACCGGAGAAGAAAATATTGGCTGCCATTCATCAATGAGTACTTACTTATGTGCTGGGCACCATTCTGCGTGCTTTCCAGCCTCCTAACGCTTTTAGTCTCACAACAATATGCAGTGTGGATGCTATTTTCATCCCTGCCTTACAAATATAAAAACTGTGACCCAGAAAGTTAAGTAATGTCTCTAAAGGCACAGAGAGCTAATAAGTGAAGAAATGGAGTTTGAACCCAGAAAAGCTGGCTACAGAGTTGAACTATGATGCTTCCACCTCACTGCTTGAAGCTTCCTTCTCTGAAGCATACCCTGACAGACAATGACATTCTAAAAAGGTGGTCCATCAGAATCAAGAACACATTATGTTCAATCCTCATATACCCACCAGCCCTCCAAAAATACCAAATAGGCCAGGCGCCATGGCTCACGCTTATAATCCCAGCACTTTGGGAGGCTGAGGTGGGCAGATCACCTGAGGTCAGGAGTTCGAAACCAGCCTGGCCAACATAGTGAAATCCCATCTCTACTAAAAACGCAAAAATTAGCTGGGCATGGCAGCATGCGCCTATAATCCCAGCTACTTGGGAGGCTGAGGCAGGAGAATCTCTTGAATCAGGAAGGCGGAGGTTGCAGTGAGCCAAGATCACACCACTGCACTCCAGCCTGGGTGACAGAGCGAGACTGTCTCAAAAACAAAACAAAAACACCAAGTAACAAGACACACACATCCATTTCCTTTTTCTCACAGATGGGAACAGCCCAGGAGACTGACTCTGTGACACATGAGAGGCTGTTCCCTCTGCATGTGTGCACCGTACCTTTCTGCTTCACCAAGTCCCAGCTCTCTTCTAAGTCACTGAGGGAAAGATGCAGCATGCTTGACCTTGCTTTCTGGAAACACTGGAACCCTTCCTGAGTCATTCCAGTTTCAAGATACAGTTCTCCAACAGCATTCTGTACTTTGAGAAGCATGTCTGTCAAGGACTGGCTCTGTACAAAATGAAAAGGGAACCACCCCTGAGAAAACACAGCATTAGGTTAGATACAGACACCAGATACCTACCCAACAAAGGCTCATTCATAGTGGCATTGAAAAAGACTGTACACTTTATATCATTTCTTAGGAAATTCTAAGTATACATATAAGATAATGGTTATGGTGAAAATTTTATTGGGAGCTATTGCAAACTAAAAATACATTTTAGAAAATTTCACAGGTTGTTAATTTTTTTTTTTTTTTTTTGAGATGGAGTCTCACTTATTTGCCCAGGCTGAAGTACAATGGTGCAATCTCGGCTCACTGCAACCTCTGCCTCATGGATTCAAGCAATTCTCCTGCCTCAGCCTCCCAAGTAGCTGGGATTACAGGCACGTGCCAGCATACCCAGCTAATTTTTACATCTTTAGTAGAGACGGGGTTTCACCATGTCAGCCAGGCTGGTCTTGAACTCCTGACCTCAAGTGATCTGCCTGCCTCAGCCTCTCAAAGTGCTGGGATTACAGGCATGAGCCACCATGCCTGGGTGGTAATAAAATATTTTAAAGAATAATGTGACAGTGTCTTGCATGTGTTAAAGATTTCAGAGGAGGTGGTATCCAGAATTCAAACAAACAGCTGTAAATACTGCTTGAATTCAAATGTGACCAGAGAGCAGCTAACTTTATGTTTGACACATTTTTGCACAGAGACTTGAATTTAAATTGTCCTTACTGGTCTAGCATATTTATTTCAGGATGTAGGGGCCAAGGAAAAACTTCCCCTTTGCCCTCTGAAGTTTTGCTGTAAAATCAACTGATAAAAGGCAGATTAATGGGAGAAATGGCATACACATGTGTTACCGTGCACACGGCGGAATTACAGAATACAGATGTTTATATACCCTACCTCTTAGAAGAGAGAGATGGTGAAGTAAATATAATTTTAGGAGGGTAATAAATTATTTTTAGGGGAATTCAATAACCCAACACACCACTATGCCCAGTTGACTTTTGTATTTTTAGTAGAATCAGGGTTTCACCATATTGGCCAGGCTGGTCTCGAACTCCTGACCTCAAGTGATCCAACCACCTCAGCCTTCCAAAGTACTGGGATTACAGGCATGAGCCACCACACCCAGCCCCAGAGATCACTTTTTTAATAAACATATCACCTAAATCAGGGTTTCTCAACCTGGCACCACTGGCATTTTGGGCAAGATAACACTGCGCTCTGAGGGTCTGTGCTCTATGGGATGTTGAGCAGCACCTCTGGCCCACCCACTGAACACCAGCAGCAACTCTCCCCCACGCTGTGACAAGCAAAAATGTCTCCAGCCTTGCCAAATGTTTTCTGAGGACCAAAATTGCCCCCTAGTTGAAAACCACTGGATTACATTTTAAAACGACCTTACCTGAAGAAATTGTAAAAGCAGTATAGTACAGGCTGGGCGCAGTGGCTCACGTCTGTAATCCCAACACTTTGGAAGGGCAACGCAGGCAGATCAGGAGGTCAAGAGATCGAGACCATCCTGGCCAACATAGTGAAACTCCGTCTGTACTAAAAATACAAAAATTGGCTGGGTATGGTGGCACGCACCTGTAGTCCCAGCTACTTGGGAAGCTGAGGAAATAGAATTGCTTGAACCCAGCGGGCAGAGGTTGCAGTGAGCCAAGATGGTGTCACTGCACTCCAGCCTGGCAACAGAGCAAGATTCCATCTGAA
>NW_016107323.1:950948-981791 GCF_001604975.1 Cebus imitator
AAAAAAAAAGAATGTTGGGCACATATTTCAAAGAAGTTGTTATTGCCCAAAATAGTCATAAAACTGCTTTTGGAAGTGCCTTCAGAGCCTAAAGACATTCTTTTAATAGTCTTCAGGGTGGCTAGTCCCAAAGAACTGTTGCAAAAATATTTTGAAGATAGAATCATAAGATTGATGCCTCCAGAAGGAGCACTCTGAAGTGGGAAGTTCTCTTAAAAGCTTAAATCAAACTCCCTTATATTTCTTATCTAGGCCTCCCTTAGATTCATTATGCAAAGACATTAATAACAAAATAGCAACCATACTTAAGATCTGACTGTGTGCCAGGCATCGTGTGAAGTGCTTTATGCACCTTCTTACTTGTCTATGTTAGCAGCCCCATGAGATAGATATCAGGATCCTCCAAAATGAGAGCTCACCAGAGCACAGGTTAAAATTCCTACCAAGATCACATAAGCAGAAAGTGACAAAACTGGGATTTAAATCTGGGTCAGTCTGAAAACAGCCCATGCTCTATCATGATTGCATGCCACCTTCTAAGGGCATGGAGGAACCTGACAGTTCAAACTGATTTATGGATACGCTTCTCACATTTATTAAGTACTCACAGGTTATAACATGCCATGGAGGAACAAAAATAGGTAAACAAACATGGTCTCTACCATAAAAGGACTTTCACTGCTGAGTCTTTTAAGCCTCTTTAGCTAGAACTCCTTCTATAAAGATGTATGTTGATGGGGACGAGGGCAGTGTTTTATGAAAGTTTAAAGGTCTTTGTTTTAAAATAAAAATAGCTTTGCCTTGAGTTAGACTACCCTAAATCCACAAATTCTACTGAAATCAGTGAAAGCTAGTAATATTTTAAAAATAGCAGTTAAGCCAGGCATGGTGACTCACACCTGTAATCCTAGCACTTTGGAGGACCAAGGTGGGAGGATCGCTTGAGTTCAGGAGTTTGAGACCAGCCTGGGCAACATAGCAAAATCCTGTCTCTACAAAAAAAATTTTAAAAAGTAGCCAGCATGGTAGGGCTCCCCTGTGGTCCCAGCTGCTTAGGAGACTGAGGTGGGATGATTGATTAAGCCCAGAAGGTTGAGGCTACAGTGAGCCATGATCACACCACTGCATGCAAGCCTGGACAACAGAGCAAGACCCTGTCCCCCCAAGAAATAAATTTACATTAAACAAAATAGTAGTTAAATGTCATCATAAGCATATAGTTGTACTGTAATAACAGTTATGTTGTAAGCAATGCTTTCACTGTAGTCAACAAAGCCAAAAGTTCATATTTCAGAAAAAGCAAATCAGTATAGGGACAAGATATCAATCAACCTTCTCCAACCTCGTTTTGTTTTGTTTTGTTTTGTTTTGAGACGGAGTCCCATTCTGTTGCCAGGCTGGAGTGCAGTGGCGCTATCTCAGCCCACTGCAACCTCTGCCTCCTAGGTTCAAGCGATTCTCCTGCCTCAGCCTCCCGAGTAACTGAGACTACAAATGCGCACCACCACATCCAGCTAATTTTTGTATTTTTAGTAGAGATGGGATTTCACCATGTTGGCAGGATGGTCTCGATCTCTTGACCTCATGATCTACCCACCTCAGCCTCCCAAAGTGTTGGGATTACAGTCATGAGCTACTGTGCCCAGCCTCTCAGCATCTTTATGAAAGTTATAACCAAGTCTTTGGCTAGTCTTTAATTAATTCATTTCAATCTACCACTGTATTTCCATTTTTGCTTTATGAACATTTCTTTTTTTTCCAAAGTGTCACCTGTCAGTACTCATTCATTCTCTAATGATTCCTATCTACTTATTATTTGTTGCCATTAATATACACCTGGGGCACGGTTAAAATCATAGCTTCCTCACTGGCGAACAAAATGGATTCCTCTATGGCATCAAATTACCTTTACATGAACAAAGGTAAATAATAACTGGAAACATCTAACACAAAGGAATAAAGGTTGAAGGATTTAAAATTTACTCTCACTTTACCTGTACTAACATGTCCTCAACACTCAAGAACAACTCTTCTGCTTCATTGGCCTGGCCCATAAACTTCAAAAAACTCCCAATAAAGAACATTAATCAACATTTGTCAGTGACAGTAAGTTCAATAAGCCTGCATTGCAGCACTAGAACGAAAAGTAAATAATCCCACAGCATATTTGGGAAAGAACAAAGAGCACCCATCGCTTAATCTTGATACAGAAGTTAAATACATTAGCCATAGCTCAGGTTCTCTCTAAAGGGATCAGCACTTTACTTCTATTAAGATTTACATATAATACCAAATAGTTTATACTATGACATGAAAAATAACTAAAATGCTTTAAAATAATCTTTGTATGTAAATGCTGAAACTAGTCAAAAAAGAATATTTATAGCTCAACCCATGCATTGCTATAATTTGTATTTCGGGGTGATTTTCAGGTAAGAAGAAAAAGGTATTTAAATTTCTTACTCCATTCTGCCCTCTGTTGCAACTATCTTGAACTGCTGGCTTTAACAGAGAAAATCTTAAAAAGAACAAAATAAGGAGTTATACCTTATATGAGTGAGTGAATCTGTGTGTGTGTGTGTGTGTGTGTGTGTGTGTGTGTGTGTGTGCGTGTAGTTATACCTTACATACAAATGACAACAGAGTTTTTGAACTTAAAGACTCAATTAAATATATGGTGCTGCAAAGCTTCATTTTTAGAATTTCCTTTTCCATATGTTCCAGTATCTAAATGTCTACATTTGTTCATTTGTTAAAATTATGGCATTTAATGTGTTTGACATAAACATATTCTCTGTTCCTCATCTGTCCCTTTGTTCCCGTTGGAGTCACCTCAGCCTTGGATATTCTCCTGCTTTCTCTCTGCCTGCTTTTCCATGGATCACACTCTACAACCCTCAGCTTTGTAGGGAAGCTGGAGCTATGGTGCTTCAAGTCAAAGAGAAAACACCAAAACACAGACAGGAGGAAGAGAATACTGAGGGCCAGAGTCCAAGATGTTTGTGCAAAGTGAGCATTCAAGCAACGGGGCCTGAGGTGGGATGAGAACCCCAGTGAAGCAGCAAGAGATAGGGAGCCTCAGAGTCAGGAGGAGCTGCTTGGAGCAGTCAAAGAGGGGTATCTGGACACAGTGCAGGGATGGGCTCCTGCCCAGGGTGAGGCTTCTGCACATCCAGGAGGACTTCAGTTCCAGATTCCCAACAAGGGCTCAGGTTGAAATGGATGATGTCCATCACTACATTTAATACTCAATTCAACAATCTCCTGTGCTTTAAGAAATCCTTATTCATAAACCCTTCCTTCTACCTTTCCACAGGTTCACATTCACTAACTTAGCACCAATGTATAGTCAAGAAGACTAATGTAATTTTTCTCATTATAAAATTAATATATGTATATTATAGAAAACAGAAAATATAGAAAACTACAATTAAGAAATTTAAAAACCCACAATTGCACCAAAGATAATCTCTGTTAAGATATTGCTATATGACATCTAAACTTTTGTGTGTACCCATATAAACACACACACACACACACACACACACACACAGCATATACACCTTTCTAAAATTAAAATTGGAATTATCCTTCACCTAATGTTTAATATTTACTTTTTTACTTCCATATTCAATATTTATGTATGTATCAGTGCTGGATATTCAGTATACATCAAACATAATATAATCAACCATTTCTGCTCTCATGGAACTTAAAATCTATCAAAAACATAAAGTGAACAATTTTCCATATCCTTAAATATTCTTTGAGAGCATGTATATTTAAGACCAGATTTTATCCATTTTACATACTAACATTAGTCAATCATTAGTCAACTTTTCACTACTATAAGATGCTACCTAATGAGAACAATTTGCAGAAATCTTTGTAAACACCCGATTATTTCCTTAGAACAATTTTTAGAAACTGAAAATCACAGTAGATTCATATTTTTAAGGCTTTGATATATACTGCCAAATTACTCCCCAGAAAGATTGTCCCAATATAAATTCTTACCTGTATCATGTAAAAGTGCCTATTTTTTCACGTCTTTACCAATATTATTATTATTTATAAAAATCCTTGCAAAAAAATTATTGCCAATTTGGTACCTGAAAAAATAGCATCATACTGTGTTTTGTTGTTGTTGTTGTTGTTGTTGTTTTAGAGATGGAGTCTCACTCTGTTGCCCAGGCTAGAGTGCAGTGGCGTGATCTTGGCTCAGCACAATCTCCGCCTCCCAGGTTCAAGCAATTCTCCTGTCTCAGCCTCCCAAGTAGCTGGGACTAGAGGTGAACGCTGCCATGCCCAGCTAATTTTTTGTATTTTAGTAGAGAAAGTTTTTACGATGTTGCCCAGGCTGGTCTTGAACTCCTGAGCTCAGGCAATCCACCCGCCTGGGCCTCCAAAAATGCTAGGATTACATGCGTGAGCCACTGCACCTGGCCCCTACTGTTGTTTTAATTTGCATTTACGTGATTACTAGTGAAACGGAATATTTTAATATATTTATTAACAATTTATACTGTTTTTCATTAACTTTTAAGATGCTCTCAATTGCAAGATGCATCCTCACTTCAGAAATATTAAGTTTGAGAAAGTATGCATCTTAGAACCAATAGAATCTGGTATTTCATCTTTAGTGAATTCGTTTATCCAGCAATCATTTCCTGAGCACCTGGGCACTTGCTATGGACCAGGCAGAGTCCTGAGGGGAGTGGACAAATGAGGAGTCCCAGACCCAAGCCCTGCCTTTTGGGTTGTCAAAATAATAAGGAAGACAGGCCATCTCATAAGCATACAAACAGATACAAAATTAAATCTATAAAAATAATCATGCATGAGATGGCAATATAAACTGGGGAAGGTTTCTCCAGAAAAGTGACAATTCAACTAAGCATTAAAGATAGAACAAAGGTTTCGAAGCAAAATGGTGAGGGAGAATGTGGGAAATTCTGGGCAGAAAGAACCGCATGTCCAAAGGCTCTAGGGCAGGAAAAAGTGTGGAGTCTAGAAAATTGAAAGGAGGAGACCGAAGAGTAGAGACAACAAGGGCATTTCATTCAAGAGAAGGATAGAGATACAGAAAGAGGCCAGTCAGCACCCACTCCATGCCCAGTGCTGCTCCAGACACTGGAGACATGGCGATAAACCAGAGAGGAAGGGTCCCGCTCTCAAAGACCTGCTTGTCAGTGGCTAGAAGGCCTGCGGGCAGGGAAGGAGGAGCAGAGATTTTTTTTTTTTTAAGAAGACAATGTCAGGTAGCAGTAAAAGTTACACAAAGAATTAAAATACATTAACATGATCAAGAACGGTTAAGTGTAACCTTATATTGCGGAAGCCACTGTGAGGAAGTCATACTTCAGCTCAGATCTGAATAACCAGAAAACAGCTGGTACTACAACTATCAATAGAAAGAGCATTTTTGGCAGAAGAAACAGTGGTTGCCAAGTCCCAAAGGGAAATGTACTTGAAGGACCAGAAGAAGGCCAATGTGGCTGGCATATCTGGAGGTCAAGAAGAAAAATCATAAGAGATGATGTTACCCTAGCATGGAGGGACCAGATTATATAAGGTATCGTAGGTTAGGCTACGAAGTTAAATTGTATCATAAGTGCAACGGCAGCCCATTGGCGTGGTCTTAATCTGGTCAGTGACATGATCTGGTCTGTATTCCTAAGACCTAACTCTGGCTATTGCACAGACAGTACACTTTACAGGAACAAAAACTAAAGTAGGAAGACCAGTAAGTAGGCTATTACAATAGGCCAGGTGAGAGATAATAATGGTGGCATGGGCTCACTAGGGTGATGCCAGCAAAAAGGATATCCCTTCTCCCCACTCCTATTCGATATCATACTGGAAGTCTTACCTAGTGCAATAAGAAAAGAAGAGGGAATAAAAGGTATATACACAGTGAGAAGGAAGAAATAAAACTGTCTTTGTTTACAAATGCTGTAATTGTTTATGTAGAAAATCCCAAAGCATCAACAACTCCTGGAAATAACAAGTAATTTATAGTAAGGTTGCAAGATTCAAGGTTAACACACAAGTCAAGTGCTTTCCAATATACCAGCAATCAGCATTGGAATTAGAAATTAAAAATACAATGCCATTTGTAATAGCATCAAAAGAAAATAAAATGCATAGAAATCTAACAAATTTAGAATCCATATGCAGAAAACCACAAAAGTCTGGTGAAAGAAGTCAAATAAGATCTAAATAAATGAAGAAGTATTCCATGGTGATGGATCGGAACACTCAATATTGTTAAGATGACAATTCTGCACTTGACCTATACATTCAATCCACTTCCAGTCAAAATCCCAGCAAGCTATTATGCAAATACTGACAAATTAATTCTAATATCTATATGAAAAGGCAAAAGACCCCTAACAGGTATGTTAGTTCCCTAGGACTGCTACAAGAAATTACCACAAACAGGGTGGCTTAAAATAACAGATTATCCTCTCACAATTCTGGAAGCTAGAAGTCCAAAACCAAGGTATTAGCAGGGCCATGCTCCCTCTGAAGGCTTCAGGAAAGAATGCTTCCTTGCCTCTCTCTAGCTTCTGGTGACTGAAATCCATGGTGTTCCTTGGCTTGTAGATGTATTACCACAGTCTCCACTGTCGTCTACATATAGTGCTCTCTTCTCCGTAAGCCCATCTCCAAAATTCTCTCTCTTATGAGGACTCTAGTCATTGGATTAGGAAGCATCACTACCCAGTATGATTTAATCTTCACTTGATTAGATCTGAAAATACCCTATTTCCAAATAAGGTTAGATTCAGACACTGGAGATTAGGAACTGAACATATCTTTTTTGGAAGACACAATTCTATCCACTACAACAGCCAGCACAGTACTGAAAAAGAACGAAATTAAAACATGACTACTATCCAACTTCAAAACTTACTACATAGCTACACTAATCAAGATAGCATAGAATTAATGTAAAAAGTAGACACATCAATCAGTGGAACAGAATAGGGAGCCCAGAAATAAAGCCACATACCTACCACCACCTGGTCTTCAACAAAGTTGACAAAAACAAGTAATGGGAAAAAGATTCCCTATTCAATCAATGGTGCTGTGATAACTGGCTAGCCATGTGCAGAAGACTGAAACTGGGCCCCCTCCTTATATCATATACAAAAATCAACTCAAGATAGAATAAAGACTTAACTGTAAAACCTAAAACTATAAAAGCCTTAGAAGATAACCTAGGAAATACGATTCTGGACATAGGTTCTAGCAAAGATATCATGATGAAGACACCAAAAGCAACTGTAACAAAAACAAAAATTGACAGTGAGAACTAATTAAAGAGCTCTTACACAGCAAAAGAAATTCTGTATTACATACAGAATAAGAGATAACATACAGAATAACATACAGAATAAGAGAACATATTTGCAAACTATATATCTGACAAAGGTCAAATATCCAGAACCTATAAGACACTTAAATTAACAAGCAAAAAATAAACAACCCCATTAAAAAGTGGGCAAAGGACCTGCACAGACATTTTTCAAAAGAAGACATGCATGCAGATAACAAACATATGAAAAAAGCTCATCACCGCTAATCATTAGAGAAATACAAATCAAAACAATGAGATATCATCTTACACCAGTCAGAATGGCTATAAAAGTTAAAAATAACAGATGCTGGTAAGGTTGCAGAGAAAAGAGAAGGCTCATACACTGCTGGTGGGAATGTCTATTAGTTTGGCCATTGTGGAAAGCAGTTTGGCGATTTCTCAAAGAACACAGAACTACCATTTGACCCAGCAATCTCATTGAGTATATCCCGAAGAAATATAATTCATGCTGCATAACGACACATGCACACATATGTTCACTGCAGCACTATTCACAATAGCAAAGGCATGAAATCAACGTAAATGCCCATCAGTGGTAGGCTGGATAAAGAAAATATGGGGCTAGACACCGTGGCCCCAGGCTGTAATCCCAGCACTTTGGGAAGTTGAGGCAAGTGGAGCACTTGAGGTCAGGAATTCAAGACCACCCTGGCCAATGTGGCAAAACCCCATCTCTACTAAAAACACAAAAATTATCCAGGCATGGTGGTGCATGCCTGTAGTCCCAGCTACTTGGGAGGCTGAGGCATGAGAATCACTTAAATCCAGGAGAGGGAGCCTAGGTGACAGAGCAAGATGATGTCTCAAAAAGAAAAAGAAAATGTATATATACACTCTGGAATACCACATGGCCATAAAAAAAGAACAAGATTGTGTCCTTTGCAGGAACTAATGCAGAAATGGAAAACCAAATACTGCACATTCTCACTTATAAGTGGGAGCTAAACATTGAGTACACATGCACACAATGAATGCACACAACAAGCAACAGACACTGGGGCCTACTTGAGGGTGGAGTGTGGGAGGAGAATGAAGACAAAAAAACTACCTATTGACTACTATGTGTATTACCTGGGGGGCGAAATAATCTGTACATCAAACCCCATGACATGCAATTTACCTATATAACAAGCCTGCACATACACCCCTGAATTTAAAGTTTATTTTAAAATGGTAAACAGATTTGAACAGACAATTCACCAAAGAAGATGTACAGGTAGCAAGTACGTGTATTTAAAGATGCTCAACATCATTTGTTACCAGGCAACTGCATATTAAACCAGTAATGAGATACCACTAGACACCTATTAAAATGGCCCAAATCCAAAAAAACTGACAAAACCAAACGTTGATGAGGATGCAGAGCAACAGGAACTCTCATTCACTGCTGGTGAAAATGCAAAATTATGCAGTCATTTTGAAAGACAATTTCACAGTTTCTTACAAAACTAAGTATATTCTTACCATATGATCCAGCAATTGCATTCCCAGATATTTACCCAATTGATTTGAAAACTTACGACCACACAAAAACTTGTATGTAAATGTTTATAGCAGGTTTATTCATAATCATCAAATAACTGAAATTATCCAAAATGTCCTTCAACAAGTGAATGAATAAAAAACTGGTAAATCCATACAATGGAATATTATTCAACAATAAAAGTAAATGAAGTCTAAACCATGAAAAGACACAGAGGAACCTTAAATGCATATTAATAATCTTCACAACTGTATATGGCTGCCCTGAAGATAGCTTAGAGAAGGGCAGTGGTGGCAGAGATGCAGAAGTGAACAGGTTTGAAAAACAGGAATTAAAAAATGTCAGGGCTCATCGATTAAACAGATTTAGGGAAGAGGTAAAGGAGAGGAAAGCGTCTAGGATGACTCCAAGGTGGGAATGTCAAAGACAGTTCCTGGGAAAGAACCTGATTTCGGAAGGATGCTCACGAGTTCAGTTTTAGACAGTTTCAGGGTCTAAGGTGCTTTGGAGACAATATCCAAGTGCAGAGTTATGTAGGCAGTTGGATACATTGGCGTCACATCTCTGAGCACCTCCCTCGCTTGCTTGCACATGCCGTATCTGCTCCTAGTCTGCCTCTTCTTGTCTTTGACACAGTACATAAATGCAACTTCAGCTAGAATTGGATTTTCTTCACCTTGATGTGGCCCAGGGTTCCAGCCAAAAGCAAGAGTATCACACCACAGAAAATCTATAAAAACTGACCCAAGCCTAGAAGCTGTCCTCCAGGCTCCAAGCCCTCTCCACTGGTCATCAGTCAGAGATGCAACTTCCCTAGATGAGTGCCACAAGGGCAAGCCTAGGCGCCAAGTAGACTGGGCAAGAAGCAACCGAGGACAAACAAGTTCAAGACTCCAAACTGCACATCATTTCCAATCAACCTGTTAGGTTTGTTATTTTCTAACCACCAGAGGGAGCCAAACTTCACGGTCTGGAGGGAGGAACTAGGAGAGAGGTGTGCACTCCACCCCTAAGCAGCAACAAGGAGGAGCTGGAGCAACATCAGACACTTCCACTCCCCCAGCCAAATAATGAGACTGAGGCACCCTTTAAAACTCTGGGATTTTAAGGAACTTTCCAGAAGCAGGCAGCAGTCAAAAGTATAAGTAGCCTATTTATCTCTCAAGACAGCAGGGGATAATGAAGAATGAGACCCTAAAAGGGAGTTCTTAGTCATTTTCCTACACGGGGAGAGAAGCTAGACGCTCTCTCCTAGCCTTTCTGGTGGTTGGGAGGGTGCTCCCACAGACCCCAGGAACTGGAGCTCTCTTTCTCCTTTGAAGAAGCATGCCTGCCTGGAAAGTTCTTATCCACCCAATAGTGGGGTCTGGCCCTCACCTCCTCAAGCCTCTTTTTCCCACTGGTGGGTTTTGGGGAAAGGAGTTTTTGTCCTAGATCCCCTTCCCCATCTGTCTGGCTTCCATGGGGTTGCCTGACTCTGTCTGATGCGCCAGACCCTAAATCCTGCCCCGACCTGGGCCCCAAGTCCCAGCTGGGTTTGTACTTCCTGAGGCTGCTTGCTGTCCCCTCTCTGATTCACGGTCTTCAAACATAGAACACGATGGATTCTCCTTTATTTTCCCCATTTGTTTGTAACAGACTTTTACTAAAAATGCAGAGTATCAGAGAACTTCAACACAGCATAGAGAAGGTAACTCAAAATGGAATCTGAAGATATTTAATTAATTTAGTTGACATCCATCCTCCCTTGGGGGAATTTTGAACTCTCAGTCCCAGTTTTCCTCTTGCCTTTCTAGCCCCTCCTTCTTTCCCTTGCTGCTTCCTTCTCCCCGGCTCACCCCTTGGAGTTTTGTCCCAGGCCCACCCTTCTTGTCCCCTTCCCTGATGATCTCCTTCCCTCTCCTGGCTTCCATCCCAAAAACAGGTATGCATCTCTGGCCTGGCTCTCTTTCTCTGATCCCAGTGATTATCCCCTCCTGGCTTTCCACATGGCTTCTATCCCCCCAACCCCCTCTTTTGGGAGTGTGTCCTGTTTGGGTCCATGGCCATGCCACCTACTCAGTCATTCAAGTCAGAGCCATGGGAGTCATCTCTGACTCCTCAATTTCTTTGCACCCAATTGATGATTGGGTCCGGGGGATTCCATTTCCAAACCTTCCACCCACCTTCTAAGACCAACATTGCCTGTCATCTGGTTTATTACCACTAGCAGCTCTCCTTGACGCCACACTTGTCCCTTTTTTGTTTCATTCTTTACACAACACCCAAGGTAACCTTTTAAAACCAAACCTGTTACCATCTTGCTTAAATCCCTGATGGCTGACCACTGCTGTTTGGATAAAGGCTGAATCCTTAGCATGACCTTGGTACTTGGGCTCCTGCCTGCCTCTGTAGCTGCACGGCTCCCCTTCACTGTCCACCCTCTCTTGTAGCCATGCTGGACTCTTGAGTTCTTCAGACTCACTATGCTCCTTCTCAACTCTGGATCTTCAACCATGCTGTTCCCTCTTCCTGGAATTCTTTCCCCTTGTCACTGTCAGAATCAAGGCAAGGTGACACCTCCCTGCTCTGTGTTCCATGGCACCACATTTGAATGTCTCCTCTCAGGCCAAATTTCTTTTTAATGTCTATCATTTACACCTGACCATAAGCTGCCTTAAGGCAGGAACCGCTTCTGTCTTATTGCTGTATTTTTGGCATCTATCACCACACATGGCACAAGCAGGCCTTCAGTTAGTAGTGTCAAATTAATTTGGAGGAATGTCAGCATTTGCCCAGACTTCTTTATTAGAAAAGGGGGGCAGGGTTGAACTGGCAGGCAGCTCCCAGGTTGGCATGCTATAAAACAGGATTTCTGCCAGAATTCTTTGAAAAAAAAAAAAATAGTCCATTCAAGAATCTTACCTCCAGAAGCACCGCAGTAGGGCAAATTGATTCAGGGCTATGTGTGGCTACATAACCATGATAAGAAAAAATGTTTGGGGAGCCCAGACAGCTGACCAGACCACTGCAATACCTCCTATGGTTATGATATGGATTCCTATTATAATTAAATCTTGTTCTGATGAATCGAACACATTTCTCTGTTGCTTTGATGATGCGTACTTAACCTTGTGACTTCTACTTTTAGGAACCCACAGAGAGAAAAGGAAGCCCGCACAGTCCTGGAAGGACTTTGGGGAGAACTCCCCCAAATGGCCATGGCTGACTCTCCCAGCCAGGGTCGAGGGTAAGATAAGAAGATGAATAGCTACAATAAGCACAGTGGCAGGATCACAGCCTTGCTTTATGAAATTGGTCCAGACTGACAAAAAGAGGCCCTGGCGGCGATGAAAGAAGGGATGCCAGAGACTTAACGGAAATAAATTCTACAGGACTTGGCCGTGATTGAACCTGATGTGTGTCAGGGGCAATTATGGAGGCCAGGACTCCCTGCTGAGAGGCCCCTGGGGGTCCAGAGTAACACAGACACTAACCAGCAGGATCTTAGATGTTGATACAGGTGACATCATGTTTACAGAATTACCAGGAGAGTAATTCTACGATGTTCCCCACCTAATGCTAACCAGGCTCAATTACATCCAGGAAATCTTCACATGCTGAAATATTAGGTGATTTCCTCTCCGTTTCAACTCTCAGCCCCTCACCCCTTCCATCACCATAACAACCATGCTAAGATAGGCAGTTGTGGCATTATCTAGAAGGACTGTCACCCCCTGTTGGAGGTTTAGTCTTCCTCTGGTTAGTGTTCAGCTTCCTGTGATAAATAGAACCATCCCCTCCTGCCCTCTTTCCTCCACTCCCCTGCCCCGCGTCCCTAAGCACTGACACATTTCCAGACAGATCTTGGCTGCATTCCACTCACATGTATCCTTATGAGGACTGCCTGGGTTCTTCCACGTGGATGATTGCTGGGTCAGACAAGTTCCAAAATGACATAAATTATACATGACAATCAGGATCAAAGCAAAGTCTAGATGCTTGAGCATCAAAAGAGATACAGATGTGGTAAAGCCCACAGCTATTCCTATCTGGGAGGCCTCAAGCAACTTACCTGAGACTCAGTTTCCCTAATTTGAATCAAGATATTACTAGTATTATAGCAGTTACAGCAAGTATTATATAGTATTACAGCAAAATTAGGTGAGGAACATCGTAGGCCTCTCCTGGTGATTCCGTAAACGTGATGTATAGCAATTATATTGAGAATTAAACAAAATGACACATATAAAGTACTTAATCCAAAGCCAGGCATATAACAAATGTTCAAAATCTGTTATGATCACTGAACTGTAAAGCCCAGAAGGGCAGGGATTATTTCTCCTTGTTCATTGCTGTGTCAGTGACTCCATGAGTTTATGGTCCAGGGAAGGCGCTGAGTTAACACTCATTGAAAGAATGAATGAAGGTTGTTATTCTGTTTAATAAGCCAGGAAATGCAGGATGAAAGAGAGTGAGAGGAGAGAGGGCAGGCAAAGGGGCTTGCTTATGAGAACAAAGGGAAGAAATATTAACCAAAGCACTGTCCAAACCCAAGCCATTGAGGCAGAATGTCAAAGAATAGCTGTCCTCATTTTGATTGAGGCCACCTTGAAGTAGTGTTTTCAATATTGAGTGATGGAAAAAGCTACTGCTATCATCAGCAGGCAGAGGGAACACGGAAAAAACAATTTGAGAGAGAAAATCCTGAAGTAATTTAGGTTTTCACCTATTTAATTTGAAGTGTTAACTGCTCGCTCAGGAAAGTTGTTAAGCAATAATTCTCTTACTAGCTCTAATAAAAGAGGAGATGTACCTGGTACTCCAAAAAGAGATTCAAGCTGGAAAGACAGAAGGTATTAAGGTTGTGGTTGAAGCCATGAAAAAGTAGAGAGACAGAAAGAATGTTAAGGACAAATTCCTAAAAAAGAGTCACTGCAGGACTGCATGTGATGGCTCACAGCTGTAATTCCAGTACTTTGGGAGGCTGAGGCGGGTGGATCACAAGGTCAGGAGTTTGAGACCAGCCTGGCCAAGATGGTGAAACCTCGTCTCTACTAAAAATACAAAAATTAGCCATGTGTGGTGGCACACACCTGTAGTCCCAGCTACTTGGGAGGCTGAGGCAGGAGAATCGCTTGAACCCGGGAGGCAGAGGTTGCAGTGAGCCAAGATGGTGCCACTGCACGCCAGCCTGGGTGACAGAGCAAGACTCCATCTCAAAAAAGTAAATAAATAAATAAAAAGAGTCACTGCAAGAAGATAAAGAGAAGCCATTTTTCCTGATTTCTTGTCTTCAAAACTTGTTGGCTTGAATTGTAGAAAGGAGTAATAATCAGGGAGGTCTGTTGGACTGATCAGAATTATGTGAGCAAACAGGAAAATCCTAAATTTGGCCACTCTCTATCCCAGCAAAAGAACCACTGAAACATTGCGACTCATGTACCTGAGAGTGTACATCTCTTCTTCGTTTTATGGCACTGATCTGCTTTAATCTTGGCCATTGAGAGTAAATAGGCCTCCGAGACATCACAGCCGGCCTCCGATAATACATTCCAGTAGTGACTGAGGTGCAGCCTTGTCCAGAAGCCTGGTCTTTGGATTTTTGATATGAAGTCTGTGATACTTGTGACATAACATATTAACAGAGATCTCATTTTAGTATTTCAGGCAGGCCTTAAAGGAAGCTCTTCTATTTACCACATTTCAGTAGCCTATTCATAAATGTCTTGCCTTACCTTTTGGAGATCGCCAGATAAATATGAGTCTTTCACTCTTCAGCAGTCAAAGCCAATTCTCCTCATTTGCCTAGGAAGCCCCCTCCTCTGAGAAGGCTCCCTGGATCTACCAGGCAGAGCGCCAGCCCCTCCCTCTTCTGTGCTTGCCACAGTCCATTGTGTCATTGCTGTAGTGAAGCATTACCACAGTGTACAGTAATTCTCTGGCTCCACATTTCCCCCCCTAGGTGAAAAGCACCTACGGGCTTAGAGCTATATCTATTCATTTCTGCACCTTCTGGGCCTAGCAGATTGTGGGAGACAGGATGGGTCATAAATAGATGTTTGCTAAATTAATAAGCAAGAGGAAAAGAAGAAAGAGACAAGGAGGGGAAGAGAGGTGGGGGGAGGGAGCAGAGGAAAGGGCAAGTAGTATAGGGAAAAGAAGGGAATGGAAGGGAAGCAAATACGAGGATCTAGCAGAGCCTGCCCAATCTTCTACCCTTTTCCAGCTCTCCTCCTTGTCCTCCTGTCTCTGGAATGCCACTTGACTTTGAGAGGAATCCACATGGAGTGAAGAGGAGAAATGAACACTCTGCAGAGCCAGACAGACCAACAGGGGTAACCCTGGAGATCCAGCAACCACAAAGTTGATGCCAGAGGATGGTTCCATCCGAATGAATGAATGGATGGATGAATGGATAAATGAATGAAGACATCTTGTTCAAGGGAACCATGGGTACCTAAACAAAGCACTGGTAAAAGGGAAAGCTAAATCTGCCTAAATACAATGATATAAAAATGGCAAGACTTACCTAGGGCTTGAGAGAAAGCTGCACAACTCCCCCAAGCATCCACTTGTTTTCATGTGCCATGGCAATTCTTGATACACTCTCCAGAAAGAGGTTTGCTGCTGGAAGTATCTGATCAACACTTGGTGAAAACATGTTTTCTTGTGATTCACTGGGCTCTGAAATGAACATGGACTGCTTTCTCTGACAGGAGTGATTACACCTATTTAAAAATCAATTGCAATTTAATGCCTATGACTTTTCAGTACATGAAAATACTATAGCAAAAATATGACAACTCTATGGCTGTAATTAGATAAATAAAAGTCAAGGTAACTGGAAAAAATTGTATTTTATACATCAGTCTGAATTTACCAAAGAATGAGTTCTAGTTATGTTTGCTGACCTAGAATTGGAGAAGTTTGTGAGCATGTTGGTTTTCCATGTTAAGTCTTTCCCCTCCCCCAAGGAAGCATGTGTAACCTACTTTTCTACTTTAAATATAAACTATGGTTACTGCTTACACAAGCACTTTTGAACATTTGAGGGTGTGCATTTTGGAGAAGTGAAGCCATTGCCTGAATCTCATGTGACCCAAGGGGTAGCATGCAAACATGGCAAATCTGGTATTGGAGCCAGGATTACTGCATCTTCATTTCCAAAGAGAAATGGTGCCAGTAGACCACACTACCCAGGCATAAGCTTCTCAAAAACAAAAGCGTTTGTTTAACTAAATCCTGTTGATCTCTAACCTTGAAAACTAAAATAGAAGTATTTTTAAATTTTCTGCTTATCATTTTTTCTTACAAGATAATGAAACACACAGCTAGGTGGCACACCAAGCCCAGCTCTTCGTAAGAACTCTAACAAAAGGGGAACCCACTGTTTAAACAACCATTCTTCATTTCTGCTTACAAGATTTCCAGATCACCCACCCATATGGAGAGACCCCGTGCTATCTGGTCTAAAGTGTGAAGATATGACCAGATGGCAAGTCCAGTACCTAAAAGGCCCATGGAAGGAAAAAAAAAAAAACCTTCCCCACTGAGCGTGGTAAAACTATGTGTGTGGTTATAAATTGGGAAAGTGGGGTGGGAATGAGGGAGAAAAGGAACTGGGATAAATACTACATGGGTTCAAGATTTGGAGAGTTAAACAAAATAGGTAAAGTATGCAAAACATTTTCATAGAAAATGCAGTGTTTATTTATTTTTTTTTTTATTTTTATTTTTATTTTTTTGAGATGGAGTCTCACTTTGTCACCAGGCTGGAGTGCAGTGGCAGGATCTCCACTCACTGCAACCTCCACCTCCTGAGTTCAAGTGATTCTCCTGCCTCAGTCTCCTGAGTAGCTGGGACTACAGGCACATGCCACCATGCCTGACTAATTTTTGCATTTTTAGTAGAGACAGGGTTTCACCAGGTTAGCCAGGATGGTCTTGATCTCTTGACCTCGTGATCTGCCTGCCTTGGCCTCCCAAAGTGGTAGGATTACAGGCGTGAGCCACCATTCCCGGCCTAATTTAATTTTTTACAAAATAACCTCATGGGGAGTATATAGGTATGCATCCCCATATGACAAACCTAAAATCAGAGAGACCAGGTGACTTACCCCTGGTCAGCACATGAGCAGTAACTGGAGAAGTAGCATTCCAACCTTCTTGTTTAATGCCACTGCTCCTCCAGCTGCACATACGATGGATGCAAGGAACGGTGTGACCCCAGCATCATCTTTGCATACACAGTGCAGCACTCAATGATAGACTAAATGGCCAATGTTTGTGTAGTCCTAGTGTGGTGGGCTAGATTATGCTGTACTAATAGACAACCCTGAAATCTCAGTAGCTTAAAAGAGCAAAGGTTTAGTATGTCCATCACAGGTTGGAGACTGGGAACTCCAATCCTAGTCTCCCCGCTGTGGGACTGACAGAGCAGCCGCAATCTTGAATGTTGCCAGTGGCCACTTAGTCACAAGGTACCACCCAACAAGGGGGCCAGGAAGTGTTTTCCATGGTGGGAGGGGGAGGGTAGGCTAGAAATACTGGCATTTGGTTCAAATGGCCACCACTAGTGCTTATGGTAGTGTCTGATGCTGTACCTTACATGAGTTAGCTATATATTTTTTTTTTGAATCGGAGTCTTGCACTTTTGCCCAGGGCTGGAGGGCAATGGCATGATCTCAGCTCACTGCAGCCTCCGCCTCCCAGGTTCAAGCAATTCTCCTGCCTCAGCCTCCTGAGTAGCTGAGATTGCAGGTGCCCACCACCATGTCCAGCTATTTTTTTTTTATTATTTTTAGCAGAGACGGGGTTTCACTATGTTGGCCAGGCTGGTCTCAAACTCCTGACCTCGTGATCTGCTTGCCTCGGCCTCCCAAAGTGCTGGGATTACAGGCATGAGCCACCATGCTGGCCATGAATTAGCATTTTTAATATCCTCAAGGCAAATACTGTTATCCCTATGTTGTAGGTGAAAAACTGCATCTTAGGGAGATAAGTAAGCACCTGGCGTAAGGTCACACCAGTTCTACCCAACTCCAAAGCCACTGCTCTCCACAAGAAATCATTTCTAGTAAGATGCCATGGTGATTTCCAGAAGGAGGGAAGGTGGGTTCTGTTTGCCAAACAGCATGCAGACCTGAGCATGAGATGAGGACAGAGACAGCAAGCAATGAGGCTGCTCCTGCTCCAAAGACCCTGGCGTTGTGCACAGGTGGCTCACACCTTCTCTCCTGTGCTCAGTCCTCCAGCTGCTGATTCCAGGCAGATACTGGCAGCTGAGGTTTAGTACCGACTCTCAAAACAATAGAGATGGAAGCTGCTAGAAACAGCAGACCCAAAAAACCAGCAGCCAGGTATACCTGCACATTCATTCAGCAAACATCTGTTCAGTGAAACTAGAAAGGGTCTCAGGGAATGCACATTTGCTTGAGGGTGCCTGATGAAACAGAATAATCTTTAGGCCCACAGAATTCAAGATTACCAGTTGATGTGCATACGCCACCTTGGGAAAGGTGGTGGGTAGGAGGCCACAGAGAAGATTCGTGAGGAAAACGAAGAAGGAGTTAATAGTGGCTAGCGTTTCTTGAGACTTTACTATGGGCCAAGCACTATGCTAAGTGCTTTACAGAACTTACCTTATTGAATGTTCACAAGTAAGAACCGTATGAAGGTGGTACTGTATTTTATGAATGAGGGATCTGGGACACAAAGTGGTAAAATAATGTGGCCAAGGTCATCACTAGCGTGCGGGAAATCCAGGCCTCACCCTGAGTCTGGCATTGGGATCCCACTTTTAACCACTATACAATATAAACTCCTTTTACTCAAGAGGTGGAAAAAATGGGCTCCATAGACTAGATTTTTTGGAATGCTTATGGGGTGCAGCATTTCAAGAAGAAATGAAAGAGGCTCTTAGCCGGGCATGCTGGATCACGCCTGTAATCTCAGCACCTTGGGAGGCTAAGGCAGGCAGATCACCTGAGGTCAGGAGTTCGAGAACAGCTTGTCCAACATGGAGAAACCCTGTCTCTACTAAAAATACAAAAAAATACAAAAAAAAAAAAAAAAATTAGCCAGGCGTGGTGGCACATGCCTGTAATCCCAGCTACTCAGAAGCCTGAGGCAGAAGAATCAATTGACCAGAAGGCAGAGGTTGTGGCGAGCCGAGATCGTGCCACTGTACTGGGCAACAAGAGTGAAACTCCATCTCAAAAAAAAAAAAAGAAAAAAAGAAAGAGGCTCTTTCCAGGAAGGGCTCCCTGAGAGCATGAGAAGGGTAAAGTTTGCTGGAGAAGGGCATGCAGTATGCTCAGATCTCCCAGGAGATGCTTGCCCCTTCTGATGGAACCAGCACTACCCCAGCATCTTGAGGTCTGGCTGCTTTAAGACCCAAGGAGAGGGAGGGAGCCCTGATAAGAAGTCTGGTTTTCTCATGATGAAAAACACTAGCAGGGACAGTTGTGAGGCACCTACATTGCTAAGCAGAAACCAGAAGAGACTCTCTGGTGACTGCAGCCAACAAACAGATAAGTTAGCACAGGTGGCACTGCCACGGACCCTCAGGAACACCTGAGGCAAGTGAGAACTTTCCAGGGGGCTGGTAAGACACGACCTAGCCTAGTCCAAGAATGTTCTGGTTGCATGAGAAATACGTGAAATAATGTATAAGTACCAGGCACAGTGAAAGCACTGAAAAAAAAATGTGGCTGCCTTTGGTTTAATTATTGGTGATTCCACTCTCTTTTTCTTATCCTTGTGTATTGAACTATGTCCAGAATCAAGTTCACATAGATTCTGAACAATGCTACGAAAATATGATAGGTATTTACCACATTTATTTAAAAATTGGCATCTGAACTCTTAAAGCTGTCAATGTGGATTGGTTTTGCCAATAATCGCTGCTTGATCCTTACAATTTAATTTTGTAACTAAAAAAAAACGAGGCTATCATGATCAGTATTAACAAGACATAATGGCCTATAGGTAACAGAAGAGCATTTCTCAGCTTTGCAGCCCTCCTTTGTCCTGTTCCTTCTCAGCCCCACTAACATGCATGCATATGTGTATGCACACACACGTGTGCAACATACAAAGTATATAAGATCAAACAATCCTCAGTTTTAGTAACAGAATAGAAAAGAGGCTGCTCCATCACAGCCCAGAGGTCAAAGTTTCTCTCTAGGTTAGCCAATTTATAGTAGGAGTAATTTAGGTAACAAAATTGAATATAATGTTAGACAGGACATTAATTTCCAAGGCAAGAGGCAGGCAGATGCATGTGGCTAAGAGAAACCAGCTTGCCTCAAAATGATTGCTATGATAACATTTGGTCAAGAGTCAAGAAAGAGAGCCCTTTACAACAGCAACAACAACCTTGTAGTTGGGAACAAAAACCAACATAGTGGATTCAAGTACTCTAGCTCTGCCTTTCGAATCTTTCTCATCCTTGTAGGATGGGCTTTCTTCTCCTGCCCACGCCATGTGGAGGTGATTCTATTCACAGCCTGATTCTGCAGCATGACAACTTTTTCTTTTCCTTACAATACTGAATACTGCCAGCAGTGCTTTATGTGTAGGTACACAGTACAGCAAATGGGGCGTAATACACACCCAGAACTTCAACAGCCACGCCATGATGCTTCAGTCCCTGCACCACCAATGGTATTATTGTTCTTAGGGAAATGGAGAAATTGAGCGCATTGCAAACCATCACACAGTAAGTGAACAGAAGCGCATACTAAATCTAAGAGCATCCTCGTTCCTAGACCCGCGCTCTCCTCTACATCATATAACTTTAGACAGTGGGAATGATTACAGTGTAGGAGGGAAACAGCAGAAAGGATTTATCTTGTTAAAAAGGAAAGTTAAAAGGAACATAGTAAAGTTACAGTAAAAGGAAATTTGCACGGAGCTTAGAATCCTCCCGGAGGCTGTAATTTAAAGACTTAGAGTCCTTTGACCTGAAGCGCTCTAGGCAAGTAACTGACAAACAGTGCTCTGCTCCTAGGTCAGGTGTCTGTGACTGCCAAAGTTTCCTGGGTGCAGCCCTGCGTCCTTTTCTGTAGGGGAGAAGAATTTGATTTCAGAATTGGAGAAGAGTTGGGAGGCTGAGGCGGGCAGATCACCTGAGGTCAGGAGTTGGAGACCAGCCTGGCTAACATGCTAAAACCCCGTCTCTACTTTAAAAGAATACAAAAGTTAGCCAGACGTGGTGGCAGGTGCCTATAATCCCAACTACTGGGGAGGCTGAGGCAGGAGAATCATTTGAACCCAGCAGGCAGAGGTTGCAGTGAGCCAAGACCACACTCCAGCCTGGGCAACAAGAGCGAGACTCAAAACAAAACCAAAACCAAAAACAAAAAGAAAGAATTGGAGCAGAGACTCCTAATTCCTACCCAGAACAGAATCCATTTACCTCTTCTTTGTTAGTGTCGGAACCCCACCTTGGTTTGGGGTAGCAATGCATCAAGTCAAAACCTCCATCCCCAGCTTCCCTCATATCTAGCTATAGCCAGGTAATGAAGTTCTGAGTCAAAGACACTTAAGTGGAAATGCTGGTATGTAACTTCCAGAAAATCTCCTTAAAATAAAGCGGCAAGCCCTTCTTCCTCCCTTCCTCCTTCCTGATGGCGGGAGCTCCAGCAGCCATCCACATGAGGTGGACGTGAGAATGTACACAGTGTAGTGAATCAGGGACACAGAAAGAGCTGGGTCCCAGGTGACTCTGTGGAGCCAACAGGGCAGCTCAGGACTGCCTGCTTTCAGAAGTCTATTACAGGAGAGAACAAACCCCAGCCATTGAAGTCAAGTCTCAGTTACTCATAATCAAATAGAAACCCTAACATATAACCATTTGCATACATGTATATGGATTTGTTTCTATGTGAAAAATCCCAACTACAAGGCTTCCCTTGTAGATGGCTTCTGCTTCTCCTTAACCAGCAGGTATTTCCACAGATTCAAGCCTTACTTACCAAGAAGCTTGTGCTCCACCACACTTCTCAGGGACTGGTGCCAGAAGTACAGAAGGCCATTGCGCTTCTCCTGGACCCATGGTTAGGTGGTGTTGCGGAAGGCAGCCCAGTGCAAGGTGGTCACTTTGTAATGATTCCTGTAGCCCAGCATGTCCAAAAGCTGGCGTAGCTCATCCTCAGCCAACCCACAATGTGACAGGCACAGTAAGCACAGAGAATCGGCCACCCAGCTGTCCAGCCCTGCACAGACAACACGATGATGACAAGAGGAAGAGCTAACATGAGCCAGGTAGCTTTCTAAATGTTTTATATGATTCAACAATCTTCTTTTTCAATCATCCTATACGAAATACTATGTCAAATGGGGAAAATGGAGCACAGAGAAGTGCTTACCCAAGTTCACACAGAAGTAAAGAACTGGGATTTGAACCCAGATAGCCTGGCTCCAGAGCCCACACTGTTAACCATTAAGTTATCATCCATAGTCACAACAAACACATCCACAGCTCTGGTTACACATTGGCAAGCTTGCCAATGACTACACCGAGCATTTCTGCCTAGCAGTCTTTAAGGTTTTCCACCACCAACTTTGCATTTATGGCTGTAAGCAGTTTTTCTGTATGATTGTTCTCCCCCAGCACAGACACTGAACCACTTGAGCCAGCTCTTCATTACCCACCTGACCCTTAAGTTTTTCCACCATAGCTGGACCTTCTTCTGGCTTTATGATCAACCGACTATAAAGAGGTTCTTCAGACCATTCAGAGAAATGGTAACACACAGTCTACCACTCTGACCATCTCCTTTGCTAGGATTGGGGAGCGAGCCCAAACTACCTGCAATCTTGAAACAAAGGCAGAACTGTGCAACCCCAATCAGCTAAGTTTCCCTGAGGTGGGCCTCAGCTTTTCTTTTCTTTTCCTTTTTAAACAGGGTCTTCGTTTGTCACCCAGGCTGAAGTGCAGTGGCACAATTATGGCTCACTGAAACCTCGACCTCCTGGGCCCCAGCAGTCCTCCCACCTCAGCCTCCCTAGTAGTTGGGACTATAGGTGTATGCCATCACACCCAACTAATTATTTTGTATATTTTGTAGACACAGGGTTTCGCCATGTTGCCTAGGCTGCTCTGGAACTCCTGGGCTCAAGTGGACCACCCACCTTGGCCTCCCAAAGTGCTGGAGTTAGAGATGTGAGCCACTGCACCCAGCTGGCCTCAGCTTAACTAAGCTCTTCCTGCACCTGTGGCTGAGCTCCCTGGGCCTCAGTGGGAGTGGTGGCTGGGCAGAGCCAACAATCCTGGAGAAGGAGGGTTACACAGCCACAGGCCACTTTGCCTGAGTAATTCTTCTAGGGGCACAGAGAACTTGTTTCCACCTCCTTGGAGGTGCAGGAGGGCACAGTAAATTCAAAGTCAATTTTCTTTACAGAAATGCAAATTGTAGCGCAAACAATGGGGCAGGAAAATATGTTGTACCAATCAATGTGTCCTTTTTTTTTTTCTTTTTGAGATGGAGTCCCACTCTGTTGGGGCAGGAAAATATGTTGTACCAATCAATGTGTCCTTTTTTTTTTTCTTTTTGAGATGGAGTCCCACTCTGTCACCCAGGCTGGAGTGCAGTGGTTCGATGTTGACTCACTACAACCTCTACCTCCCAGGTTAAAGTGATTTTCCTGCCTTAGCCTCCCCAGTAACTGGGATTACAGGCACATGCTACCACACCCAGCTAATTTTTGTATTTTCAGTAGAGACAGGGTTTCGCCACGTTGCCCAGGCTCCTGGCCTCAAGTGATCAGCTCACCTCAGAATCCCAAAGTGCCCAGCTGTGTCTTTCATTCCAAGTATTTTCTACCTCCCACTTCTCACCCCCACTTCCCCATTCCTGCTCCATTTTAAATTCATTGCCCTTAAGAGAAGACTGTTATAGCAGAGACAAAGAGAGAAAAACTCAAGTTTCAAAATAGACTTTTGAAGTTCGTGGCAGAGACAATGACTTGAGGGAACAAATTTTGATTATCAAAAGCTTGATTGTCGAATATCATAAAACACATTCCTGGAGCCAGGTGAGGTGGTAGCATACCTGTAATCCCAGCTTCTCAGGAGGCTGAGGCAGGAGGATCCCTTGAGTTCAAGGCCAGCCTGGACAACATAATGAGACCCTGGCTTAAAAAAAAAAACAAACTCCTGAATAACATATGGAATAAATTTTTTTAAGACAAACAACAAACTCATGATAAGTTTAGGGGGATCTAAAGAGGACCTTTTTCCCCCACTCAGGAGGAAAGAGATTTTGTGGAACTGAGAAAGGTATAGGAGAATCAGAGAAGAGAACAAGACTCAAGCAGAGCACAGAGGTTGGCTGAGGAGAGAGGACTCTCTGTTAGAATACAGCCCCCGTTAGCTGGGAGCCACAGAGATCAGCAGCCTGAGAACAGATGGGCACACAGGCGTCCTAGAGGATGTCGGAATTGCAGAGGAGTCACATCTGTGGACCATGGAGGCCATGGCCACCCAGGCGGAAGACAGCAGAGACAGATGACAACCAAGGCCACCCAGCACCCAGGCCCTTGGATCTCAATTCAACCCAAAGACATGGGAAGGCCACAAATCCTCGCCTGACTGAGAAAATCCTGAGCTCACTGAAAACAAACCATATGGATGGAATTAACCTGAATCGACTGGATGAGGTGTCTGCCATCAGCAGGCCTGTGGGCTCAGCAGAGAGATACATTGAGTTATAGAAATAAAAATGGTTCATTTCTCAGATTCTTCAAATATGTGACTGAAATTTATGTCTAAATTTATGGCTCTTCTCCTTACAACCAACACACAGACTCCTTTAAAGGAGCCAAATTTAGCAAATAAAATACAGGATGCTTACTAAAATATACATTTCAAATAAATAATTAATTAATTTTTAGTATATGTCCTGTGTAATATTTGAGACGTTCTTATACAGAGAATGGTTATTTATCTGTAATTCAAGTAAATGTTATCATAGGTATGTTATGCAATATCTGAGACACACTTCTACTAAAATTATTTGTTGTTCATTGAAATTCAAATTTCACTGGGTAGGCCGGGCATGGTGGCTCATGCCTGTAATTCCAGCACTTTGGGAGGCCAAAGCAGGGAGATCACCTGGAGTGAGGAGTACGGGACCAGAGTGGCCAACATGGTGAAACTGTGACTCTACTAAAAATACAAAAAAAATGAGCCAGGCATGGTGGCAGGCACCTGTAATCCCAGCTACTTTAGGAGGCTGGGGCAGAAGAATCACTTGAACCCAGGAGTTGGAGGTTGCAGTGAGCCAAGATCACGCCACTGCACTCCAGCCTGGGCGACAGAGTGAGACTCCGTCTCGGAAAAAAAAAAGAAAAATTTCATTGGGCATCCTGTGTTTTCTCTGACCACGCTATCCCTAGAACCTCCTTCCCTGGGCAGGAGTCCACACACATCTTTCTCCCTGTGGACTCCCACAAAGCTGTCAACAATGACCAAGGCCTACCTTCTCCTGAAACAGTGTCTGAATTTGCTCTTTTTAGTTTAAAAGTCCAACTGTAGTCTTCAATCCAGCATTTGAGAGCCAATTCCCAGAGCTCCTGAACAGAGAGGGCCTCCAAGTACTCCTCCAAACACTGAAGCTCATCTCGGTAGATTCTACACTCTTTCAATTCATTGGCTAGGATTGTGAGTTTTAAATGACTCAAGCCTGTTTTTTTCCTCAAAGCCTGTCTGCCCTGTTAGAAAGGATCTGTGATGGGAATGGAGAGATGCTGTCTAAAGATGTTTAATTTTGTTTCTTCATCTCCTATGCTGATGAGTTCCACTGTCCTCACACCCGGGTGGGCACACAGTGCCTTGTAGGACAGGCTGGAAGAGACAGTGCTCATGATAAATTTGCAATGAGGGGAGAGTGTTCATGGCATCCAGGAAAACTCCTTCGCCTGGTGGAGAAAATCAAAGACATTTGAAAACATTAAAGACTTTAAAATTACTTTGTTGATGGTTTTTCAACTTAGAGTAGGTACAATATAGGGAGCAAGTACAGAATAAGGGTTGGAGTGAAGGTTATTAATAGTAACTTGAGCTGTAAGTATTATGGTGCTAAGAAAATATCAAGTCACACTCAATAGAACCGTATTTGACCCATGTATCAGTTATGAATTTGATTGTGCAAATGTGAACTCTAAAAAGAGGCTCCTTGGAGCAAGTAGTTTGATAAAATCACACACTTCTGAAGAATGGCCTACAGGAATAACCAGAATAAGCCTGAGAGTGCAATGGGAACCATTCCGTTGAAAAAGAGGATGTTATTTTATGCTGAGTTGTCACTTTGTGCAGCAATACTATCATGAATTAAATCATTCTGTTTTGGAACACAATAAAGGCCTAATAAGATCAATCCTTTCTCGATTCCCTTAATAGCCTTTCCCACAATACCTCTTTGCCTAATAACACCAACCATCACATACTCACTCTGAGCCAGGCAGTGTGCTGAATGTGTCTGTAGGTACTGGCTGTATTAATTACGGTTTTCAATTTCTTCATCTTAGGAAGATTTAGCATTCCTCAGGGCCTTACAGACCCAGCCCTTCCCATGGCTAGCTAACTCCTGGGGATGGTGGACAGCCTGCCTAAAATCTGCCTTTCATGTGCAGATCTAACTCACACACCAACCCTGCCCTCAGTCAACCCAGGGCCAGGTACCAGACAACTAGAGGCAGCCTTTCTGCCCAAAGCCCATCAGGATTGTTCAAATTAAGCCTGGGAAACATAGAGAGAACTCATCTCTACAAAAACTTTTTTTTTGAATTAGCTGTGCATGATGGCTCACACCTACAGCCCGCAGTCCCAGCTACTTAGGAGGCTGAGGTGGGAGGATGGCCTGAACCCGGAAGGTCAAGGCTATGTTGCCAGTGATTGCTGGATTGCACTCCAGCCTGAGCAACAGAGCAAGATGCTGTCTCAAAAAGAAAATAATAATAATATTCAAATTAGCCAACCCTAAACTGTTTACCCTGCCTGCCTTGTTGTTCCTATAGAAACTCCAATAAAGGCTCTGGCTTCAGTTTTCCCTTGCTCCTGTCCTCTGCCTCCTGATCACCCTGGTACTTCCCTTTCATCCCTGCACAGCGCGTCCCCTTCTCTCAGGAAACATAAATAATGGCTTCATCTTTCAATGGTACTGGCCTCTCCACGTGGTCGCCCAATCATACCTCTGTAAATTAAATCCTGGGCATAATTTTAATACACAAACTCATTCCATCCTCATGACAACGCTCTAGAAAGGCAGAGAAACTCAAGCATAGAGGAGCTACATGCCTTATCTAATTCTTTCTGCTAGTTTAAGTGGCAGAGCTGGTTCAAACCAAGGGTCTGGTGCTAGAGGCAGGCTCCTAATCAGTGCCCTAAACTGCTTCAGGTAACTGTCTGGCCACCCTTCCTCCTTCTAAAGAGCTCTGCCTCAGGCCCTTCTTCCAGAAGGCCATCCCTTCATGAGAGGCTCTCACAATGCTACATACCAATCCGTAGCAGCACACATCACAGCTGCAATTTTACATTTATTTGAGTGATACGACTTCATTAATGTCTGCCATTCCCCACTACAATGAAAGCTCCGTTTCGTTGCAGGGACTATGTCTGTCTGTCTTTGCTAATAGTGCTCAGCCTATAGTAAGTGATCATTATGTATATATATATAATTTTTTTGAGACAGACTCTTGCTCTGTCACCCAGGCTGGAGTGCAGTGGTGTCATCTCAGCTCACTGCAACCTCTGCCTCCTGGGTTAAACCAATTATCCTGTCTCAGTTTCCCAAGTAGCTGAGATTACAGGTGTGCACCACCATGCCTGGCTAATTTTTTTTTTTTTTTTAAGTAGAGATGGGCTTTCACCATGTTGGTCAGGCTGGCCTCAAACTCCTAACCTCAAGAGATCTACCTGCCTTGGCCTCCTAAAGTGCTGGGATTACAGGCATGAGCCACTGCGCCCAGCATTATGATATATTAAATTAAAAAGCAGGTTATGAAACAATGTGGTGTGTAACTTCTTTACATAAATATGTATACGTATATATAGATATCCATAGGAAAAAGGGTATACAGCAGCAAAATAGTTACCAGTGGTGAGACAATGAGTGTAATTTCCTATTTTCTACTTTTTTACCATGTTTTCATAAGAAACAGATCTTATTCACATAATTGATTGATTACATATACTTTTAAAGAAGCTGCTTCCCAAGGTAATGACTGGTACCAAGTATTAGTAGAGATTCCATTGATCCAATATTATTTCAAACAGGAGGAAAACTGAAGATGACAATCCATGAATGCAATTTTGTATGTGCAAAACCAGTGAAGATGAGGTAGACCAAACCATAAAACATACGGAACAATAAGACTGATCAAAGTATAAAATAGGGGGTAGATATGTGCAGGGGGAGAGGCCCCAGTGGCTGGAACCAGAATGCCCATGTCTGAATTCTTAGTCTACCACTTAACCATCTTGGGACCTTAGACAAGTCACCTACCATCTCTGTGCTCAGCTCCCCCTGCGTAAACAGGGAAGACGAGCACAGTCTCTTCCTTAAATGGCTGCTGTGTGTATTAAATGCATTAATATTCTTACAGTTCCTAAAATGGTGTCTGGCCCATTGTAAATACATTATAGAAGTATTTGTTCAATAAAATATGGAGCAGGGCTGGGTGTGGTGGCTCATACCTGTAACCCAGCACTTTGGGAGGCAGACTTGGGAGGATCACTTGAGCCCAGGAGTTCAGGGTTAGACTGGGCAATCGAGCAAAACCTCATCTCTACAGAAAGTTGAAAAACTTAGCCAGGTGTGGTGGTGTGTGACTGTAGTCAGGAGGCTGAGGCAAGAGGATGGCTCGAGCCCAGGAGATGGAGGTTGCAGTGAGCTATGATCATCCCACTGCACTCCAGCCTGTGCAACACAGCAAGACTTTGTCTCTTAATTAAAATAGAAAGCAATAACTAAAAACAGTGTTGGCTATAAACAGAGACGTGCAAATGCAGTGGAAAGGTGTTATATATAATACATCCTAAATAATGGAGTTTTTTCTTCATATTTCTGTATATTTTTAATTGTTTTATTTTTATAAAGTAGTATAAAATAGGGGTTATTTTTAAAAAGACGTTACCTTCTGACGTGAAATTCCATAAATGCCAATCAGTTCTTCAATTCCATCTAGTACAAGTATACATGGCTTTAAACTGATAGAAGCAATGAACATTTCCACAAGAAGTGAAAAGACCAAGCCATCTGAGTCTTTGTTAAGAATATCTGTTTCGAGTTGAGTACCTACAGCACAGAAATTTGTTCATATTAGGTGGAAATGATTCGTCATTGCTAAAACATGTTTATGGGCTGGGGAAGCAGAAGAGGTTGGGAAAAATGGCTGCTACTCACAGCTGTACAGCTAACACACATATGTGTACATGTGATTACCATCCTCAAAATATTCAACCCAGAAAGGATAATAATGGTGTTTACCACCAGATGTCTCCAATACATTTTCAGGATTTGATATAAAAATATTTTTGTATGATCCAAAACATTTACTCTCATCTTTCAGAATGCAAAAATAGGTCATGTTACAAAGAGTTGGATAGGAAGAGAAGTACTGTGATCTGTGAGGTTTTTAACACTCCTGAACATTGGGTGCACGCTGAGGGTCACAGCCACTGCCCTGGGCTCTTCCAGTAATGTCTCCCTGGCCCTAGCCCATCTTAAACTTAACAGAAACAATCCTAAACTCTACTCACCCTATTGGACCCTAGACTTTGGATTCTGGAAAGTAATACGTTCTTAGGAAGAACTAAGCTGTGAATCCCCAAAACACAAAGGAAGCCATTAGAGATGACTGACTTCCAGACTGTGATAAAGTGACCTAGTAGCAGCAACCCCAAGTTGTAATCAACTGCCTAATACCCTAAGAACCTTTTACTGCAACTTCTGTCTTGCTTTCATTTTTCAAAAGCAATCTTTTCCACAGAAATTTAAGCGCATTGAGGTCTGGGAAATCGAGTCACATGTAGAAGCTTTAATGGATTAAGTCTTCTCAGATGCATTAAGATTTTGTTAGAGTCATTGAGAGTATTTAGTAAATATTTAACAAATATTAGCAAATATTTATCAGTTGCCTATTATGTTACGGTTCCGTGCTAGATGCCAAGAGGAGATAAAATGATGAATTCAACCACCTAAAGGAAGTGGAAATTGGTTCTGTACACAAATAGCCACATTTTAAGGCAGAAAATGAGTTTGAAGGCTACTAAATCTTGGTGTAGAAACATCACAATAAAGAAAAGCTCTGTGTGGAAGATTTTTTAAAATTTATTTGTTATACTTTAAGTTCTGGGGTATATGTGCAGAATATGCAGGCTTGTTACAAAGGTATTCAGGGGCCATGGTGATTTGCTGCATCCATCACCCCGACATCTACATTAGGTATTTCTCCTAATGCTGTCCCTCCCCAATACCCCCACCCTCTGCTATCCCTCCCCAGCCTCCACCCCTAAGAGTGCACAGGCAGAGATGATGAGAAGGGCATAGCATCAAGACAGTACAGCCAAAGGCAAAGAAGTTTCAATGAACACTTGAAAAACAGCACGTTGTTTAGAGCAGTGGTTCTCAACAGGAGGCATTCCAGGGTTTTGAGACATCCCACAACACAGGACAGTCATACCCAATGAAGCTTTGTCTCCCAGTCTACCTGACTTTCAGATATTTCGACAATCATGTAAGGGGGAGAAAAAAACTTTATAATGACCTAACCTAGAAACCAACTCCATTTTACATGTAAACACAAAGTATTTTTGGTATGGTTTTAAAACACATTGAATTTTCTAGAATGTAACACCACATAAATTGATGGAAGTTATACATTGTTTTCTCTAAAATGATACCAAGATTTATTCACCATTCTGAAAATCACCACCCAACAGCAATATTGCCCATGATGTTTGGGTCTTCTTTTTTTTTTTTTT
>NW_016107323.1:982291-1004835 GCF_001604975.1 Cebus imitator
TTATAGTGTAGTAGTGTTAACTTTTAAAGAAATTTTTATAACACAAAATGATCATAAAATCAATGACTTGAAATTTTTTTATGAATGTGAAATATTAAGAAGGAGAAGATGTCAGAAAAGATAAAGACTGAGCTTATGTCAAACAATGAAAAATGATTTTCAAGAAAGGGAAGAGAAAGAAATTCAGCTCGATGCTTCATCCTTTGAATTTTTATTTAAAAACCTTTAAAATTATGGACATCATTGAGATTTCAGAACTTAATGACAGAATTTTAGAGCAAAAGGGGTTCTTAGAAATCATCTAGCCTAGTCCAGACCCTAGATGAGGGTTTTTGTAGGTGAGGAAACTGAAGCCCAGAGAGGTGAAGGGCATGTGAAGACACAGGTCATCAGGAGCTTTTAAAACACTGTTTTTTTCTAATAATTTGTTTTCAAGCCATGTGTGGCCGCCATTTCTTAGTGTAGATGGCTCACAAGCAGTCTCTGTGAGAGCCCACAGAGGCATGGGTCCTCTGCCTCCTCCACAAAGTTGGCATGGAGTGTAAGTGACAAGATGAATGTGAATGAACCTCAGGAAAAACACACCACCTGACAATCACATAGCATAGAGCACTAATATAATTAGCAAAAATTAATCCTAAAACAAACAAATACTCACGGCTGATGCTTATAGCTTTATGTTTGTATTTGAAGGAAAGTATATATGTTGAGTGGTTTTAAAACCACATTTTTGGTGATTATAATTTTTTCTGAAAATGATATTGACAATAAAGTCAGTGTTACTAGTATTGGAAAATGATTCTCAACATTTCTCCTTACTTTGGCAGGAGCAATCTGTCTCTTCTAAATGACAATGACCACTTGCAGCATTTAAACGGCAATAGCGCACATGTTTCAACAGCCACCTGGCGATTGACAACTTTGTGTGCTTTTTAGCAGTGTTGTCTCTCATTATTCAATGTAGGTTTATTGAGAAGCTCTGTGTCTGTGTCAGGCACTGCATATGACAATGGCAAATAAATAGATATGATCCCTGCACTCACAGAACTTACACAGGGAGACAAACAATAAGATAGATCACAGGACCATTTGTAATTCACCTGAGGGACCTAGAGAGGCAAGCTCACAGTGCCTGGAGGGAGACACTCATGTAAACAAAGATGCAATGGGACAGGGGCTGCTGGTGCCGCCTGGTCAAAGTTAGGGCTGAGGGACAGAGGTACCCATCAGCCCATCTTATGAAAGGGGTGACCTTTGAATAGGGCCATAAAAGATAAGAAGGATTCCACTGCCTTGAAACAAAGGAAGGGGCATTTTAGGAGGAGAGAACTGAATGGACAAAGGCATGGAGGGATGGATGTGTCGGCTGTTCTCCAAGGAGACCAAACGTGTGGGGCAAAGGGAAAGAGACCAAGATTTTCGCCTTGGACAAAAAGCAAGCTCTGCCAAGGATTTCTGTCCATTCCACACCACCAACTTGAGCGGAGACTTCCCGATGCTGGGAGAGGAGGTGGATGAAAAGTATCCATAGGAGGGAAGTCGTCCCTGGCCGGCTCAAGGAGGAATGGCAGTGTGGCGATGAGGACTAGGGGCTTCGATCTCAACAGAGACCTAAGTTTGCACTCCCTCTTCTGCCCTTGCGTAGCTGTGTGACCCTGCCATTCTGAGCCCCATTCCCCCTATGTGGGATGATAATTCTATGGGTGGATCATTGAGAGCATTAAATGAGATGCTGATAAAGCCCTTAGCATGGCTACATAGAAAGCCTTCAATAAGTGGAACTTAATCAAAGCTGTCCCCAGGTTCCATGGGGTCATATGGTGAGGAAACATCCAAAGAAGAAAATCAGTGACTGCGCTGAGCATGGTGGCTCACGCCTGTAATTCCAGTACTTTGGGAAGCTGAGGTTGGAGGATCGCTTGAGCCCAGGAGTTGAAGACCAACCTGGGCAACATGGCGAGAACCTGTCTCTAAATTAAAAAAAAAAAAAATTAGCTGGACATGGTAGCACACCCCCGAGGTTCCAGCTACTAGGAGGGCTGAGGTAGGAAAATCACGTGGGCCCAGGAAGTCAAGGCTGTAGTGAGCTGTGATCACACCACTGCACTCTGGCCTGGATAACAGAACAAGACCCTGTCTCAAAAGGGAAAACAGAAAGAAAAAAGTAAGTGACTCTACTCTGACCTTCCGTGAAGCGTGTCTTCTGTGACACCAGTTGCCTGCAAGGCAGGCGAAGGCATGGGAGTCAGTAGAGCTGGCTACAGGCAGTTCCCATCTACAAGATCCCTTTATCCTGGCAAACAGGGATTGAGGACTGAAAAGTAGAAATGTGAGCTTCACTGGGTGTGTTTAGGTCCCCCAGATAGAGAGGGTCCCTGCCTCACAGCCCACACAGGAGCTGCAGCTTCAGACAGCTGAGGTGGGCTGCAGAAAAATGATCTCTGCAAAGAGGCTGAATCTGCTCCGAGCACCTGGCCTCTCAGGCTGGCTGTGTTCACAACAGCAGCTCCTCCTCCTCTGCCCACATCCACCTCACCCAGGTGAAACCAAGTCTCAGCAAAGTCAGCCACAATAAATGACCCTGGGACCAGACTTCTCCACTCACCCGCTGGCTCTCTGGGTTGCAGAGGCGACAACTGCAAAGTCTCTTGTTTTGCAACCTTTCCTCTCTTTACTCAGTTCATGAACTAATGAGTGTCTTGTTTCCCCTAGCAGCCCCAGATCCCTGCTCCTTCTAGCTCAGAAAGAAATAATAACAACAATAATAATCACAGCTGTGTGCCATGTACTACTTTAAATTCCTTATTGTATTTTGTGTTATGTTTTTTTAACATAGTTTTTTTTTTCTTTTGTATTATGTTTTAATTCTCACATAGCCTTATGAGGCTGGTACTATGATCCCTATCTTCATCTTACAGATGAGAAATTTGGGAACAGAGAGCGTAAGTAAACTGCCCAAGATCACACAGCTAGTAAGTAACAGAGCAGAACTGTGGACCAAGTCCAGGACCAGCCCTTCTTCTTGTTAATGAGAGCAGGTGTTCTCTCGCGGTTAAAAAGGTCAAGTATTCTCAGGCTGTTCCTGAGCTTATTCTACTGTTGTCAGCCTAAAAATCTGTTTGTTTGAAAGACAGCAGCT
This sequence comes from Cebus imitator, assembly GCF_001604975.1. Lineage (NCBI taxonomy): Eukaryota > Metazoa > Chordata > Mammalia > Primates > Cebidae > Cebus > Cebus imitator. Next base: position 985,431 of record NW_016107323.1, read on the forward strand.
GTTTTTATTACGAGTTCTTCGCACCCAAAAACAAGTTCATTAAAATAACAATTCACTTTGGGAATAAAATCGTAATTGAGCATGTAAACCATGGAGTTTACATCATCAGCGTGGCCAGACTGAACACCTTTGGGCTGTGCCAGAATAGGATTAGTCATTATGTAGACACAGTCACACCTGTTTCTTGACTTTATCCATTTTATACGCCCTGAGAAATGCAACCATAAAGACCTCATACACACGTTCTTCCCTCTGTTTACTCACAGACACCCACCACACACACAGAAATTCAAATCCCTGTACCCTTGTACAGAGATAAGATACATCCATCAAAACTCACCGTGGGCACCTACATAACTCACTTAGGGCCCAGAGCACACATGGGTACATGTTCCTGTATGACAAGAGATGAATTCCCAAAAGCAAGAAAAGTCAGACACATACAAACATGGAAATACACAGCAGGTGCCTAATAATAGTAATAGCTAGGCTGGGCATGGTGGCTCACGCCTGTAATCCCAGCATCATGGGAGGGCGAGGCGGATGGATCACAAGGTCAGGAGTTCAAGATCAGCCTGGCCAAGATGGTGAAACCCCATCTCTACTAAAAATACAAAAATTAGCTGGGCCTGGTGGTGGGCACCTGTAATCCCAGCTACTTGGGAGGCTGAGGCAGAGAACTGTTTGAACCTGGGAAGCAGAGGTTGCAGGGAGCCGAGATTGTGCCACTGCACTCCAGCCTGGGCAACAGAGCAAGACTCATCTCAAAAAAAAAAAAAAAAGAAAAAGAAAAAATAGTAATAGCTCCGATTTATCAATGCTTACATGCCAATGCTTACTAAGTGCTTTGGTCTTTCATACTTTATCTTAATCTTGTCAATTACCTGTAAGGCACATTTTAAAAATAATTATTATCCACATTTTACAAACAGGAAAATTGAGCCACTGAGGGTTAAAATAATTCCCCTAGGTTCACACTGCTAATAAGTAGTGAGACAAGGTTTGAACGCAGGTGGTCAGACTCCGCAGCTGCTTCTAGCACCGTGAGGCACAACACAGGTCCCACACGATTGTTATTACGCATTGGCACACACCTGGCAACTTAAATATCATGTGCCCAAAGTAGAACTCCATTTCCCTCAAAACAGCTTCCCCTCCACTGCCCCACCAATGCTGGCCCATCTCGGTCAACAGCCGTCACCACCCATGTAGCTTTCAAAAGCCAAAAGCTATGAGTTCTCAATTTCTCCCTTTCCTTTAACGAACACATTCGATTCATCAGCAAATCCTCAACCCACCCAAAACCCTCCACCTCCACTGCTACTGTCCCTTCCCAGCTCTGTCATCTCTGGCTTGGACTACTGCAGTAGCCTCTAGCACCTGTCTCTGCCTCATGCTTGTCCCCTAAACCCATTTTTGACACATCAGATTGATTTTGATCTTTTAAAAATATCAATCGAGGCCAGGTACAGTGTCTCACACCTGTAATCCCAGAACTTTGGGAGGCCGAGGTGGGTGGATCACGAGGTCAGGAGTTCAAGACCAGCCTGGCCAAGATGATGAAACCCTGTCTCTACTAAAAATACAAAAAAAAAAAAAAAATTAGCCAGCTGTGGTGGTGGGCACCTGTAATCCCAGATAATTGGGAGGCTGAGGCAGAGAACTGCTTGAACCCAGGAGGCAGAGGTTGCAGTGAGCCAAGATTGCAGCACTGCACTCCAGCCTGGGTGACAGAGCAAGACTCAATCTCAAAAAAAAAAAAAATAAATAAATCGAATTATGTCATCCCCCTGCTTAAAACCCTCCACTGGCCTCCCACTGCACTCAAAAGAATCCAAACCTAATGTTATGGCCTGCAAAGCCCAGATACAAAGTCCCCCCCACCCACTTCCTGCAGTCCAACACCGTCCAGCTACACTGGCCCCTTTCCCTTTCTAGTTCATTCAACTGGCTTTCCAGCTGAGGAGCTGTAGGACCCAACTGTTTTCTTTGCCTGGATTGTTCTTTCTCCTGGTTTCCACATGGCGGCCTATCTTCTTGTCAATGAGATCTCCACAGAGAAAGTAGCAGAGAGGATGGTGACCTGTTCCACAAAAGCTCATGCTCCCCCTTCCACAGGGCAGGACTCATGTTCTGTCCCTGCTCAATTCCCGGTGTGCCATGTCAGCTGGGTGTGGACAAGGGCTTGTCAAAAGAATGGGCGTGGATGTGGCTAGGAATCCCTTCCAGCCTGAGACTTCGGAGGAACAGGTGTGCTTCTCCATGCTTTCCCCTCCCCCTCACACATGTGGAGGGCTCTGAGGCCCCAGAGGATGACATAGCCTCAATATGGAAAGAAAGCCTGTGTCTCCAAGTCACCACATGGAGGAAAACTAGGAACTCCATATTATACTGTGATATGAGTAAGAAATGAGCTTCCCTTTGAGAAGCCACTGAAATGGGATTCAGTTGACAAGGCGGCTAGAGTTGCCCTAAGTCAGAGACATCGTCCCTGACTGCTCAGATAGCCACCCTGACACCTTATCACCACACTGCATGGCACTGATTATTATTTGACATATTCCCTGTTGATCTAACCATGAAGGCACCCTTGAGCCATCCATGATTGCACAGTCTAGTGTTTTTGGCTTCCCGTTAGGTAACAACTCCAAGTTTCCTTTGGATAGTTCACCTGTTCGAAATTGGGGAGATGGAGAGGGAGATTTTCAGTTCAGACCATTTTTTGTAGGTTCTCCCACAGCACCTGAATCCAGCAACACCTTTTTTAGTTTTGCCTCTCCAAGTCGTGAATTAGAGCAGCAGCAAGTTTCTAGCAGGGCCTTCAAAGTAAAAACAATTTGAGTCAGGCATGATTTCACGCACCTGTGATCCCAGCTACTTAGCGGGTTAAGGCTGGGAGGATCACTTGAGCCCAGGAGTCTGAGGCTATAGGGATCTAAGATCATGCCACTGCACTCCAGCTTAAGCAATAGAGTGAGACCCTGTTTCGGGAAAAAAAAAAAGTAAAGATAAATTAGCCAACTTTACAGAATGTTTCTATGTTCACTTTCAGTGATTTCATTTAGCAAATTCTTTTTCTAGACAGGACTCCCCAAGCCTCCCTGTGCTTTTAGGTCTCTGAAGTTGTCTTCACATTATCAACATAACCAACTTATCGGCAGTGGGGGGCGCTTTAGAGTCTGGTTTCTTTGTTTCTATTATTTAAAGCATGAGCATTTTATTAATCTCAATTCCAATGTGAACTGCTGAATTTTCATCCCTAGTGAGAAGGTTACAATAGTATTTGTTTCAATGGATAACTGTTTCTCTCTGGGCTGTTTCTGACTGAGCTGTGTGGTTTATGCCTTAAGTACCTGTGTTATATGCTACATGTATGTCACTTTGAATTCTGGTATTTATACATGTCTGTATATGTAAGCATATTAATTTACAGTGATATTTTGCTGTATTTGCCAGTATGTTTATATGAAAATTTTGGTCTCGGAAAATGGTGGGTGCTGTGTGGCTTATTTGGGTATGTGTATTTATTTGTATATATTTATGTATTTACCTTTATATTAACTTGTTTGGAGGTATGCTTATGTCAGTGTATGAGAGTACAATTTGATGCATGTATGTTCAGTCCCTATTATATCTAAAAGTAACTCACATTGCTAAAGTTATTTTTTAAAGTTGATTTTTTTGGCGTTTATGGTTGGCCCTCCGTCCACATGTTCTGCATCTGCAAATTCAGACAACCTTCTATCAAAAATATTCAAGAAAAAAAAATAACCTAACAATAAAAAATACAAATTAGAAACCAATTCCATATAACAACTATTTGGATAGCATTTACATTGTAGGTATTATAAATAATTTAGAGGTGATTTAAAGTATTTGGGAGAATCTGTAGGATATATGCAAATATGATGCCATTTTATAAAAGCGACATGAGCATCCAAGGATTTTGGTATCCGTGAGGGTTCCTGGAACCAATACCCCAGGGATACCAAAGGACACTATTTTAAAATAAAGCTACTTCTTTCTTTACCTTTTTGTCAACTGTTGCCTTGGGTTTATTTATTTAGGAATGCACTTCTGCCGAAAGTTTACCAACGTGTGACTGCTCTCAAGAGACTGTATTAAAATAATTTAAAAGATAAAAAGATGGCCGTTTAGCAGCAGCCCAGGATTGCAGCTCCAGGCTGCAGTGAAGGCGCAGGGAGTGAGCGGACACCAGACTTTCACACAAATTTTTGTTGCCCACGGACCAGGAGATTCCCAGTGGAGGAGCCCCACAGGTCGCCGGCGCGGCTGTTTAGCCGGCGTCCGGGCACGGCAGTTCTCAGTGCGGAGTATGCGGGACTGAGTGCCCTTTTAGTTGGCGTTTGGAGCTCTGGGAAGGCAGAGTCACCCATTCAGCTGATTGAAGGGGGGACTGAAGCGAGGAGCCAGACCGGGAGATTCCCGGGCAGAAAAGCACCACGAATCTCAGCGCAGCTGTTTCAGCCGGCCCGGTCGCCCCCAAGGGAAATTGCATAGATCCCGGTGCCTTTTTGGCAGGCGACTGGGCATCTGGGAGAGAATCGACCGTTCAATTTGGAAAAGAAAAAAAGGGACTCCGAGGCGGGGAGCCAGGTGATCGGACTCAGCTGGTCCCACCCCCACAAAAAAACAGTAAATGGAAAGGCTGACCATTGAGAGTTTCACAGCAAGCACAGCTGAACCTGAGAAGGTCCAGCTCTGTGGGGGAGGGGCATCCGCCAAAGGAAAGCAAAGAAACAGAAATAACATCATCACCAACAAGCTGGACGTCCACTCATAGACCCAATCTGAAAGTCAGCAATCACGAAGACTACAGGTGGATAAATCCACAAAGATGGGAAGAAACCAGCGCAAAAAGGCTGAAAACATCCGAAATCAGAATGCCTCTCCTCCTTCAGAGGATCGCAGCTCCTCATCAGCAAGGGAACAAGGCCTGCTGGAGAGTGAGTGTGATGAATTGTCAGAATCAGGCTTCAGAAGGTGGATAATAAGAAACTTCTGTGAGCTAAAAGAACATGTTCTAACCCAATGCAAAGAAAATAAGAACCTTGAAAAAAGCTTTGACGAAATGCTAATGAGAATAGACAATTTACAGAGAAATATAAGTGAATTAATGAAACTGAAAAACACAATACAAGAACTTCGCAAAGTATACACAAGTTTTAACAGTCGAATTGACCAAGCAGAAGAAAGGATATCAGAGGTTGAAGACCAACTCAATGAAATAAAACAAGAAGACAAGATTAGAGAAAAAAGGAATGAGCAAAGTCTCCAAGAAATATGGGACTATGTGAAAAGACCTAATCTACGTTTGATAGGTGTACCTGAATGTGATGAAGAGAATGAATCCAAGCTGGAAAATATTATTCAGGATATTATTCAGGAAAACTTTCCCAACCTAGTAAGGCAGGACAATATTCAACTCCAGGTAATACAGAGAACACCACAAAGATATTCCTCAAGAAGAGCAACCCCAAGGCACATAATCGTCATATTCACCAGGATTGAAATGAAGGAGAAAATGCTAATGGCAGCCAGAGAGAAAGGTCAGGTTACCCACAAAGGGAAGGCTATCAGACTCACAGCAGATCTCTCAGCAGAAACCCTACAAGCCAGAAGAGAGTGGGGGGCAATATTCAACATCCTCAAAGAAAAGAGCTTCCAACCCAGAATTTCATATCCAGCCAAACTAAGCTTCATAAGTGAAGGAAAAATAAAATCTTTTGTGAACAAGCAAGTACTCAGAGATTTCATCACCACTAGGCCCGCTTTACAAGAGCTTCCAAAAGAGGCTCTACACATAGAAAGCAACAACCAGTATCAGCCATTCCAAAAATATACCAAAAGGTAAACAACATCAACATAATGAAGAATCTATATCAACTAATGGGCAAAACAGCCAGCTAGCATTAAATGGCAGTATTAAACTCACATAATATTAATATTAATCCTAAATTTAAATTGACTAAATGCCCCAATCAAAAGACACAGACAGGCAAATTGGATAAAAATCCAAAACCTATTGGTATGCTGCATCCAGACCCATCTCACATGCAAGGATACACAAAGACTCAAAACAAAGGGATGGAGGAAGATTTACCAACCAAATAGAGAGCAAAAAAATAAAAATAAAAAATAAAAAGTAGGAGTTGCAATTCTCGCCTCTGATAAAATAGACTTTAAAGCAACAAAGATCAAAAGAGGCAAAGAAGGACATTACATAATGGTAAAAGGATCAATGCAATAAGAAGAGCTAACGATCCTAAATATATATGCACCCAATACAGGAGCACCCAGATACATAAGGCAAGTTCTTAATGACTTATAAAGAGACTTAGACTCCCACACAATAATAGTGGGAGACTTTAACATCACATTGTCAATATTAGATCAACGAGACAGAAAATTAACAAGGATATCCAGGACTTGAACTCAGACCTGGAATAAGTAAACTTAATAAACATTTACAGAACTCTCTACCCCAAATCCACAAAACATACATTCTTCTCAGTACCACATCACACCTACTCTAAAAGCGACTACATAATTGGAAGTAAATCACTCCTCAGTAACTGCATAGCATTTCACAGGTTTAAATGAAATATTGGTTGGCCGCTTGTTTGTTATTTTCCTCCCTTATTCCTTCCTGTCTCCATTATTAAGCACAATTATTGGCATAAAAGAGGTTTTTAATACCCATTAAAAAAAAAAGATTAAAAAAAAAACAAGAACATTCCTTTTCTGTTGACCTAGACACACTATTCAGGAACTTCAAGTACAGAGCATTGTTTCCAAACAGCAAAGCAAACAAAGCCCTGAATGTTTTCATGTATGTAATGTAAAAGAACTTATTTAATTGTTGTATTTGTATTGAGCACAGTAATTTGAGTTGTTCAACTGCAATAAAATTTATTACATTTATCATCCACTCTGAAACACTTAACATTATAACCTAAGTGAGAAACAACTCATAGGCTACAAAATTCACCATTTTAAAGTGTACCCTTCCATGGGTTTCATTATATTCACAAGGTTGTACAAACATCACGGCTATCTAATTCCAGAACATTTCAGCACCCCCAAAGAGAAACTCTGTACCCACTAAGAATCATTCTCCATTTCTTTCACTACTCTCTTCCCCCAACAGCCACTAATCAACTTTCTGTCTCTGTGAATTTGTCTACTTGAAACCCAACATTCTTAACATATGACCTACATATTTCTCCTGTAGTCTGAAAATACTGACAGAGCACCATGTTGTATTAACTGAACAAATTGTCTTCCTCTTGGCATGGGTTCCCAGAGCCACAAGAATGTTGGTAGCCCTACACCTGAGTGAACTAGACCAGTAGGTTCTGAACCCAGGGCAGCAATGGTGAAAAACAGCCCTTAGCCATCCCAGCACTGCATTTTTATTTCAAAGCACAAATCTCTCACAGGACACAAGATACATGATAAGAGCTGGAAAATGAGAATGGAAGAAATAACGCTATCCTAAGAACCTCCCGTTTCCAGAGATGAGACTAGCAGGTATACCATGGATAACCCCAGCTCTCTCACTGCTGGCCTCAGCCTCCTAATGGTGGTGAACACAGTATTTCACCACCCAGGGTGAGAAAGATGGAGGTTTTATTGTAGAGGACACTGGATAAAACAATGAAGGAGTGCATATTGGGTAAGATAACCTGTTTTTTTCTTTAGAGATGGAGACCTGCCATGTTACCCAGGATGGGCTCAAACTAGGCTCAAGGGATCCTCCTGCCTCAGCCTCCTGAGTAATTGGGATTATAGGCATACACCACCATGCCCAGCTCAAGGTAACCTGATTCTTTATACACAAACACAATAATAATATGGTCCATATCATTTTCATAAGTGCTAGCTGAATATCTGAATGTAATTAATAATGAGCTAATACATGTGGAAACTCTTTGTAAATTACACAATATGCAGATGCATTATTCATATTTCCTCATCTAATTTTTTATCTTTAAAGTCACTCCATCATTCTCGAAAATTACTTAGACAAACTTCGATGTATGGAAGAAAAAAGAAGGTGGTTCCCTGAACTCTGGAAGTGTCTAATCTTCTTGAGGACACTGAAAGAAACTATGTGAAATACCAGAAAAGCTTTGCAAAATGCAGAGTGATATCTGGTAAGAAAATTCTAACCCTGGGGTGGCTTTTAGGGGGTCTCTCTTGCAGGAAGGGATGAGCATAGAATGGGGAAAGTTAGAAAAGGCATTTCAAGTGTGGGGGATTGCGTTTACCAAAGTCAGGCTGTTCTGCCTGAGCTTGGGATTTCTTGACATCTTACCTGGGGACAACATCTAAATTGGAACCTGCTGCAGTACTGTTAAAATCAAGTTCCACATCCTTCAAGGCAAAATTTTCCAAGATTTCAAAGGTCCTGTTTGACTCTTTGGAAATAACAAACATTTGCTCACACTTCTCAGAAAATTCTTCATGATAGAAACATTCAAAGTTGTGCCTGTAATCTTGATAGTCAAAAAGATACGTTTTAATAACTTAGATTTGCAGTTTCACATTTTCGATTGCACATGTTATTACGAATGCCCAGGAAGGTATCTCCGTATCTATATCACCTTCTATTTGGCTCCATATTTCACAGTCCATTAAATATACTAATGAAAGAAAACTACAGGAAAACAATTGAATTTTTCTTCTGCTTTTGTACATAGAATCCTACTTAGGATTCCAAGTTATTTCATGACCTCAGAATGACAAGGGCAAAAAAAATAGGCTTACTATACAATGCAAATCATTTTTTCAAACAGTTAGCTAAGAAGGAAGTTATCTAATTCAGTCTTGCAGGTATGTATGTATGCCAATCTATGACAAAGGTTAAGAGAGTGGGGTATATTTTTAGGGTAAATGCCCTAATAAGGATTACAGCCATGGCAGCTCTGCCATTGGGCAAGTTTTTAAAACTCTTTGGTAAAATAAGGGTGAAGGGCCAGACAATGGATGATTTCTGAAGTTTCTTCCAGTTTCAATTTACTGCAATTCTAAATTCATTGCCTAATTTAAGTCAGGGTGTTCTGGGCTCCCAAAATGCCCTCCTGTCTCTGGAGACACCCAGGTTCCCTATGTTTTTTCTTTTTCTTTTTCTTTTTTTTAAGGAGTGAAGGCTGTTATCAACACATGCAGGAAAAGAAACACCAGAGAGTATACTCTGACTGGTTCCCAAAATACTCACATGGTACCTTCATAGTTAACTGGGCTGCCTCATGGCTCAGACAGGACCAGAACACACCTGGAGGATCCACAGGCTGGCCAAGGTCAGCTTTGAGTTTCAAGATCTTAAACAGAATTTGGATGACCACACAGTCTAACAGTCCTCTTGCACTAACCCTGAACCTCGTGCACTAGTCTCAGAGATCTTCAAGGACCTCGGAAGTACTTCTATGGGTCAAGAGTGTAAACTGATAGTTCCATATTGTCTTACAATAACTACCAGCTGCCCAAATGGCCTATCACTACCCTAACTGCGGACTATGAGAGTTTGGAGCTACCTAGGTGATTCAAGAGCACTGAAGATCCAAAAAAGAAAGAATTTAGGACTTCTTTCTAATGGAAGGAAGGATTATTTTTTAAATAATCCATCCATGCCATGCCTTCTAATTCAGACATTTAGACCACATATATACATTCAATAATAAAGTCTAAAACAAGCTACCTTTCAGCGGTATCCAAAATCAAAGACTAAGAATATTACAGAGCAATAATATGACCTTAACCCCAAAACACAGAAAGGCTACATTCTTGAACACATTAGTGGATATTAATCAACAGAGGCAGTTCAGGTTGATATGACTAAAAGAATATTAATGTTAACCACGTTTCTGACTTTAACCAAATGTATATATTCCTCTAGAACCCACTTGTTATTCATCCTCACTAGTTATTAACTCTGTGCCTGATATGCGCCCGGTGCTGTTTTTAGTGGTTTAGATAATTACTCTCAAAGTGGCTAATGTTAACCCATTTTACAGAAGAAAAACCTATGGTTTACCAATGCTAAGTAACACATTCAAGGTCACATAGCTAGGAGCTGAAAAACACAATACTGAAGGACATGTCTGTTGGATTCTAAAACCCTAAGCCTGTTATAAATATGTGGGTTCTTTCTGGCTGCTCAACATCCAACCACCCTCCCCTAGTTTCAGTAACAGCCCTAGATTATCACTGGGGATCTACCCAACCCAAATCTCAGTTCATACAATTCCTATGAGTCTAACTCCACTTCCAGGTCCAACTAGCCAATCAGAGCATCACATTCCCTCAGCACCAGTGATTGAATCAGATGCAAGCATATGGCCCAGGTCAGACTAATCAGAGCCAGAAAGACTCAGTGTTAGGAATGCTAGGACTTTGAGCCATTTCTGCTGGACTTGAACCTGGAGCTGCTATGGCCCATCTTCCTCTGCCTTCACAATAGAGGAGCCAAGGCGATAAGCTAACATCAGGACAGCAGGGCCAGGCTGAGTAGTCAGAGAAAAGGATCTGGTAACATCATTTGAGCAAATGAATGAAGCTTGAGCTGAATCAGACTTAATCTCGGGCTTTGTAGTTATATAAGCTAATAAATTCCCTTTTTGTTGAAATCGGTTTGAGTCACTTGCAACCAAAAGAGTTGAGACTGATACAATGTTCTTTTTCCAGGCCCAGATGATTTGGCTTCTAGGCAGAGTTTTGTCTAGCCTGCAGAGGTTTGTCTTCACCACCACCACCCACACTGAATTCAAATGACTCTCCTGTTCAGTACAGATCCATCTGCTCCCTATCACGTTACAGGGACTACTGTGTGCCTGGTCCCTGAAAGCATTTGAGAATGCACCACCTGCCAGCATTTTGCATCCTTATGTTAACTGGGCCCTTTCATCCGGAATTCATAACCTTTTTTGGGTCGTTAGCCTTCTGAGAATCTGATCAAGGACACAGGCCATCTTGTTATCCCCAAGACACACACAGGCATATACACATTCTACTTTTCATACAATTTCATATTACTTTCATATATTCTATTTTTCATAGAATCATCACAGATCCCTCCTGAAGTCTGTCTAGGTGACAGACTCTTCCCTTTTTAATCTGGTACATGTCCACAGGACATTATTTCCCAAAATAATGGTAATTATTTCATTTAGAGGCAATATGATTAGGCAATGATTCTCAAACTTTAACGTACATGTAGAGCTCCTGGTCATCTTTTAAAATGCAAATTTTAATTCAGTTGACCTGAAATGGGGCTCAAGATTCTATTTTCTAACAAGCTCCCAGGTGATGCTGAGGCTGTCAATCCATGAATCACAATTAAATTAAAAAGGTGAAAGAGAGCAGGCACAGATTTTAGAGTAAGAGGGAACTGGTTTCAAATCCGGGATTGGTCCCTCACTAGTTTTGTGGCATTACTAAGCCACTTCACTGCTACACAGCAGCTCTCATTTGCTCATCTGCAGAATCGGAATTATAATACTTACTTGCAGGGTTAAACCTTGAAGATTAAATGTAATAAAATAACCAAAGCACCAAAAAATTAATAAAAGTTGATTCTCTTCCTCTTAGCTGAGGGTTTCTCCACCTCATCACTATTGACATTTTTGGTTGGGTAATTCTTTATTATGGGGCTGTCCTGTGCACTGTAGGATGCTTGTCAGTATCCCTGGCCTTTCCCCACTAGATGCCAGTACCTCTCCCCCAATTGTGACAACCAAAAATGTTTTCAGACGTGGCCAAATGTCCCTTGAGGGAGCAAAATTAGCTGTGTTTGAGAACGATTGCTCTAGACTCACTTATTAACTGCAGATATTTTGGGTCTCCTCTGACTTCCTTAACTCCCTAAAAAATCTTCCATGACTGACTCATTACTTGCTCTTATCTTCAGTTGCAAAAATCTTCAAAGTGGAGAAATACATGTCACAAGAACATAATAATAATTTTTAAATGTTTAAGGAATATTTGCAATCATTTAAAAATTCCTTTCACAAGGAAGAACTACAAAAATATTACCTTTATGTTGATAACGGACTTAGTTATCTCTACACTTTGCTAATCTATATTTTCAATCATTACAGTGGCTGGATGAAGCTTTTCTATCACAACTGACCAGTCCTTGAAAACCAGCTCACCCAACTGGTGGAGATCACTGTAAAATCTCATAGGAAGCCCTTTACTAATAATCCTGGCCTTAAGCTTTCTAATCCTCAATTTCTCCTCTTCATTCATTAATGAACTCGAGGGCAGCCTCTCTTCCTTTTCCTCATCATCTAAACCCTTCAGCAGAGTGGCTCCAGTCCTAACGTAAAAATACTGAAATTGAGATTCATTCAGAAATGCTGCTTGGATTATCTCAAACTCCGTCAGACTGCACTTGGGATTCTCCAGAACCCAAGGATAACCATTTTTTGCAGCAACATAGAGATTCTGTTCTACTTTGGATAAGTTTGACAAGTGAGTCACTTTGGAGGTCATGAAATGTGAGTAGTCAGGGAGGAAGTCTCCGTATGTCTGACCCAGCAAGCAGATGAAGAAGGGAAAGCAGCTGTTCACATAGTCCAGACAGAGCATCAGCTGTTGGGAGTGAAGACAAGAATACTGTCTAAATAGGTGGGTGGGTAAGGATTTTGGAGACTTCAATGCTGACCAACTCAGGTCCACGGCTTTGAAATATGTGCCCCAGGAATTGCAGAGTTCATTAAGCTGAGGGAAGACGTTTTTTGCCAAGAAGTCTCTCTCTTGTTGAAAATCATTCAGAGTCGAACAAATGTAAGGCTGAATGGGTATCTGGGGCTTTTGAAAAAATTGGGTATACCTTTCTATATTCTCATTTGTCTTCTGGCTCATTTCTGTTTGCTTAGGGACAGCCCTACGCATAAAATGTAACAATTTTCATCCTGGAACAGCCACCGACCTCCACCGCTTCTATGTCTTCCTCCCAATTATGTTTGCTATGGACACATGGAAATATTTCTTGAAAACTGTTTCTTATCGGTATTGGAAGGTGAGAGATGCCAACCAAGGGACAGGCCAGAGTTGAAAAACAATCCAGTTTAAGTTAGGACTGAAAAAGAAAAAACATTCATTTTAGGTTACAGGCAGTGCGTGCCTCCCCTTTTCTTCCAAAGCTTTTGCTGAAGAACTGAGAACCAGAAGGTGAGTGGGCACAGGCCAGAGGCCTCCCCTTCTTTCCCAAGCCTCCCATTCTACCTTCTCAGTGTCCCTGCGGCCAGCTGCTACTTCTGTCCCCTATACATTTGGGAGTTAGGCAAGGGCACTTGCTGATAGTGTGAAAAAGAAAACAAACCCCGAAAAGGAGCCCAATGTCTGTAAGAGCAGAACAAACCAAGGAAGACCCATTACTGTGACCAGAAGCAAGAATGAAAGCAGGTATGAAGATGAAGTGAGGACATGAGGAACAAAGGCCCTGGACTGAAAGCAGCTGGCAGCTGAAAGGCAAGGAAACCTGGATCTAAGAACCTGGTAGAATTCAGGGAATTTTTTTTAAATCTTAAGTTGTGCAGGCTCATACAACATTTCACTCACCTCCATGAATTTAATTCCACTGAGCTAACATGCACCCTCCAACAAAGTCATAGCTATGCTTGCAAGAGCTCAGAAAAAAAAATATGGTAACCTAGTTTAATGAGCTTTTTCTTGATATGACTCATTTCCATGCCAAATACTGCTTTTCTTTGGTTATGTTTATTGCTTTCACTTGTGGAAAAAACATATCACATTATAGAACAATTTTTCATCAAGATTACCTGACAATAATATAATAATGCAGCACCTTTTTAAAAAGTGTTAACCCTTTGCATGGAATTGTCCTCACAATCCTATGATAACTAGGATTACCACCCTATTTTATGCATGAAGAAGCACAAGTGCAGACAGGATAAACAGCAAATCCAAAGTCAGTTAGCTAGGAAGTGGAGAGCCAGGATTGAAACACGGGTCAGCCTGACTCCAGAACACATACAGTATGCTGCCTCCATAGTATAAAGATAAGACCCTGGGTCATGCAGACACTATAAAATTGGTGGGTGAGAAACACCTATCCAATAAGCAGTACTGTAATAAATAGGTGGCAATTTAGAAAAGAGTAATTTAGACGATAATCTCATACCATTTTACCAAAAAAAAAAAAGTTCTGAAAGATGGCAGAATAGACAGCAGGAGCGTTTTATTAATAGACATATCATTAGTCATGCAGGAAGCTCAAGATAGATTACTGGCCCTTGCAGATTCTACCTTCTCCTATTCCCCAGTGATCAAAGGTCATTCCTATTTTATTTACCACCAGTCCATTATCAACAGATATATCAACAGAACTACACTAAGAGATGAGTCAAATATTGGAAACTTCAGATAAGTTTTAAATAGCTATGAGGAATTGGTTAAAAAAAACTAGCGGAAGGGCTGGGCGCGGTGGCTCAAGCCTGTAATCCCAGCACTTTGGGAGGCCGAGGCGGGTGGATCACGAGGTCAAGAGATCGAGACCATCCTGGTCAACATGGTGAAACCCCGTCTCTACTAAAAATACAAAAAATCAGCTGGGCATGGTGGCGCATGCCTGTAATCCCAGCTACTCAGGAGGCTGAGGCAGGAGAATTGCCTGAACCCAGGAGGCGGAGGTTGTGGTGAGCCGAGATAGCGCCATTGCACTCCAGCCTGGGTAACATGAGCGAAACTCTGTCTCAAAAAAAAAAAAAAAAAAAAACTAGCAGAGAGCCAGGTATGGTGGCTTATGCCTATAATCCCAGCACTTTGGGAGGCCGAGGCAGGTGGATCACCTGAGGTCTGGAGTCCGAGACCAACCTGACCAACATCGTGAAACCCTATGTCTACTAAATATACAAAATTAGCCAGGGGAGGTAGCACATGCCTATAAGCCCAGCTACTCAGTAGGTTGATGCAGGAGAATCACTTGAACCCAGGAATCGGAGGTTGCAGTAAGCCAAGATCACACCATTGCACTCCAGCCTGGGAAACAAGAATAAAACTCCATCTCAAAAAAAAAAGAAAGAAAGAAAGAAAGAAGGCTAATGGAAAATATGTAAAACATGCATAAATAGATGTAAAGTTTCAGCAAAGAGATGAAAACCGTAAGAAAGAATCAAATGAAAACATTAGAAAGAAAAAACATGGAATCAGAGATGAATTCCTTCATCAGTCTTTTTAGAAGACTAAACACAGCAGAGGAAAGAATCAGAAAATGTGAAGATGGGACAACAGAAATCCAAACTAAAACACAAAGAGGAAAACGAAGAGAGAGGAAAAAAACCACCAAGCACCCAAGAACTATGGCAACAATTTCATCTATTCCAAGTAGATAAAATTGAAGTACTAGAATGAGAAAAGAGTGAGGTAATGAGGCAGAAGACATAGCTGGGGGGAGGGAAGGGAATAGCTAGAATGTTCCAAAATAATGAAAGACATCAAACCACAAATCCAAGAAACTCATGTAAACCCAAGCAGCATAAATACAAAAAAAAGAGAAAAATTAAAAAAAATAATAAAACACCTAGACACATCATATAGAGAAACAAAAGATAATTGAGTAATTCCTTTTTTTAAAATATATTTTTATTTTTATTTTTTTGTAGAGACAGGGTCTCACTTTGTTGCCCAGGCTAGTCTCAGACTCTTGGCTTCAAGCAATCCTCCCACCTCAGTCTCCAAAGTGTTGAGATTATAGGTGTGAGCCACTGCACCCAGCCAAGTGAACTCTTTAAAGTACTGACTGGGGAAAAAAAATGGTCAACCCACAAGTATGTATCAGGTGAAATGTCTATAAAAATGAAGGAAAACTGAAGACTTTTTCAGACAAACAAAACTGAGTAAATTGACTGCCAGGAGGCCTGTGCAATCACAAATGTTAAAAGAGTGTAAACCCTACAGCAAGTAATACAAATTTTAAGAAGAAACATAACTGATAAGCCAATAGGATAGACCAACTGGCACCATTCAAAATAATCAATTAGTATAAAAGCATGCTGAAAAAGGGAGAAAAATAAACAGATGGGACAAATAGAAAACAAATAGCAAGATGGCAGATTGAAATCCCATAACGTCAATAATTAAACTAGATTATTTCTCCTAGGCAGCATGTAATGGGGTCTTGCTTTTTAAATCTTATCTCACAATCCCTCCCCACTTTTAAAATCTTATCTCATAAGATAGGTTTTAATTTAATAATATAGGCCCCCTAGTTTACTTTTAAATAGTGTTTGCACAGTATATATTTTTCCAAACTTTTGTTTCATCTATCTCTTTATATTTAGAGTAGATTTCTTCTAGGCAGCATGTAGTGCTGAGATAAGATTATGAGATAATATTTAAAAAGCAAGGCCCCACTACATGCTGCCTAGAAGAAATCTACTCTAAATATAAAGAGATAGATGAAATAAACAGTTGGAAAAAGATATACTGCGCAAACACTATTTAAAAGTAAACTAGGGGCCTATATTATTCAGAAAAATAGCAGACTGCAGAATAAGGACTACTACTATGAATAGAGAGTGACATTACATTACATTACATTACATAATAACACATATAAAAATAACTCATAGGTCAAAAGAAAGTAAAAAGAAAATTAGAATGATGATAGAAGGCAGCTCATTTAGCTGGAGGAGATTTTGGGAGGAAATATTATACATGGAAAGGAGCACAAGGAAACTCTGGAATGATGGAAATGTTCTGTATCCAAATTATAGTGGTGGTTACACAGGTACAGATATTCATCAAAGTTTATCAATTGAACACTTTAAATGGGTGCATTTTATTGAATATAAATTATACCAAAATAAAGTTGATTCTTTTTAAGAATCCAAAAACTATATAGCAAGAGGAAAATGTTTATGTTAAGTGAAAAAAAGAAGAAAATTAGTTATAGACCATAATAATAGCAATGTGAATAAAACACTGCTAAATATGGGAGACAGCATAGTATAGAGATTGACGGTCCAAGCTCAGAAGACCAATTCCCTGGATTCAAGTCCTTACAGTCAGTTTCTTAAATCCACTGTGCTTCAGTTTCCTCATCTGTAAAATAGGAATAACATTATATTGCAGAGTGGTTGAGAAGATTAAAGAAGTTATTAGATGCAAAATGCTTAGAACAGTGCCTAGAAACAAATACTCAACCAATGTTAATCATTATTATTAAAATGAATGCACACAAGGGAAAAGATGAAAGAAAATCAACATGGCAGCTGTCTTAGAATACCCATATTATGGCCAGATGTGGTGGCTCACACCTGTAATCCCAGCACTTTGGGAGGCTGAGGCAGGTGTATCATGAGGTCAGGAGTTTAAGACCAGCCTGGCCAAGACGGTGAAACCCTGTATCTACTAAAAATACAAAAATTAGCTGGGTGTGGTGGCAGGCACCTATAATCCCAGCTACTCGGGAGGCTGAGAGAGGGAAGTGCTTGAGCCGGGGAGGCAGAGGTTGCAGTGAGCCAAGATGGTGCCACTGCACTCCAGCCTGAGTGACAGAGCAAGCCTTTGTCTTAAAAAAAAAAAAAAAAAGAAAGAAAGAAAGAAAGAAAATAATACTCATATTATGGCAAAACCGCTTCTCTAATCAAAATTACTATAAAGTTATTTTGTAATTAAAAATTTAAATTAAAAAATAGTCCTCTCCATACTCTGTTTCACAATTGCTGATAAAAAAAAAATTATCAGTTTTTGCAGGAGGAAGAAATTGAGAACAGAATACAGAAAGCTAAATGAAAAAAGGAGTTATTTGAGTGGATAGAAAACACAGAAAAATAGGACATGTGTTTTCATTTTTTTATTTTTTTTTTTGAGACAGGGTATCGCTCTGTCACTCAGGCTGGAGTGCAGTGGTGTTATCATTGCTCACTGCAGCCTCAAACTCCTGGGATCATGCAATCCTCCTGCCTGTCTCTCAAACAGCTGAGACTACAGGTATGTGCCACTGTGCCTGGCTAAGTTTTTTTTTAAAGAAAAGGTCTCACTACGTTTCCCAGCCTGGTCTTGAACTCCTAGCCTCAACTGATCCTCCTGCATCCACCTCCCAAAGTGGTATCCACCACGCCTGGTGTATTTTTCTTTAAAACAATTCAACTCAAAAAAATTTTATGCCAGCCAGGCGCGGTGGCTCACGCCTATAACCTCAACACTTTGGGAGGCCGAGGTGTGCGGATCATGAGGTCAGAAGTTCGAGAGCAGCCGGGCCAATATGATGAAACCCTTTGTCTACTAAAAAAACAAAAAAAAAAAAAAAAAAATAGCCAGATGTGGTGGCACATGCCTGTAGTCCCAGCTACTCAGGATGAGGCAGGAGCATTGCTTGAACCCAGGAGGCAGAGGTTGCAGTGAGCCACGATCGCACCACTGCACTCCAGCCTGGGTGAAAGAGTGACACTCTGTCTCAAAAAAACAAAATAAAACAAAATTTTACTAGAAATATTTCACTATTACTGTAAGTGGGGGGGGGGGGAAGCCCTTATATGGCACAAATAGACAGTAGCTGTAAAAATAAATGCATTAAGGCCAGGCGTCATGGCTCACACCTATAATCCCAACACTTCAGGAGGCCAAAGAGGGAGGACTGCTTGAGCCCAAGAGTGTCCAGGCTGCAGTGAAGTATGATGCAACTACTGCACTCCAGCCTGAGTGACAGAGCGAGGCCCTGTCTCTAAAGAAGTAAGTGCATTAAAAAGAAAACAATGTAATTAAATTCTAGTTCAATACAGTTCTTTTTATTGGAAAGGGAGTTTAACGTGTACTTAGACAGAGGTACCAAACTGACTTTCTCTTCCCATAATCAGTAAGACTGAAACAGAATTGAAAGAGTTCAACTTTTGCACTAGAGAATCAATGTTATTTAATATTTTGTCCCTGGCCCACCTGATAGCAGCAACTGGCATCACAGTGGCACCTCCTACTTTTGTTTGGTACACTCCCAGAGGTCGAGCATGGACTTCAGAGTCATATAAACCTTGCCTCGGGCTCTGACTCTGACACAGTTTTTGCAGCTGTAAATCTGGAATATTGACCATACCCATGTGATGAGATTAAATGAGGCCTTGTATAATATGCACCTCATAAGCCTTTGTCTTTTAAAATTTTTTCTTTTAACACTGTGAAGGTAGACTTCTCATTAAGAAATATCCTTCCCAACAGATTCTCAATCAAGCTATCACTGTTTAATACACATTTTAGAATCTGCAAGGTCTACACAAAGTCCTCGATAAATGTTTGCTATTCCTATTATTGTTAATTATTATTTCTGCTGTAAATGTCTAAATTCATATTTTGTGATAAAGCAGCCTCAATAATATCACTGCATGTATTGTAGCTCTTTTTTTTTTTTTTTTTTTTT
>NW_016107323.1:1006015-1033540 GCF_001604975.1 Cebus imitator
TCTCTCTCTGTCGCCAAGTCTGGAGTGCAGTGGCGCCATCTCAGCTCAATGCAACCTCCGCCTCCTGGGTTCAAGGGATTCTCCTGCCTCAGCCACCTCCTGGGTTCAAGGGATTCTCCTGCCTCAGCCTCCCAAGTAGTTGATTTACAGGTGTATACCACCACACCCAGCTAATTTTTATATTTTAGTGGAGACTGGGTTTCACCATGTTGGCCAGGCTAGTGTCAAACTCCTGACCTCAAGTGATCCACCCGCCTCGACCTCCCAAAGTGCTGGAATTACAGGCATAAGCCCGGCCCATAAAAGACTGGTAAATATCCATGATAATTTGAATCCATATACTCTTTCACCTAACTGTTCCAAAACTAACAACTGACTCTCCAGATAAACTTGCACAAATAGAAATGGTTATGTGCATTAAAACATTCCTTGCAGCATTGACTGTCATAGCAACAAACTGGAAACCATTCAAAGGCCTATCAAATAGGAGAGTAGATAAAAAGGGATAAGACATCTAAAATCTATTAAATGAAATAACCTAGTGTGGATTGTTCTATTTAATCTATTTAATATTTCCAATTTAATACACATACCTGTATGTACACATACATACACATACTAGAACATTTCTGGAAGCGTGCATAAAAAAACCTCTATCAGAAGAAACCTCTAGGGATTAAGAACAGTAGAGTAGGGGAAACCTGGAATGTTTACCTTTGAACTTGTACTTTTCTGTCCCAATTAATTTTTTTAACCATGAAAATCAATTAGTTTTATACTTTAAAGCCAAAAGCAAGAATTGTGTAATTCCATAATTTCTAAGATTCCTTCCAGCGCTAAAGCTCCAGTAAGTCCTTAATATAAATTATTAACAACATGGCTGATTTGATCACTCAAAATACTGAATTTATTTACCAAATTTTTAAATTTAACAAATCCCTATTTGAAATTCAGTTCTGCTTGTGCTCTGCTAGGACCCAAAATTGACAGGGGACAACTGTATACATATTTTTAAATTGATCTGTTTTTCTAAGGCAGATTCTAGGGAGATTGTTTATTTTTAATTGATAGGAAATGAAACATAAGCTACAAGACTATGGATGAATTTAATTTATGGCAGGCTGAAACTTTCTGATTGCATATACGAAAGTCAGAGCACCCAGAGGTTTTTTTTATTAGCAGCTGCAGGTAACTGTTATAAATCCAAAGTCAGTTCTCAAGGAGGGTAATATGGTGTGAGCTGGGGTAAGAGGGTGTAGGGAAAAGATCACAAGTAACTCAAAATTGCAGCTAAAACTTGTCAAAAGAGTATATAATGTAAATTTGGTTGTAATTACATCCAATATTTAGAAACACACTATTGCTCTATAGCCCAAAATAATGCAAGTTCCATAGTTTGGAAACACTGAACATCATATAAATTGCTTGATGAGAAACAACCAAGAGGTTAATATGGGCAAATAATTATGGTTGCTTAACGTCTTCGCTGAAATCTGATCTTTTGGAAACATGACAATGGGACCAAGGACTTCAACATCTACTATGTAGATCTACATCTACATTCAACTGTGACAATTTCAAGCAGAACTGCCCTCCTCCCAGAACCACGAAAGAGGCTGAAGGAGATACTTGAGAAACAATTGATTTAAAGGCATCAGATAGATACCTAGCAACCAGGATTTGAAGAGACAAGGTTTCAGAGAGAAGGGAAGCTTTGAGAAGTGTACCCCACCTTCTCCTGTTGCCTTTCCCCCTTGAAGTGTCTGCTGATTCTTATGCCACACAAAACAAATATTCTTAGAAGGCACAATGCTGAGAAGCTCAGCAAAGTTCAGCGGCCTCATGGTGCTTGCTAGTGCTAGATGGACAAAAATTGGAGCTCAGAGCCTACCCAGGAGGAAGAGGCATGGGAAACACCCTAGGCTTTCTGTTACACGTTTTCTGGATGCTCATTCTTGGTTAAGAAGGTGTCTCCTGCCAGGCACAGTGGCTCATGCCTGTAATCCCAGCAGTTTGGGAGGCTGAGGCGGGCAGTTCAAGACGTCAGGAGTTCAAGACCAGCCTGGCCAACATGGTGAAACTCCATCTCTACTAAAAATACAAAAATTAGCTGGGTGTGGTGGTACACACCGGTAATCCCAGCTACTCGGGAGGCTGAGGCAGGAATATCGCTTGAACCCAGGAGGCAGAAGTTGCAGTGAGCTGAGATTGCGCCACTGCACTCCAGCCTGGGTGACAAAGATTCCATCTCAAAAAAAAAAAAAGGTCTATCCCATCCCTGCCTTGTATACTCACAGGCTCTCTTAATTTCTTGTAAGCAGGAATTTATTTTTTATATGGTACAAGATAGGAGTTTAACTATTTTGATTGAGATGGATACCCAGTCAAGGCTAGCACCATTTATGATATTAACTATCCTTTCCCCTCCTAACTGAAATATCGCTTTTGTCTTATCTTTTTTTTTTTAAGACGGGGTTTCACCATGTTGGTCAGGCTGGTCTTGAACTCCCTACCTGAGGTGATCCGCCCGCCTTGGCCTCCAAAGTGCTTGGATTACAGGCATGAGCCACCACACCTGGCCTTTTGTCTTATCTTAAATGAAAACAATCTATTTTTAGATTATTTGGTTGCACTGATTTTGTTGTTTTTGAAATAGAGTCTTGCTCTATCACCCACGCTGGAATGCAGTGGCGCAATCTCCACGCACTGCAACCTCCGTCTCCTGAGCTGAAGCAATTCTCCCGTCTCAGCCTCCCAAGTAGCTGGGATTACAGGTGCACACCACTACGCCTGGCTAACTCTTGTATTTTTAATAGAGATGGGTTTTACCACGTTGACCAAGCTGGCCTTGAACTCCTGACCTGAAGTGATCCACCTACCTCAGCCTCCCAAAGTGCTGGGATTACAGGCGTGAGCCTCTGTAACTCTGGCCGGTTGCAGTAATCTGTTTGTATATTCAGATATGTTGGGGACACATCATTCTTTTTCACCATACAGCATCTGAATCCCATTCTTACATGAAGGAAACCCCCACCTTATGATTCTGAGCCTCCCAGAAGAGAAGCTGAAAATGCCATGTAAAACCCTTCTTGGCTTCCCTTGCAACTAAGGTATGATAAGCAGCCTCCAAATGGGCCCCAGTGATCTCTGGCTGCTGGTATTTACAGCCTCGTATAACCTCATTGAGTAGGGTTGTTTCAGAAATGAGGGTGTGTGACTTCTGAGGTTGGTTATGAGTCGCTGTGCCTCCTGCTCTGTTCTCTGTCTTGGCTCACACACTCCAGAGGAGGCCAGCTGCCATGCTGTGAGCACACTTAAGCAGCCCTACAGAGAGATCCATGTGGTGAGGAACTGAGGCCCCAGCCAACAGCCATGTGAAGGAGCCATCATGGAAGCAGATCCTCCAGCTCCGCTCCAGCCTTCAGATGATTTCAGCCTTGGCCAACATCTTGACCACAAGCTCATGAGAGACTCCAAGCCACAACCACCCAGTTAGGTGATGATTCCTGACCTACAGATACTGTCTGAGAGAATAAATGTTTATTGTTTTCAGCTGCTAAATTTAGGGGTAATTAGTTATGCAACAATAGATAATATAAGGGGTATGGGATCTGACCCAAGTTCTTCATTTGTTTTATGTTCCTCAATATTTTAGTGTTCTTCATGTTGGAACTGTCTTTCTTAAGTTTATTTCTAAGTATTTTATAGTTTTTGTCTCTAATACGAATGACACTTTTTTTTTTTTTTTTTTTTTTTTGAGGTTTTCTCTTTTTTTTTTTCTTTTTTTTTTTTTTTTTTTTTTTTTTTTTTTTTTTTTGAGACGGAGTTTCGCTCTTGTTACCCAGGCTGGAGTGCAATGGCGCGATCTCGGCTCACCGCAACCTCCGCCTCCTGGGTTCAGGCAATTCTCCTGCCCCAGCCTCCTGAGTCGCTGGGATTACAGGTGCCTGGCTAATTTTTGTGTTTTTAGTAGAGACAGGGTTTCACCATGTTGACCAGGATGGTCTCGATCTCTTGACCTCGTGATCCACCCGCCTCGGCCTCCCACAGTGCTGGGATTACAGGCTTGAGCCACCGCGCCCGGCCACGAATGACACTTTTTAAAATTTTCACTTCCATGTGTTTTTTGCAAGATTAGAGCAAAACTATTGATTCTTACATATTTATCTTATAGCCAGTAATTTACCAGATTCTCATATTATTCTACATTTTTTTTTTTTTTTTTTTGAGACGGAGTCTCGTTCTGTCACCAGGCTGGAGTACAGTGGCGTGAATTCGGCTTACTGCAACCTCCACTTCCGGGGTTCAAGAGATTCTCCTGCCTCAGCCTCCAGAGTAGCTGGGACTACAGGCATGTGCCACCACATCCAGCTAATTTTTGTATTTTTAGCAGAGATGGGGTTTCACCATACTGGCCAGGATGGTCTTGGTCTCGACCTTGTGATCCACCCACCTTGGCCTCCCAAAGTGCTGGGATTACAGGTGTGAGCCACTGCGCCTGGCACTCTATACTTTTGTTTTAAGGGGTCGATCGGGAAGTGGCTCAACTTGAGGTGGATCACCCGCCCACTTCCAAGATCCAACTATAAGCTTTTTAACAGTAGCAACTTAAATATATGCTATTAGAGCTGGAATTAATCATTTTGTACTTAAAACAGAAAAAAAACCTACTGTCTCCTAGATTTCTGGGAGATGCAACTATCATCAGTAAGAAGGAATTTCAAAATAAAGGACTCCACCTTTTCTAAAATTTATGCCAATGACTTGATTTCCTTGTTGTTAAATCCTCCTAAACAGTGTAGGACAATACTGACAATAGCAGGCATCTCTGTCTGGTTCCTCATTCTTAGTGAAATGGTTTTTAGTGTTTTGATGTTTAGAATGATAGTTGCTGTTTTCTTTAATTGAGGTATATATAACAAAATTCACCCTTTTAAAGTACACAGTTTGATGAGTTTTAACAACTACTGATATGAAGATCAAGAGCATTTCCATCACCCCAAAAAGTTCCCTGGTACTCCTTTGCAGTCATTCTTTTATATCTTTACTTCAGTTTAAATAAGACACTTGCACTTATGACGTAACTCTATTGTTAATATTTGCACAAGGCTGGGCACAGGGGCTCACGTCTGTAATCCCAGAACTTTGGGAGGCCGAGGTAGGCTTGAGCACAGGAGTTCGAGACCAGCCTGGACAACAAGGGAGATCCCATCTTTACAAAAGAAAAGAGCCTCAAAGTTGTTCACAATGAGCTCAAAGTATTTTTTTTTATTTTTGAGACAGACTCTCTGTTACCCAGGCTGGAGTGCAATGGTATAATCTTGGCTCACTGCAACCTCCACCTCCAGAGTTCAAGAGATTCTCCTGCCTTAGCCTCCTGTGTGGCTGGGTTTACAGGTGTGCACCACCACACCCACCTAACTTTTGTATTTTGTAAGTAGAGACAGGGTTTCACCACGTTGGCCAGGCTGGTCTCGAACTCCTGACCTCGAGCAATCCATCTGCCTTGGCCTCCCAAAGTACTGGGATTACAAGCCTGAGCCACCGCACCTGGCTTACAAAAAATTTTTTTAATTAGCCAGGTGTTGGTGTTACATGCCTACAGTCCCACCAGCTACTTGAGAGGCTGAGATGGGAGGACAGCTTGAGCTCAGAAGGTTGGGCCTGCAGTAAGCCATGATCCTGCCGCTGCATTCCAGCCTGGGTAATAGAGCAAGACCCTGTCTCAAAAACTATGTAATTTTTAAATTTAAATTTAAAAATTAAAACACATATTTGTACAAGTTCTATATGAACAGAAACCATATCGTATTGCTCACCCCTGTATTTCTAGCACATATTGTAATTCCTGACACACACCAGGCCCTCAACATTTGCTAAATTAACGAGTTAATGAACGAATAAACCCATCGACCAACCAACCAATTCACCTTGGAGGTTGGCTCTATTCCTCACTGTTCCCTGATGCCAGCTGCTCTCTTGCCTTAGTCTCCCGAGTCTGCATTCCCCTGACTCCCCACTGCTGGACTCCACCTGCCTACTAGGTAAGCTATCCACTGCCCTTAACTGCATTCCCTTACCTATTGGTTTTATCTTCCAAGTTTAACTACAAAGTGGGGTGCTATCTAGTGGAATTACCTATGCTCAAGGAGAAGCTTAACAACAACAGCAGTAGCTGTTTCCAGCAATACAAAGAAAAAAGCTAAAACTAGGAAGCAAGGGAATCAGATAAAAAGGCAGGAAGCTTAATAACCATCTGGAGTGTTCGCTCTGGAGGAGCTAGGCCAAGAGGAGAACTAGGGATCAGTAATGGGTGAAAAGTCAGAAGAGGTGAAAAGACCACAGCCAGAAACAACAAAGCTGGGAATTAAGTAAGCAGCCTATTTTCTTTACACGGTGCTCAACTGGAAAGCCAATCTTTTTTTTTTTTTTTTCTTTTTTTAAGATGGAGTTTCACTCTTGTTGCCCAGGCTGGAGTGCAGTGGCTGGATCTCGGCTCACAGCAACCTCCGCCTCCTGGGTTCAAGTGATTCTCCAGCCTCAGCCTCTCAAGTAGCTGGGATTACAGGTGCCTGGCTAATTTTTGTGTTTTTAGTAGAGACAGGGTTTCACCGTGTTGGCCGGGCTGGTCTTGAACCCCTAACCTAAGGTGATCCACCCACCTCAGCCTCCCAAAGTGTTGGGATTACAGGCATGAGCGTCCAGCCCAGGGAGCCAATCTTTAAGGGACAGAGCTGAGTCACACAATGGCCTGCCATCTTCTGCCAGCCTACCTAGCGTCTTGTGCTCTGCCTGCCTCATGAAGTCCCACCATTATCTGCAGAAACGTCTACCCCCAAGCAGTGACTCTATTTTGAAGGACATGTCACATTCTCAGTTCCCTCCAGGTGCAGCACCAACTCCCCACCACTCACTAGTTAAGGTGGCATTTGCAGTTTCAGAACTGGTTGCTTACTTATTCAGAATTGGAGGAAAACGTGAAGAAGTTCAGCTGTGAAATGCCAAAAAAAGTGAAGAAACTCATTTTTCTCTAAAAACAGAAAATAAATGAGCTAAAATATACAAAAATGCAACTGAAATCTCTGAATGTAATTCACACTGTAGTATGCTCTTTTTTAAAAAAGATGCAAGCACAGAAGCACACATAAAACATTCTTTGTAAGCTACTCTTTGCTTACTAATAACAAATGTAGGTAAATTTGGCAGATGTAAATAAGGCACCACCACAACACGTGAGTGCCAACCACAGAACCAAGATCCGCATACCTAAATACGGAAAGTTGTAAAAGACTATGACAGACTGTCACTAAAAGGCTTGTCTTCAGGAATTTGGATGATTATATCTGAAAAGATATTCAGAGTTCAATTTTGTTGGAGAAAGTAATAAGGAAGGGGGTGTCTATGTCAGAGATGGGTGCGGGTACGCGTAGGGGTAATCTATAGAGGACGTAGAAACTATTTCCAAAGGCACAAGTTTAGCATGAGGGACTTCCCTCACAGGAAAGACACCTGGTGTTTTATATGTCCTTCTGAACGCGGACAGGGTATTTCTATGAAGTTACAAAGCTGCAATCCCGTTCTCATGTGCAGCACCACAGGTTTTGCTTTCAAATATCTGCAGGTGCATCCTCCTGCACTCGTTAAACGAAAGGTTTTCCTTTTCTGTGCTAGACCCGCTTTTACCACCGCGCTCTCCACCTGCTTCACAGCAGGGGTTCTAAGACCTTCAGATCACCGCAGCCTTTGTATTTTATGGAGGAGTTGAAAGCCTCAGAGCTGCTCGCGATACCTCTAGGGTGGTCGGGGAGGTCCCCACCGCGCACTTCTGCAAACCAGATTAGGGAGGCCTGGGGATTCCGGCCGCGGAAAGGCGCAGAGGAGGTAAAGGTTCGGCCTGCCAGAGTGACGCACTTGTAGGCGGATTCGGAAACGCGAGCTCTCGAGCCGGAGGGACTCGGACCGATCCCCCCAGAACCGGGCGGCCTTGGCCGAGGCGTGGCGGCTTTCCAAGCGCGCTTCTAAAAGCTGTGTACAATGGAGACTCCTGGAATAGCCACAGATCTCTACTGTGATCAGAACGAGATGTAAAATCTATGACGCAGGATAGGGCTACGGCGACATTTTGGGAGAAAATGAAAGCGTGCCAAACTACGCAGCGGGTCCAGAGAGACCAAAGACTACGATTCCCAGCATTCAATGCAGTGTACCCCCACCCCTAAGTTGTTGCATGCCGGGAGCTGTAGTTTCTAACCACCACCATCCGAAAGCGTTCTAGGGATTTTCGATCTCTCTCGTGTGTTTCTCCTGTCTGAGAAGCGCCGCTACACAAGAAAGCTGGCCGCGAAAGTCGTGCTGGAATTACTCCCAACGTAACCCCAGGCGTAGATGGGAAAGGGTAAAGAACACGTTGCCACGACTACCGTTTCCCCTGGTCACGGAATAAACGCTCTCTAGGATCCGGAAGTAGTTCCGCCGCGACCTCTCGAAAAGGATGGATGTGCTCTGTGCCTACGTTCATTGGACGGTTTCCCTTAGAGGCCAAGGCCTCCCAGGCAAAGGGGCGGTCCCACGTGTGAGGGGCCCGCGGAGCCATTTGATTGGAGAAAAGCTGCAAACCCTGACTAATCGGAAGGAGCCACGCTTTGGGCATCGGTCCCCGCACCTGGACAGCTGCGATTGGTGGACTTCCGACCCCCCCACGAGTCCCCATTGGGTGCCGTGGGTGCGTGGTGCGGCGCGATTGGTAGGTTTGTGTGTCCCAACCCCCGCCCGCGTGAAGTGGGGGTGAAAAGCGGCCCGACCTGCTTGGGGTGTAGTGGGCGGACCGCACGGCTAGAGGTGTGAGGATCTGGCTCCAGGGTTGGGGGGTGGAGGCGGCTCCTGCGATCGAAAGGGACTTGAGACTCACCGGCCGCACGCCATGAGGGCCCTGTGGGTGCTGGGCCTCTGCTGCGTCCTGCTGACCTTCGGTGAGTGATTCTGGAGGAGCAGACGCCCCCCCCTCCACACGCGCGGCCGCTTCTCGAAGGTTCTGGGGGCGTTGAACCTGGGCGGAGGGGGCATCCCAGGGCCTGCGATGGGCCAAGGGACGTCGCCTTTCCTCGAAAGAAGACTAGGGGATTACGTTTATTCTCTTCTTCCTTTGGAATTAGAAAAGAATAGAATCATCGAAGTTCCCTGCCGGTCTAATAGTGTCTTTCCCGGAGGTCTCAGCGACCTCGGGGAGGGGCCTCACTGGAGCTCGGGCTCCCCCGGGAACTGTGCGAGTCCCCCCCATCCCGAAGGACTTTTTTAGCCACCGCAACCTTCGGCCACCCCAGCTTTCCCGACCCCGAATTCCCCAGACTCCGACTCCTCGCAAGCGCGTGTCCTTTCTTAGATGTCGGCGTCGGGAGCGTGAGGCCTAGGGCCAGCGGAATGGCAGTGTCAGCGTGTTTGATTCGGTTTTGGTGGAGCTCGGTTCTTCACATTTCTCCCCCTTCTCATGCCTCTGGGCTCAATTTCAGTTCCTCTCGCCAGAGGTTGCATAAATCCTGTTTGTATTCTGACCTGTGATAACGAAGGCCGAAGTTTTGGCTTGGAGAGTTGGGAGGACTTGGCTCGGTCTACGAGCAACACGTGTGGGTGTAAAAGAGGCCTGGCATCAGTGTGCTTAACGTTATTTATAAAGGATCGAAGACAAGCTGTTTAGAAGTGGTGGCTGCCTCCGTATTTTAGAATCTACGGGGCACCTCAGCATCTGAACTTAGATGTGCTGTCTTGGCTTTACCTTGGATATTTAAGCCAGGGAATGTGCACTCTTTCATCCCCACCTCCCTTATTTACCAACTGAATTTTGCAATCCCTACCCTTCCCTATTTGATCATCCTCCTTGGAGAAGTGCAATGTTGAAGAGTTTTCCCGTGTTAAATCTTTCTTCAGGGTCAGTCAGAGCTGATGATGAAGTTGACGTGGATGGTACAGTAGAAGCGGATCTGGGTAAAAGTAGAGAAGGCTCAAGGACGGATGATGAAGTAGTACAGAGGTTTGTGTTCATTTGAGCTTACCTACACAGATAAGCCCTGTGAACCTTGTGAGTTATGGTCACTTCTTATGGATCTCTTCTCCAAAAGTCCAGATAAAGTCTAACACCCTTGTATTTAATACTTAGTGAGTTATGTGCATACATACCTCCTAACTTGTACCTAGGAGTGATTAAACTGAGTGAATTCCTTTGAAAACTATATTGCAGAATACTAGCACCATAAACTTTGTAAGACTAGAAAAGACTTTCAGTTGGATTTGTATTCATTAACTGTGTACACCTCGTAAGCTTAAAAATGGTGTTTCTGTCAGTTGAACAGTATTTTAAAATTTGGCCTCTTGGGACTTAATGACAGTTTTGAAGGCCTCACTGTGGAAGATAAATGAGTAGGAAAAGTTGGGATTTATTTTTCTGGCAATTTTAAGAACCCAGTATTTCCAATACAATATTAAAGGTAGCCTACTGCTGTGCTAACATAATGAGATGGTATATCAGTAATATTTTATAAAGGTTTCCATTTTACCTCCCAAGACAATATTCAGAGGCCACTGTGCTCTCATCATAGTTCCTCTAGTTTTGAAGGGAGCTAAGCCATGCTGTATTTGCTTATCTGATTTCCTTAGAGAGGAAGAAGCTATTCAGCTGGATGGATTAAACGCATCACAAATAAGAGAACTTAGAGAGAAGTCGGAAAAGTTTGCCTTCCAAGCTGAAGTTAATAGAATGATGAAACTGATCATCAATTCATTGTATAAAAATAAAGAGGTAAGCAACATGTGGTTAGAGTATTTTGCCTCTGTATGTTGGCATACCTGTTTACTTAAATTTGCATAAATTACTGTGAAAGTAATGTAGTATCCAAGTAAGTAGTAACAACCTTTAAATACTTAATAAGTCCAAGAATTACTGGTAGATATCTGGGGAGAAAGAGGGTGTCAGACATGTACTTTTTTCTTTACCTCCAAATAGGTTCATGGCCTGATAATAGTTGTGAGTCTAGGCCAGGCATGGTGGCTCAGGCCTGTAATCCCAAGACTGGGAGGCCGAGGTGGGCTTATCACGAGATCAGGAGATCGAGAACAACCTGGCTAACACGGTGAAACTCTGTCTCTACTAAAAATAGAAAAGATAATTAGCCAGGCATTGTAGTGCATGCCTGTAGTCCCAGCTGTTCGGGAGGCTGAGGCAGAAGAATCACTTGAACCCAGGAGGCGGAGGTTGCAGTGAGCCGAGATCACACCAGTGCACTCCAGCCTGGGTGACAGAGCGAGGCTCTGTCTTAAGAAAAAAAAAAAAAGTTGTGAATCTAAGAGCAGTCACGTAAACTAAACTTCTTGCATTGCATACCTGCAGATCACTGTTAGGTGAGTAGTGTTACTATCCATGCCAGTTAATGTATCCCTTATAGTTGTCACAGTTCTTTGTGTAAGGAGCTAGGCTTCATTTTTTATTTTTTAAATCAAAAGAGTAATGCCACTCCTATACCATAAGAAGTCTTAAATCCTTAAAGAGTGCTTTTATAAGGTACAGAAAAGAAATAAAATGGGTTTGGCATAAAATTGAATGTCTTAATGCATATTGAAGATAATCTAAGTGTACTACCTCTGGCTTCCATTTAGATTTTCCTAAGAGAACTGATTTCAAATGCTTCCGACGCTTTAGATAAAATAAGGCTAATATCACTGACTGATGAAAATGCTCTTTCTGGAAATGAGGAACTAACAGTCAAAATTAAGGTAAGTGTAAGGCAGGTTTTCTTCCTTTTAAAGGAAAAGGAATTCTTAGAGAATCCATATTAGTCAAGACAGGCTAGATTATATTGCAGTGACAAAAATCTCCCAAGTCTCAGTGGCTTGAGAGTCAGCAAACTATGGCCACATCCGACTTGATTTGTTTTTATAAGCAGTTTTATTGAAATGCAGTCATGCCCATTTGTTTATGATCTGTGACTGCGTCTGTGCTTCAACAGCAGAGTTGAGTTGTTGTAGCAGAAAACATAATTCTCCCAAAGCCTAAAATATTTGCTGTGTGGCCCTTTACAGAAAAAAATTGCCAGGCCCTGGCTTAAATCATCGATCACAGGCTGCCTGTGGCCTTTGCTGTGCCTCATCCTCACGCAGCCAACTGGAGTGTAGCCGGTTGCCATGGTGCAGAGCAAACGTAGAGGGTCTCGTACTATTATATTACAGTTAATGGTTCATCCTGAAAGCAAGAGCTCTCCTTCACAACTCATTGGCCAGAACTAGTCACATGGCCTTAGCCATTCTTAAATTTAGGAGAAAGTAAAATCCTCCTAAATTCCTGGAAGGCAGAGAGCCAGAGTGAAAATTATTAATGATCCATAACAGATTCCAAATAGAGGAATCATTCAAGTTTTGTTTTCTATTAAAGAAATGGGCAAAACATAAAATTGTATTTTTCTTGAATTATTTTCCTTCAAAGGTAACTTGATTTAGGTCAGTCTCTAACCTTTGACTTTTAGGCCAGTCTGCCCATTAATATTAATACTTTCTCAAATACATAAATTACTTTAAGATGTACACTTTCGGAAAAGGCCATAAAAAACTATGTAGAAGAAAATATCTCAGTTTAGTTTTCTGTATTAGAATTGATGGGACCCAAAGCTGGTTAGTTTCTCAATATTTGCTTGGCATAATGTAAATATTAAATACAACTATCTGGTTCTTGTCTTGCTTTTAGTGTGATAAGGAGAAGAACCTGCTGCATGTCACAGATACTGGTGTAGGAATGACCAGAGAAGAGCTGGTTAAAAACCTTGGTACCATAGCCAAATCTGGGACAAGCGAGTTTTTAAACAAAATGACTGAAGCACAGGAAGATGGCCAGTCAACTTCTGAATTGATTGGCCAGTTTGGTGTCGGTTTCTATTCCGCCTTCCTTGTAGCAGATAAGGTTATAGTCACATCAAAACACAACAACGATACCCAGCACATCTGGGAGTCCGACTCCAATGAATTTTCTGTAATTGCTGACCCAAGAGGAAACACTCTAGGACGGGGAACGACAATTACGTGAGTATGACTGATCCCTAATAAGAATTAATAGTCATGCTGAGGATCTTGACTCTCTAGTTCCACTCTCTGAGCAAATGACTTATTCTGGGCTTTAATTTTTCTGCCTATGAAATGAGGAAACAGAACTGTTACCACTTGAAGAAATATTTGAGGACCTGCAAAGGGCCAGGCACAAAGGTTTGTGATTGCTATTGTATATGGAGGGTATAAAGTAGAAAATACCTACGGAGAAGGTGTGGGTTGGTCAGTTTCCCAGGTTAGAAGAGTAGTTTGTCTGTGGAGCATCCTGAATAAAGGCATGGAGGCACAGCATGCTCACTAGATGAACAGAGTTCTTCTTGGTGGCCGTTTCACGATAGAACGTGATGAACTTTTATTTAAGAGTCTCAGGGTGGTGTGGAGGAGGCGAGGATTAGACAAGGAGAGATTCTTTGGAGGAACCATTGAAAATATTCAAGATGAGTGGTAGCAACCAGGGCTGGGCTGGCTTGTAGAGATAAAGGGCTTAAAGTTCATGAAAGTTGTAAAAGCTCTAGAATAAAACTAAGATTCCTTTTAAGCCAATAACTGTTGTTTGTATAGATGAGAACAGAGCCAGTGCCCTACACTAGCTCTCATTGCTTGTAGCACTGTGACGTAGGCAGGGCAGCTTTTTGCCTTTTTAAAATTTTACCATCTTGGAGATAAGGATTCCTCATTTCAGAGGTCAGTTGGCTTGCCAACTCCTGCTGAGTAACAGAAGGTGCCTACAGCTTCTTTTTTTTTCTTAATTCAATTTTAAATTTTCTTAACATTAAGGAAAAGAAGTACATACTTATTGTGACAAACTTTCTTCATCCTAGAAAGTAACCTTTCCTGTTTTTACTGCAACATATGTTCTTTTAATGAAGACTAATTAGATGACTGCCTTTTAGTACTTTGTAACTTGTGTTCCCAATTTACCTTTCCCTGCCTTCTTACTAACATTGATATCTCCAGGTCTCATTTGGAGGCATCACTAAGAGTTATGCCCCAGTGCCCTCTCTTTTAAAGCACTGTGCTAGCTGTTAGAGAAGCATAGGTAAATCATTCCTACAGAAAGAAAGTGATGTCCCAAGAGGTGTTAATGTCAGGTTGCTAAGAAACAGGTGAAATTTTCTGGATATAAGTTCCAGGAAGGCAAACATTTTGTTGGAAGCTCCATTCCCAGAGCCTAACACTTAATTGGCAGCTATTTGTGTGAATGAGTGAGGATAAACAGGACACTTCCATGCAGGTAAGATGCAACCTATCCAGTACCTAGTTTCCATGACTATGCATATCTTTTTAAAAATTTCCTTTGCCCGCTTCATAAATGTTGATATGCATTTTCTCCAAGTTAAGTTTCAGCCCTTTTCTCATTGTCCATATGATCCTTTTGTAGTCTTATGTACTGCCACGGCCTCAGGTTCCATCTCTAGGTCTCAGAGTTACATTCTTAGCCTAGATCAGGAGTCAGCAAACTTTTTCTTAAAAGAGCCAGCTAGTAGAAAAAAAGATTAAAGAAAAAACAGCAACAAAAAAGAAAGAGCCAGCTAGTAAATATTTTTAGCTTGTGAGCTGTATGGTCTGTCACATGTCCCATCTCTGTTTAGCTTAAAAGCAGTCATAGGCCATACATAAGGATGTGTCCCAGCCAGGTGTGGTGGCTCATGCCGGTAATCTCAACACATTGGGAGGCTGAGATGAGAGGATCACTTGAACCCAGGAGTTTGAGGTCAGACTGGGCAACAAAGTGGCATCCCATCTCTACAAAAAAAAAATATATATATATATATATACAAAAATTAGCTGGGCATGGTGGTGCATGCCTGTAGTCCCAGCTACTCAGGAGGCTGAGGTAGGAGGATTGCTTGAGTCTGGGAGGTCAAGGCCTCAGTGAGCCATGACCACACCACTGTACATGATCACAGCTGGGTGTCAGAGTGAGACCCACGTCCCCCTCCTCACCAAAAAAAGATGTGTCTCAGTAAAATTTCCAGTGGGTGCCAGCTATACAGTTATAGTTTGCCAACCCCTTGTCTAGGTCTCACTGCTGGGCTCCGTGTTCATATGTTTAAGTGCCTTTTAAATGCTTCTACCTAAGATAATCTACCCAGCAGCTTCTACTTGCATCCAAAACTGAACTCTTAATCCCTAAATCACTAGAACATGTGCCCTGAGACCAGCAGCCTAGTCACTCACTAGGCTTTGTCATCATATCATGGCTACTTACTGGCCAGGTACCACTAAACTAATGAGCCTTTTGAGACAGGGAGGGAACCACAGATAGGCCATTCCCCATACTTAATTGGAAACACAAATATCAAGATGTGGGCTACCTACTGTGCATAAGAGTAGGTTTGGGCACAGTGGCTCAAGCTTGTAATCCCTACACTGCCCCATAGAATTTTATGTAATAGTGGAAATGTTCTGTATGTGGACTTCCTAGTTTGGCAGCCACCAGCCACATGTGACTGTTGAGTACTTGGAATATAGCAATGTGACTGGAACTGAACTGTATGTTTTATTTAAATAAGTCACATGTGCCCAGTGGCTACCATTTTGGATAGTGGAGATATAAATTATCCAATATTTCTTGCTTTTTTAAGGAAAATGTTTTTATTAATTAGGAATAGTTATCTACAATAATCATTAGGTTTCTAGAACAACAGTAAAAGCTATGAGAGTGCATTATTCCATTTTTCTCCAGAATTTTTCAGTGCTCTCTCACCTTGACAAATGAAAAAAACCAATCTATTTAGAAGATTGGGAATATTTTCATTTTCTACGGTTATTCTCCACTTCGGGTAATGTAGAGGAGATTCTTCTCTTTACTGAATATCTATATGTGTTAACATTTTAGCTCACAAACTCTTATTGGTGATGGAGAGTTAACATGAATAATTAGTACATCTTGGATTACACAGAACTGCTGGCTATTACCATGGTATTTAGATGAATTTATAATCTCATATCCTAAATGTTAGATGTTGCTAAACTTCGAATTTTTCTTGCAGCCTTGTCTTAAAAGAAGAAGCATCTGATTACCTTGAATTGGATACAATTAAAAATCTCGTCAAAAAATACTCACAGTTCATAAACTTTCCTATTTATGTATGGAGCAGCAAGGTAAATCTATATTGATTAAAAACATATATGTATTACCTTGGCACATATTTAAATATTTAACACTAAAAGAATGAAGGCAGGCTGTGCACGGTGGCTAACGCCTGTAATCCTAACACTTTGAGAGGCCAAGGCACGTGGATCACCTCAGGTCAGGAGTTTGAGACCAGCCTGGGCAACATGGCAAAACCCTGTCTCTACTAAAACTACAAAAAAGTTAGCTGGGTGTGGTGGCACATGCCTGTAGTCCCAGCTACTTGGGAGGCTGACGCAGGAGAATCGCTTAAACCTGGGAGATAGAGGTTGTGGTGAGCTGAGATTGCCCCCACTGTATTCCAGCATGGGCGACAAAGCGAGACTCTGTCTCAGAAAAAAAAAAAGAATGAAGGCAAAGTGTGGTATATTAGTTGAGGATACATACCCTCAGGGTTTTCTTACAAAGACCTATTTTTTGTCATGTTATGTCATATTCTGTAGACAGGATTGTTAAACAAATGAGTTTAACCATAATTCTCCTTTTATCTCAACAGACTGAAACTGTTGAGGAGCCTATGGAGGAAGAAGAAGCAGCAAAAGAAGAGAAAGAAGAATCTGATGATGAAGCTGCAGTAGAGGAAGAAGAAGAAGAAAAGAAACCAAAGACTAAAAAGGTAAAGTCTGCTTCATTTCCCTGCGTAAGATACTATTTAACATGTATGGGCAAAACCAGGAAAACCCAAGTAGACGCTGGCTCTTTTGAGGTCAGCTTCAGTTCTTAAAGTTCTACTTTCTCCAGGTGCTAAGTCCATGGAGCCAGCTTTTAAAATAAGGCCTATGTTTGTATGTTGAGTACATTGTCTTGTAGAAAGTTTTAAATATCAAACCCAGGTCATTTTTATTAAGAGTTTTCTGACTTTTATATATTGCCTAGGACTGGTGGCTTATATGTTTGGAATTTTAAAATATTAAAAAGCTTTCTGAGTCCTCTTTTGTCCTTTTATGATGTAGGGATTAACTATAAAAATAGTTCTGGCTTGCTTAGGTAGCAGAGTAAGAAGTATTGGTTGTGGTGGTTGAGAAATATTTTTGTAAAATGTTGGATTCTTTAAGTCATGAAATAGGAATATGTAATATGTATTTCCTTCTAATCTCAAAACAACTATTTTCAAGAAAAATTTTTGCTAGTTAAAAATAACAAAAAAATTTACTTGGCTTTTCATCAGTTAACAATTGTCTTTTTGAATTAAATATTGAGAAAAATACTTTGCTTTTGATGGGGGATGACAGAAAACTTACTAGATAACAGGTATCTTTTGGTGCCTTTTTTTTCTTTAATCCGGAGACAGAGTCTCTGCCACTTAGTCTGGAGTGCAGTGGCACGATCATAGCTCCCTTCAACCTTGAACTCCTAGGCTTAAGCAGTCCTTTTGCCTCAGCCTCCCAAGTAGGTAGGACTACAGGCACACACCAACATGACTGGCTAATTTTTAAAAATTTTTTTGTAGAGACGGAGGTTTTGCTATGTTGCCTGGACTGGTCTTGAACTCCTGTGTTCAAACAGTCCCCTGGCCTCCCAAAGTGCTAGAATTGCAGGTGTGAGCCACCACGCCAGGCCTCTGGTTCCATATATATTCTTTTGAAATCTGAAGCCATGGTTACTGCTAGGATAATCTTGATGAGTGCTAAGAGAGACTAATCAAATACTATAATAACTTCAGGTTGAAAAAACTGTTTGGGACTGGGAACTTATGAATGATATCAAACCAATATGGCAGAGACCATCAAAAGAAGTAGAAGAAGATGAATACAAAGCTTTCTACAAATCATTTTCAAAGGTAAATATTTATAATTCCCTAGCTTCTGGTTATTAATGAGTAGACAAAATATCATCCTTTTAGTTTAATTGTATATGGTATATTACCATGAATATGAGATGGTTCATTCCTGTTTTTTCCCAGAGAGAAAATTCAAAAAAATTTAGGCCAACTATAATATATCTATTTCTGGCTTATTGACCTAATCATTTAAATTTTATATGAAGCTTTGAGATTGGCATCTCGGTAGAGAATTTAAGAGTAATTGGTTTCCAGAACACACCATTTTTACTTAAATTGAATTATTACGCTCATCACTACTTCAAAATTACAGCAGTTATTACATTTAGTCCTAGCTCGTAGTTAATGTAATAGTGAAACATTACAAAATCAAGAATGTTTGAAACAGTTTTGTGGCTGTTTAAACAGAATTGGTTTCCTTTTTATTCCTGTGTATTTTGTAATATGTGATTTTTTAAAAAATTATTTTGAGAAGGCATCTGTAGGCTTCACCAGCTTGCCAAGGATTTTGTGTGACAAAAAAAGATTAAGAACCACCTACATAGGTAGATGTGTGATTTCCACCACAAAACCCGTAAAACATGAAATCATGTTAAGTGGCTTTAATCTTTAAAGAGCTTGCTTACGACATCAAACACTTACTGTGAGATCCTTCGCCTATGTTTCCTTACCTATTTTTTTTTTTCTTTTACGGATCCCTTCTTGAAAGTCTTAAAAATGCAAAACTAGCATTAAGGTTGTTTCAAGTCAATGTTTCCCCAGCAGCATTTGGTATGAGTAATAGAATGCTCTAATGGACTTACCCATAGCTAAATAAAACTTCATATTCTGTATCTGTATTTGTTGTTTTCTCTATTCCATAGCCTTTAAATTTCAGCTCTTGAAACACTGTTGCTTGTTCCTTCATTTTTATTCCCATAAACTCTAAAGTTTTAGTGTCTATCGACTTATTTTATATTAAGGCAGCCGTATTAGAAATACAATTAATGTGGCCGGGCGCGGTGGCTCAAGCCTGTAATCCCAGCACTTTGGGAGGCCGAGGCGGGTGGATCACGAGGTCAAGAGATCGAGACCATCCTGGCTGACATGGTGAAACCCTGTCTTTTTTTTTTTTTTTTTTTTTTTTTTAAAAAAAAAGAAAAATATAATTAATGTGAGCCACACATAAGATTTTAAATTTTTTAGAAGCCATACAAAAAAAGGGAACCATGAAATGTTAATAATGTAATTTATTTAACCCAGCATACGCCAAATAGTATTATTTCAACATGTAATCAATACAAAAACTAATGAGACATTTTACATCCTTTTAAAAATTTTGTACTATGCTGTCAAAATGTATTTTACACTTAACAGCACATCTGAATTTGAACTACCTACATTTCAAGTGTTTAACAGCCATATATGTGGTACAGTAATACATTAATGCAAATCAACAGAATTTCTGATTTTGTTTTACAGGTATTTACATACATCTTTGTGGCCACTGCTAGAGCTAAGTTCCATAGAAGAAACATGTCCTTGATTACTTACTGTAGTTCAAGGGTACACTGAAGTGTTGTATATAATTTTGTCATTTAGGCAGGGTGGTGGTTTTCCTATTCACTTCTCTCACACGTAGGAAACATAAACTCATCCATCCTTCTGCAAGTTTAGGAAATAATGTTACTGACAGTCATTATCAAAACAACCGTGTCTAGTGAATTAGAATTGCAGTCCTACTTATTTCTTCACTCTACCCTTTTCTTTCTCTTCTTTTTTGGTGGGGGGAGGGGCGGGTAAGGGAAATTTTTTGTTAATTGCTAAACTGAATGTGTACGACATAGTACATTTCTTAGTTCTTACACTGCGTTTCTCCTGTGTTATTTGAATGACTAAGATGCCAATTTTCCACAGGAAAGTGATGACCCCATGGCTTATATTCACTTTACTGCTGAAGGGGAAGTTACCTTCAAATCAATTTTATTTGTACCCACATCTGCTCCACGTGGTCTATTTGACGAATATGGATCTAAAAAGAGTGATTACATTAAGGTGAGTTTTTAAGTCGTATAAACTGCGTTTAAAATTTGAAAGTCTAATTTTTAGAAAGTGACCTTTTTTTGGTCTCTTTAGCTCTATGTGCGCCGTGTGTTCATCACAGATGACTTCCATGATATGATGCCTAAGTACCTTAATTTTGTCAAGGGTGTGGTAAGTATCTGAAGTTTGGGAGAAGGGGTCATTGTTGTGGGGGTCCGGCAGTGTAGTGCGTTTGTTTGGCTTTGCTTTCTTCCAATGGTTTTATTGCTCACTGAACTTTGTTTTGCCATCTGAAGGTGGACTCAGATGATCTCCCCTTGAATGTTTCCCGTGAGACTCTTCAGCAACATAAACTGCTTAAGGTAAGTGTCTCCAGGAAGAAACTGTCCACTTCGCCTTTTGATTGGGGTTCAGAGGGCAGGCTTCATTTTTAGAGTAACCAGATTTTGGGTCTAGTCCATGAATCTTCAGATGAACTTTCATTCTGGGCTTATCAGGTCCTAGGAATCTGATTATTTTTCTCCCAACATTTAACAATGAAGTTTCAAACATCTAGAAAAAATTAAAGAATTGTACAGTGAACATCCA
Source organism: Cebus imitator (assembly GCF_001604975.1). NCBI lineage: Eukaryota > Metazoa > Chordata > Mammalia > Primates > Cebidae > Cebus > Cebus imitator. The sequence goes on from NW_016107323.1 coordinate 1,026,625, forward strand.
TATAGACCCACTGAGTGGTCCACAATTAACATTTTGTCATACAGACTTTATCCCTTAGCCACCTTTTTTATTAAGCCTTTCATTAAACCTTTCTCCTCTAATACTTCCATAATTAGAAAACTCTTTAGTTTTTTATGTTTAGTTTTTTGATTTTAAAAGTATTTAAAAGTAACATATTTGTTCACTTCATTTAGATCCTAGAGAGTATCAGTGAGCCCTAGGGTTAGAATATAAACATTAAAGCAATCTTGTGGCTATTTGCACAGACAGCTAAGTTTCAGCCCAGTCTGAATGAATGGGAGTGCTTCACCATTTCCTGCCCCTCAACAAATGGCAATGATGATACCATCTTTGTAGCTTTCATACTCCTCCCTGGGTACCTTACATTCTCAAAAGTTTCAGATTAACTTCTCTAATCAGTTATTCGTTCATTGTGTTTAGGTGATTAGGAAGAAGCTTGTTCGTAAAACTCTGGACATGATCAAGAAGATTGCTGATGAGAAATACAATGATACTTTTTGGAAAGAATTTGGTACCAACATCAAGCTTGGTGTGATTGAAGACCACTCAAATCGAACACGTCTTGCTAAACTTCTTAGGTTCCAATCTTCTCATCATCCAACTGACATTACTAGCTTAGACCAGTATGTGGAAAGAATGAAGGAAAAACAAGACAAAATCTACTTCATGGCTGGGTCCAGCAGAAAAGAGGTGAGATGAACTCCAAGTGTTGTCAGCCATTCTGGAATGTAGCTGGGGATTTACAGCCAACTCTTGACGGGGAGAAAAGGAAAACTTAATTGTGTAACTTGAGTAGTTATAAGTCCTGGTCAGTCACTGACGGGGAAGGTCATTTACATTCACTGAGCCTACTTCACCTGTAAAATGGGGTTTTTACTAATGTATAAACATAGCAGCTGCTAAGATAAACAATACACCAAGGCCAGACCTGGAAAACATTGACTTCTCTTAATTTTGTAGGCTGAATCTTCTCCATTTGTTGAGCGACTTCTGAAAAAGGGCTATGAAGTTATTTACCTCACAGAACCCGTGGATGAATACTGCATTCAGGCTCTTCCTGAATTTGATGGGAAGAGGTTCCAGAATGTTGCCAAGGAAGGAGTGAAATTTGATGAAAGTGAGAAAACTAAGGAGAGTCGCGAAGCAGTTGAGAAAGAATTTGAGCCTCTCCTCAATTGGATGAAAGATAAAGCCCTTAAGGACAAGGTATTGTGGGAATTTAAAATTGTGAAAATATTAGTATCTGCATTTAAGAGAAAGATATTTTGTCAACAAATTAAGCTGCAGCTGGTTACTTTGTAACCATTAGAATGGTAAAATTTTCGTTTAATTAATGTAAATTATTGGGAGAACGCTTAAAACTTGTGACAGTAGTTTAATATTGCTTTGTTAATAACTTTTTATAGATTAAATTTTACGTATTTTTAAAAGCTGATGTTTAGTTCCTTCTGACTAAAATCATATTATCAAATAAGTGTCTTCTACAAATTCTCCTAAACCTTAAGAAAAGCTGTTTTTATGACCTGCTTCGATATTTACAATCTTAAGTGATAAAGTCTTAGAAAGTTGAAATACAATTGCTGAATGACCTTACCTGTTGATATTAATTTATATCTGACTCGATTTCTTTTCCTAAGATTGAAAAGGCTGTGGTGTCTCAGCGCCTGACAGAATCTCCGTGTGCTTTGGTGGCCAGCCAGTATGGATGGTCTGGCAACATGGAAAGAATCATGAAAGCACAAGCATACCAGACGGGCAAGGACATCTCTACAAAGTAAGCATCCTTGGGAAAGTCCCTGCCAGGGTGTTGGCTCTTACCCATTCTTCCTTTTGGAGATGATACCAGCTTCAATACAAAGAGTAAAATTGTCTTAAATGTCTACCCCTGTCTACTAGAAGGTAGACAACAAATTTACAAAGGGATTGCTCCTACATTTGATTGAGAAGGAAAAGGTCTTTGACTCATGACTTTATCATATTTATTGTATTTGATATATAAATGGGGATTTTCTTAATCTGTTATACATAGTGTCTCTTTTTTTCTTTTTTGAGACAGAGTCTCACTGTCACTAGGCTGGAGTGTAACAGTGCAATCTCAACTCACTGCAACCTCTACCTTCTGGGCTCAAGCGATTCTCCTCCCTTGGCCTCCCGAGTAGCTGGGACTACAGGCATGCGCCACCATGCTCAGCTAATTTTTGTATTTTCAGTAGAGACAGGATTTCACCATGTTGGCCAGGATGGTCTCAATCTCTTGACCTAATAATCTGCCCACCTCGGCCTTCCAAATGCAGGGATTCATGAGCCACTGTGTCTGGCTGCATATCGTCTTTGCTTTTGCATTGGATTATATGCTTAGCCTCATATCTGAATTTATTTTACATTTTCAAATGTAATAGTTGCACATGAGGTTAATGACATTTCTCAATTGAGTTATTCATTTCAAATCATGTCCTCCACACCCCAAGCATTAAATTATAGGTACCCAGACAGAATGTCTCTTAAAGTAAATAGTACACGACCTGTGAATTAACAATATTTCAGCTCAAGGGCCTATACCTGGAGGTTTAATGAGTCTTTGGTAACTTTTATTTTCAAGAAATATAGTATTTTATGTTTATGTTTTAATTTCACAGCAATGACCTTGAAAATGACTTCTTCCCTGCTTTTATTCACTTTCACCTGGGTGTGTTTCTGATATGCTATCTAGTCATCATCCTTTTTTCCCCAAGGCCTAGTTTAAGGATTCTTCTTCTTAAAGCCTTTTCTCACAAACGTAGTTTCCATTGTTGTCATAATTCCAAAATTCATATATGTCTTATGTCTTGACTATAAATTTTCATGAAGAGAATAGTGTTCTGTTTATCTGATATCCCATTGCAGCAGTACACGGGCCATTTAAAACATGTTCACCTATGAATTTCAGGAAATAATTAATTAACAGGAAGTTACTTTTCATTCAACAAATATGAACACTTACTGTGTCACAGGTAGATATAACTCCTGTCTTTTGTAACTTCAGACTAGTGAAAATGACAGATCAAAGCTAGGCATGGTTGGTGACTTACTCCTGTTGTCCCCAATACTCAGGAGGCTGAGGCAAGAGGATCAATTGATCCCAGGACTTCAATACTGTAGTATGCTGTAATGGCCCTGCACTTTAGCTCTATTCTGGGTAACAAAGCCAGACCCTGTCTCTTTAAAAAAAAAAAAAAAAAAAAAAAAGGCAAATCAAGTTATAATCCAAGCTCTACATAGATAATGGGTACACCAGGATAGGGATAGATGTGGTTCCTCCGTGTCCTCAGAGCTTTAAACTAGAGAAGAGAGAATAATCACAATGAACAGTAAAATGCTAAGTATTTTGAAGGTATATTCAAAACGCATTTGGAACTGAGTTCAGATAAAAAGTTAATTTTTCTTAGAATCATATTGGTGAAGGCATTATAGAGAAGGTATTATTATTGGAGCAGCACCCAGAGACTACATAGATTTTTCTGAACTCTGGGAGGCAGAGCTACAATTATGATAGTAAGAATAAACTAAGAGGGAACAAACAGGACATTAAGTCAGTTCATCCGTTCAGGCGTGCTCTTAGGTACTTTGGACTCATCAATAAATAATTCCTTTCATTTTTCATCTAACCATGTCCACTCGCCCCCTGCCTGCCTCCCCGTTAAAAGGGAGCAATACAGGCTGGGCACATGGCTCACATGTATAATCCCAACACTCTGGGAGGCTGAGGTGAGAGGATCACTTGAGGCCATGAGTTCAAGACCAGCCTATGCAATATAATGATACCCTATCTCCACAAAATCTAAGGAAATAATGCAGTCATCCCTTTGTATCCTGGGGTATTGGTTCCAGGACATCCATGGATACCAAAATCCACACATAGTCAAGTCTCATAAAGTCATGTTGTATTTGCATATAACCTAGGCACATCTTCTCATATACTTTAATCTGTAGATTAACACCTAATGCAATGTAAGTGCTATATAAATAGCTATTATACTGTGTTGGGTTATTTTTTGTTTTGTCCTTTCTAATATTTTTAATCCAAGCTTGGTTGACTCTGCAGATAAAGTGGACCGGAAAAGTACAGTTGTCCCTAGGTGTACAAGGGGGATTGGTATCTAGGACCCCTGCCAAAATCCACACACATAGTCTAGTCCCCCAGTCTGCCTTGTGGAACCCGTGTATATGAAGAGTTGGAGTTCTGTATGTGTGGATTCCACATCCCAAGAATACAGTATTTTCTATCCAAGTTTGGTTGTTGAATCTGCAGACATGGAGGGTGGGCTGTATTTATTGGGAAAAAACTAGCATATAAGTGGACCCTCAAAGTTCAAACCTGTGGTGGTAAAGTGTCAATAGTACATTTTTATTTTTTTACCAAAAGTTGTTCTCTGTAATTATGAAAGAGTAAGGGAAATGAACCCTAAAATTGGATAAGTTTTGTTAATGTTCATTCTTATCCCTTAACAGTTACTATGCAAGTCAGAAGAAAACATTTGAAATTAATCCCAGACACCCGCTGATCAGAGACATGCTTCGACGAATTAAGGTAGTGTTACAGGAGTCTTCTTGCTTGTCTTTTGATTTAAATACTTTGTATCTTTTAATATTAATCTGGTGTATCTTCTTGCATCTCAGGAAGATGAAGATGATAAAACAGTTTTGGATCTTGCTGTGGTTTTATTTGAAACAGCAACACTTCGGTCAGGATATCTTTTACCAGACACTAAAGCATATGGAGATAGAATAGAAAGAATGCTTCGCCTCAGCTTGAACATTGACCCTGATGCAAAGGTTTGTATCCCCAACCTTTCCATGGAGGCTGGCTGGCTTTCTTCGTGTCTGCTCTTTCAGAATAGGCTTCTCATGATTGAAGGATGTAGCTTTGAGACATTTGCCTAATTTCTACCTTTTGAAATAATTGTATTGAGTGTTTGAATCCCTCTAGTGTTGGACACTGCACTAGATACTAAGTCCTCCTATGTCCTCTTTCCTTTTTGCCTGCCTCCCTTCATTAGCTTGACTATTCATTCTAGTTAGAGGATTTACTCTCTGGTTCTGAATAAATAGACATGACATTAATTATGATTTTATACATTGAAATGAGCAAAGTGGCAATAAATCCACAGCATTAATGGGCCCATAAATCTTGCATTTAGGTGGAAGAAGAACCCGAAGAAGAACCTGAAGAGACAACAGAAGACACAACAGAAGACACAGAGCAAGATGAAGACGAAGAAATGGATGCAGGAACAGATGAAGAAGAACAAGAAACAGCAAAGGTATAGCAAATCAAGAATGTGACTTGCATTTTCAGTTCTTACAAAGTTAGGTAGAGTTTTAGTTCTGACAAAGTTAGGACTGTGTAACTTACAGAAGTCAGACTGAGCATTTAAATCGCATCTTTCATGCATGAACCTTCTGTGAGCTAGGGGTATTTTTCTCTGCTTTTAATATCGTCTGGGTTTTTTTTTTTTTTTTTTAATTTTTTTTTTTTTTTTTTTTTACAGGAATCTACAGTTGAAAAAGATGAATTGTAAATTACACTCTCACCGTTTGGATCCTGTGTGGAGAGGGACTTTGAAGTCATTTCTTTTGGGAGAGACTTGTTTTGGATGCCCCCCACCAGTCCCTTTCTCCCCTGCACTGTAAAATGTGGGATTATGGGTCACAGGAAGAAGTGGGTTTTTTAGTTGAATTTTTTTTAACATTCCTCATGAATGTAAATTTGTACTATTTAACTGACTATTCTTGATGTAAAATCTTGTCATGTGTATAAAAATAAAAAAGATCCCAAATACCCAGTGTCTTGACTGTCTTGCACAGAACTGCCTAATACTTGGCTGAATTTTTTTTTTTTTTTTTAATCACGTGTCTTTGGTTCTTTTTGTTAGAAAAGTGACTCAGGCTTATGAAGTTTTTTTGTTTGTTTTTGTTTTTTTCTTTTTTTGAGAGACAGAGTCCCCCACCTCTCCCGGCTAATTTTTGTATTTTTAGTAGAGATGGGGTTTTACCATCTTGGCCAGGCTTGTCTTGAACTCCTGACCTCCATCCCCCTCAGCCTTCCAAAAGATTTTTTTAAAAAAACAAAAGTTGAGGCAGCCATGGTGGCACAGACCTGTGGTTCCAGCTCTTGAGAAAGCTGAGGCAGGAAGATTATTTGAACTCAGGAGCTATTGAAAAACCAAAGACTTTTAAAAGTCTCCCACAGGGAGAAGAATTTCCTTAAAGATTTCCAAATATATGTAGATACTTACCCTTTCACAGAGTGAAGCTTAAGAACATGGGCAAGATTTAGTGACTCCTGAAGAAAAGAGTATATAGGGAAAAGAGTAACTTTGCAGTGGAGAAACTTGGCAGACTTACCCAAGTGATCAATGTTAATATCACCAGTGATGTGTACCCCCTGATACGATGTGAAGTGTACTGTACTTCTATGATTTCCAAAAACCTGTAACCTGAATCTAATGAGAAAAAGACATTTGGAATATGTGAAGAGTATTCTTCAAAATTTCCAGGTCATAGAAAAACAGGCTGAGAAGTAATCATGGATGGCAGAAGACTAAGGATACAGGACTACTAATAAATGCAGTGGGGTACCCTGGAAATAAAACGGTGTTAAGTGGAAAAACATGAAATCTGAAAGTCCAGAGTCTACAGTATAGTTGAATATTCTATCAATATTGGGTTTTTTCATTTGTTTTGAGACTGAGTATAACTTACCCAGGCTGGAGTGCAGTGGTGTGATCTTGGCTCAACTGCAACCTCCACGTCCTGGGTTCAAGCAGTTTTCCTGCCTCAGCCTCCTGAGTAGCTCCAGCCTGGGAAACAAGTGAAATTCCATCTCAAAAGAGTAGCTGATGCAGTATTTCTTAAA
>NW_016107323.1:1033556-1060074 GCF_001604975.1 Cebus imitator
TGAAATTCCATCTCAAAAAAAAAAAAAAGAAAATGTACTCTTGTTTAGGGGACAATTTTTTAATTTCACTAGTTTGTTACAGCCAACTGAAATGGTAGTCTTAAGTTTTTGTTGTTTTTACAATGGGCTAGAGAGAGATGTCTTAGCTGTATATTCAAGGATGATGTGTGTATTAGAAAATTTTGCAAAATTAATTTATGTACTACAGAGTTTCATTAGAGACTACAGTTTTTCTGATGATCTAGTACTCCTCTATGCACTACTCCTGATCAGGCTTCCCTACTCTCTACCTTAAGGTATTTTTCTAGAATTAGTTTGCAATAATCATTACCAGCCTCCCTACTAGAGTATATATCTTCTGAAAACCACCCTGCTTTTCCCTTTATAGTAGAATGGCAGCTCAGTTACAGAAACATGGTATAATTAAGGTATAGCTTCCTTTCATGATATAGGCTTGTATTAATTGCTACTTGTAATGTTTCCCATTTTGGGGCCACTATGCATTACCATTGTTAATATTGCTATGATATACTTGTAGAAATCAAAGCCATCAGATCACAATGAATTAGTGATATCTTGACACTTTTGCTCCTCAGAATCCTACAATTACAGTTTCTAAATTTCTGTTGTTCGCAGCAGGAAACCATCATACTCCCTCAATTTTCGGTGAAAATAAACAGCTCAACCATACCTATTTTGCACAAAAACTGTTTAACTGGCCTAATTTAATTACCAAACAGGTTGCAACTGGTCTATCTTGGTCTTTAAGTTAAAAAACATCATTAGTAGGGGGTAATATTGTACTGCTTTTAATTTTTAATGCGTGTATGTTACAGATTTGTTTCTCCAAGAAACACTCAAGTGCAGTTTAGTGGTGGGGGGGTGGGGTGGGGTGGGGGACTGTGTTTATTAAGGCGCACCCTTGGATCAACACCTGTGGAAGGAAACGGGACTGAGCAGAGGGAGAAGTTGAGCTGTAACGCAGATCCAAAGACAGTGTCTATAAAGCCCAGAGGGAGTTGTGGTGGGTCCATCAGAGTTGCCCACCCACTCATGTGCTGAAGGGACCAGGCCTTTTCTACTCTCACCTCCAACAGTCACTGGATTTGGGCCCCTTCAGGAGGCATGGCTTTGAGCAAGACCACCACAGCCAAGGCAATCCTTCCAGAAACCGGCCATTGAAAGCTGCTGGCATGCCTGACGCTAGGGCAACAAGCCTTCCTTAGGGAGTCCGGATGGCGCATTTCCATGACCACTACAATGTATATTTTTCACAATGGGGATCAACTCAAAAAAGGAAGAAAATGTATCTTAATGGAAGTCATTTAGAACCAGCACTTAATGAAATAAAGATGGCATTTTTACTCGAGGTAAATTTTTACTTTAATAACCATAAAACTGATTTTTCACCTTCATGAAGCCATTATTTTACCGGAGACTCAGATTCAAATCATGACTCTTTCCCTCAGTAGCAGTAGCCAAACCACTTACTCTGTACCTGTAAAAGGAAGGTATGCGGTGCTTCTAAAACGTCCACTAAGTGATGGTCTATCCTCCCCTTAAGCACAAACTGGCCCTAAAGGGCAGGTCTTTTCTTCACACAAAAGGTGAGCAATGCCCCAGGCCTTTCATTTTAGAGAGTGATAAGGTGATAATGATTTTGTATCCATAAAACATATTATCAAAGCTCACCACTTTGATGTTCATTTACTAAAGTTAGTAGAGATTCAGAATTTGAAAATATCAGTTTAGCAATGAGAAATAACTCCACTTAGCAAATTCAATTAATGAAACCAGTTTTACATGATTTTTTTAATATATATGAAATAAAGACAACCCATATAATGGACTTATAAATATTCTATTTCACATTATATTCAAGACTAAACATCTTCCAAACCATATTCATGAAGCTGATATGTGCTTTGGCAGTTTTCAGGAAGTATATATTTCAGCATATCAGTTAAACGTCCACTGAGCACCTCCTCTTGCAGTTAGCATTGGACTAAGTGCTTAAGGACAAGTAGTTTGATGCAATAAATTAAGAAACACAAATTTAAGACTTAGAATGTTATTTGCAGAATTCTTGGCATAGTTATTTAAGTTCCTCCTGTTGAGAAACTTGAGGTTTGTGTTTTCTTTCTTTCAGCCCCAAAAGCTCTGTTTTGAGTTCTCCACGCTTCGGTGGAATTTCAGGTATTGTCTGCAAAAGAACAAAACAAAAAACATAGATGTCTAACCCTTACTTAGGCTGTAATTCAATGTAACCTGAAAGACTTTAAAGAGTAAAACATAACAAAAAATCTCCCTGCATGGTACTCAATCAATGATAAATCTTTATCATGAGAACCTCTGGTTGATCTAAATAGATTTGCCTGTTCTGGATATTTTATATAAATGGAATCATATAATATGTGGCCCTCTGTGACTGGCTTCTTTCATGCAGCATAATGTTTTCAAGGTTCATCCATGTTGTAGCTTGGATCAGTATTTCATTTTTTATTACTGAATAATGCTCCATTGTATGGATACACCATCTATCCACTCATCAGCTAATAGGTATTTGGATTTTCCACCTTTTGGATATTATGAGTAACACTGCTCTGAACATTCATATACAAGTTTCATGTGGATATGTGTTTCATGTTTATTGGGTATAAACCTAAAAAAGGAATTGCTGCATCATATGGTAACTCCATGGGCTTTTTTTGTTTGTTTTTTTGAGACAGAGTTTCACTCTTGTTGCCCAGGCTGAAGTGCAATGGTGCGATCTCAGCTCACTGCAACCTCCGCCTCCCGGGTTCAAGCAATTCTCCTGCCTCAGCCTCCCAAGTGGCTGGGATTACAGGCATGCGGCACCATGCATGGCTAATTCTGTATTTTTTTAAGTAGAGACAGGGTATCTCCATGTTGGTCAGGCTGGTCTCGAACTCCCAACCTCAGGTGATCTGCCTGCCTCTGTCTCCCAAAGTGCTGGGATTACAGGCATGAGCCATTGCCCCCAGCCGGTAATTCTATGTTTAACTGCTTGAGGAACTACCAGGCTTTTCTGAAGCCACTGCACCATTTTATATTCCCATCAGCAATGCATGAGGCTTCCAATTTCTTCACATCCTTGACAACACTTGTTATGATCTGTTTTACTATAACCATTGTAGCAGATATGATGTGGTGTTTCACTGTGGTTTTGATTTGCCTTTGTCTAGTGGCTAATGATGCTGAGCATCTTTCTGTGTGCTTACTGGTGTTCAGAAGATGACTTCAGGAAAAGACATGAAGGAGGATGAGGGAGCCAGCCATGCAGTTACCTAGGAGCATTTCAGGCAGATGGAACCACAAGTACAGAGGACCTAAGGCAGGAGTGTGCCTTCACGTTCAAGGAGAAGCAAGGCTGTCAGTATAGCTGGTACAATGTATTCAAGGAGAGGTTAGGAAGAGACAAGGGCAGAGAAAAAAGGGAGTGGGGAGATAAAGTCTCCAGTGTTTTCTACTCTGAAATGGGAAGGCACTGGAGAGTTCTGGAGAAGAGTGGCATGGCCTTACTCAAGTGGACAAAGATGACAATGGTGGCTTTGTTGAGAATAGACCATAGGAGAGCAAGAGTGGAAGGCAGAAGACAGGTCAGAAAGCTATTATAATAACAGGTGAAAGCTGACTGACAGTGGATTGAACTGGGTAGTAGCAACAGAGGTGGGGAGAAGCAGGCACATCTGGATGTACTTTTCAGGTTAATCAAGTGGGATTTGCTGATATGTACAGTATGAGAGAGGAATTAAGGACGACTCCTAGCCTTCAACTTGAACTAGAACAGAGTCATCTCCTTTGCTATTCTGATGAGCTGAGCTGGACAACTAAACAAAGCAACTGTAGCAGTTCTCCCCAAGACAGCACTGAGCACAAGTCTAGGCAGTCATCATGGTCTCCTCTGCTCTTGACTCTGCCCAGACCTTCCAGCTCTCAGACTGAAAGACTTGTGATCCAGCTTTGTTATGGTTGACAATAGTGACAGTAATTGCTGGAGCAATACCAAAAGACATAGGTAAAGAACATATAAATGTTAATACAGCACACTGCTTCCTATACACAGCCAGCCACCTGGGCCTTCAAGTTCCTATATAGATATCCCATTGCCAATGTCACTACCCAATCAAACTGAGGTGGCCTGAGACTCTTCAGTATGGCCCTTCCAAAGACTGTGGCTTCATTCTATCTCCTCCCAAGGTACAGGTAGCTGCTGCTGTAACAACCCTTGCACACTCCCAATTATAATGAAATGGGTGAATCAAACGTCAACTTCCCAAGGTCAAATCACAGGCATTCCTTCTTTTGCAAGGCCTGCCTTATGTCTATTCCTGCACAAGCTATAGACTAAACTGCATTTCTGTGAAAGGTTCTTGTCACTTTGTGTCCACTAGGTATCCTTGATGCTCAATAGAACCCTTTTTAAAAGAGAAGCACTCTGAAGTGATAAGAAAGAGCTCTTGCAGCATTGTCTATACAAAAACTACATACTACCTAAATGTCAATAAGGGATTGATCAAATAATATATGTCATAGCTATATTATGAAATACTATGCAATAGTTAAAAGGAAGATTTAATATACACAAATGTCTATTTATGTAGATGTTAACCAAAACAGGGAAGCTGCAGAGAAATGTGTACATGAACTCCTATTCACATGAAGGAAAGACATTCCACAAACTGTGTGTGCACATGCATGCACAGATGCATTAGTCCATGTTGCACTGCTATAAAGGAATACCTGGGGCTGGGTAATTTATAAAGAAAACAGGTGTATTTGGCTCATGGTTCTGCAGACTGTACAAGCATGGCACCAGCATTGGTCCAGCTTTTGGTGAGGCCTCAGAAAGCTTTAACTCATGACAGAAGGCAAAGTAGGAGCAGGAGTGACACATGGCAAGAGAGGGAGTGAGACAGAGAGGCCAGGCTCTTCTAAACAATCAGCTCTCATGAACTAGTAAAGTGAGAACTCACTCATCACCACAGGGAGGGCACCAAGCCATTCATGAGGGATTCATCCCCATGACCCAAATACCTCCCACCAGGTCCTACTTCCAACACTGGGGATCACATTTCAGCATGCAATCTGGAGGGGTCAAATACCCAAACCATATCAGTGGGCATTCAACAACCGTGAGAGGTAGTGAAGGATATACACCAAACAAGAAACAGTAGTTACATGTGGGGAGTAGATGGGAGAAAGGGGGTTATAAGAGGGGATTTTCACTTTTTACTCTACATACTTAAATTCAATTTGAGTGTTTTACAAGGGTACTGAATTATTTTATGAATAGGAGCAAAAAAGAGACATACCAAACAGAAAGCTTGGGATTCAGATCCTTAAATCAATGTCTCATTAAGCGGTGTGACCTTGAGAAATCACCTTCACTTTTCTGAACCTATTTTTCAAAATTGTAATGACAATTAACTGATATCAAAAATACAAATGGGCCAGGCATGCCTGTAACCCCAGCACTGCGGGAGGCAGCGATGGGCAGATCACCTGGGGCCAGGAGCTCAAGACCAGCCAGTCCAACACAGTGAAACCCTGTCTGTACTAAAAAATAGAAAAAAAATTAGCCATGCACGGTAATGTGTGCCTGAAATCCCAACTATTCAGGAGGCTGAGGCATGAGATTTGCTTGAACCTGGAGGGCAGAGGTTGCAGTGAGCTGAGATCATGCCACTGCACTCCAGCCTGGGCGACAGAGTGAGACAGTCTCAAAAAATAAAAATAAAACACAAGTGCAAATACGAATAGAGCCAGTCACAGTGGCTCACACCTGTAATCCCAGCACTTATGGAGGCCAAGGTGGGGACTGCTTGAAGTCAGGAGTTGGAGACCAGCCAACAAAAAAAATTTTTGTAGAGACCAATCTCTACAAAAAATTTTAAAACTAGCCAGGTGTGATGGTGCACATTTGTCATCCCAGCTACTTAGGAGGCTAAGGCAGGAGGATTGATTGAGCCCAGAAATGTGAGGCTGCAGTGAGCTCTGATTGCACCATCGCACTCCAACTTGGGCAAGAGAATGAGAACTGCCTCTAATTTTTTAAAAATTATTTTTCCAAAAAAAACTCTTAAAAAAGAAACCCAAATGGTTGATTTTCTGTGTTACCTGTCCAGGCAGAGTCCACACAGAAATGACTGCTCCCAACGCTGTGCTCCAACCCACTATTCACGCCTATGACATAACAGCATTCTTGTAATTATTTGCACCATACTCTCATCTCCACCTCCCCATGACTATAATTCCTGAAAAGAACCTTTAATTCCAGTTCCTAATTCAATGAATGCTTATTAAAATCAATTTAAATTTCTCCCTCCTTTAAATGCCTATATTCACTCATCCTTCATTCAACAAGTATTTATTGAGTGTCTGCTACATTCCAAGCAGTTGAGATACAAGAGTGAACCAGACAGAGTCTGGAGCTTACATTCTACTGAAGCAAACTAACAAAGAAATAAATAAACAAAACAACTGCAAACTGCAGACAAGTGCTCTATGGAAACAAAGGATGAGACAAATCGCAGAGGAAGAATTCTTTGGGAGGTAGCCTAGGGACCCTCATTGCTGAAGAAGAGACCTGAGCTAAGACTTGAAGTTTTGAAGAAGGAAACCAAGCGAAATTGTGGGGGGCGGTGGGAGCATGCCAAGGATAAGAAAAAGAATGGCCCTGAAATGGGGACAAGTTTAATGAGTTTAAGAAACAGCAAGGAAGCAGGCGTGAATGTTAACAGGAGGAAGAAGTGGTCAAATGGTAGCAGATGGGCCACACGTAGGCAGCGGCCAGACTGTGTAAGACCTCACAGGCCATGCATTGCCCTCGATGCAATGGGATGCCATCCAAAGGTTTTGGGCCCAGGGCAAATGTGATCCTAATTTCGTTTAAGATCACTTTTGCTGCCCCAAAGAAATGGAGTGGTCCGGGGGCATTTGCATTGCTATAAATGAATGCCTAAGCCTGGGTAATTTACCAAGAAAAGAGGTGTATTTGGCTCATAAAGAAAATATGAGCCCTCCCGCACTCACCAGGTCTGGTCGGTAGTACCTGTGCACCACTTCTGCCCCTGCGCACATGGCCAGGAGGCTGGCTGCGAGCATTTTCACGTAGGTGGACGTGGGCACGCCCGCGGGCATGGTCGGTGGGCTGGACGGGGAGGGAAGGGGTGGTGTCAAAGGTTTCAGCTCACGACTACACCGAGTCGGGGCTGAGGCGCTCCAGTGAGCGCTGGACCCGAGATACACTGCGGAGGGAGGGGTGCGGGAGGTGCGCGCTCACGACACCTGGGTTCTCGCCCAACCCCGAGCTTCGGTGTCCTCATTTACGACCTGAGGTCACGGAGAGGACTAACGCCTCTTCCAGGCCGAGGCCCGGCCCCAGTCGTTTACCAGTGAAGGGCGCCGGCCTGCGGCATTAAAGGGCGCTCTTGCTCAGCAATCGGAAGAGCGACGCCAGGTGGTTTCCCCGCGTCCCTTCTACCTCTATTAGAAGGGGAACTGTGGACAAGAGCTCGCTTCTACAGCACATACACTAAAATTGGAACTGTGGACTTCACTCCCCTCTGCCCCTATGCACACGCCCTGGAAGAAACTTTACCGGGAACTGCAGGAGTCCTGAGCAGCGGGTCTAAGGGCTGACGGAGTGGACCGAGCAGACAGCAAGCGGACCGGACCCAAAGTACAGGGACCCGGGGCCGCAGCGGACAGGAAAGCGGGAGCGCTGCCGGCGCGGGCACGTGACCCCTGCGGAAGTGGGACGCTGGGAGAAAGCCAGTGACTTTTTTTTTTTTTAAGCAATTTTCACACTTTCTCAGGCCCGGGCTTCCAGCGCCTCCATCACCCTCCCTATAGTTAAATTTTCCTGGCAGATGTGGAGTCTAAGGCCAGGCCGTGTACTATTATTACATCGTTTGTTCTTTCGTGTACACAAATGAAATTGCACGCCTTTACCACTTTTATAGAAGGGGTGGAGTCACACTTTGAGCATTTGCGTGCTTTTAAGGGAGGTCACCCTCCAGTGAGCGAAGTTAAAGGCACTCATTGTCCCTGTATCTGGCGTCTTTGGATACCCGAAATAGAGTCACATCCACACAGCTGTGTCCTTATGACCTGGTGCTACTGGGAAAGGGGAAATTTGAAACCGACATAATTTAATCCAGGCATTTTTAGATTGTTGTGATCATGGATTGATTTTAAAGTAAAAGGTTAGTGCAAGGGCCTGGCTCCATGGCTCACGCCTGTAATCCCAACACTTTGGGAGGCCGAGGCGGGTGGATCGCTTGAGGCCAGAAGTTCGAGACCAGCCTGCCCAACATGGCAAGACCCCATCTCCACTAAAAATCCAAAAAATTGGCCTGGTGTGGTGGTAGGCGCCTGTAATCCCAGCTACTCAAAAAAAAAAAAAAAAAAAAAAAATACAAAATACAAAAATTAGCTGGGCATAGTGGCAGGCACCTGTAATCCCAGCTACTCTGGAGGCTTAAGCGGCGGAATCTCTTGAACCCAGGAGGCAGAGGTTTCAGTGAGCTGAGATAGCGCCACTGCACTCCAGCCTGGGCAACGAAACAAGACTCCATCTCAAAAAAAAAAAAAGGGCAAGGCTGAATTCTGAAGGATTAAACTTGTATGTACGACAAATCACAATACTCATAATACTTATTTATTTGAGACGGTGTCTCGCTCTTGTCGCCCAGGCTGGAGTGCACTGGCATAATCTCGGCTCACGGCAATCTCCACCTCCCGGGTTCAAGCAATTCTCCTGCCTCAGTCTCCCGAGTAGCTGGGACTACAGGCACACGCTGCCACGCCGGGCTAATTTTTTGTATTTTAGTAGAGACTGGGTTTCACCTTGTTGCCCAGGCTGGTCACGAACTCGTGAACTCAGGCAATCTGCCCGCCTCAGCCTCTCAAAGTGCTAGGATTACAGGCATGAGCCACCATACCCGGCCCATGATATTCATATTTTTAAAGAGTTTTATGGAGGTATATTGGACATACAATAAACTGCACATATTTAAAGTATACAATATATTTGACATACGTGAGACCATTACCACAATCAAGATAATGAACATACCCATGACCCTCAAGTTTCTTAGTGCTTCTTTCTACTCCCTCCCTCCTCCACGGCCTCATTTCCCTGGGTAATCACAGATCTGCTTTCTGTCACTATAAATGAGTTTGCATTTTCTGGACTGTTACATAAATAGAATTATACAGTATGTACTATTTTTTGTGTTGCTTATTTCATGCAGCACAGTTCTTTTGAGATTCATCCACGTTGTTGCATGTCTCAGTATTTCACTCTTTATTGCTAGGTGGGTTAAAACTATAATTGGTTTATCTATTCACTTATTGGTGAACATTCTGGTTGTTGCTAGTTGTCGGTGTGAAAATAAATAAAATTTAAAAGATGGTGGAACCAAAAAAAGCCACTGTAAGCCTTGAGAGAGATGTGACTAATCTCAGTCACATATGATTACAACTTCTGTTCTCAGATTATATATTAACTCACTTTCTTATTTTTCTTGTTCTATATTACTAGAAAAAAATGATGCCAATGACAAAAACCTCCTGCCTTAATGACCCTTGTTATAGATTAATTTGCCCTTTATTGTCCTGCTTTGCTGAGACCAGGTAACAGAAAACCCGAGCGTTACACCCTCTGTAAAAAATGTTAAATGCACCTTTCACAGAAAGAAACACTGCGTATAACCAACCAAATTGCTCTTTGTGCCAATCTTGTATGAAAAGTATTGCAATCCTGCTAAAAACTCCTGTCTCTGCCTGTATGAATGAAATCTTCAGTTTCTTACTTCAGAACGCTGACTCGATTCCTTTGGAGTCAGTGTTTCTGGGTGATACATTCTCACTCTTTGTGCTTGAATAAACCCTCTTTAAGTTAGATTCTGACCTTTTGGTTATTTTAGGTTGACACTGACAGATACAAAGCTACTATGAACAGTAAGTATAACAGAAAGACTGGTATAGAAGTCTTTCTGAGAACATATGCTTCCATTTTTATTAAGTACATGTCTAGGAGAAGAATTACTAGAGCATATGGTATATATTTAACTTTTTAAGAAATAAAAGTTAAATTTCTTTTATATTTAACTTTTTAAGAAATAAAAGTTAAATTTATTTTTTTATATTTAACTTTTTAAGAAATTGCCAAATGAATCTCCAAAGTAGCTATACAATTTTATTATGTTTTCCTTTTTATTGTATTTATTTTTTTGAGATGGAGTCTCAGTCTGTTGTCCAGACTGGAGTGCAGTGGCACAATCTCGGCTCACTGCAGCCTCTGCCTCCTGGGTTCCAGCGATTCTCCCACAGGATTTCGCCATGTTGGCCAGGCTGGCCTCGAACTCCTGACCTCAGGTGATCCACCCACTTCAGCCTCCCAAAGTGTTGGGATTACAGGCGTAAGCCACCACATCCAGCTTTTTTTTTTTTTTTTTTTTTTTTTTTCCTGAGATGGAGTCTCACTCTGTCACCCAGGATGAAGTGCAGTGGCGTGATATTGACTCACTGCAACCTCTGCCTCCCAAGTTCAAGCGATTCTCCTGCCTCAGCCTCCTGAATAGCTGGAATTAAAGGCTGGCACCACCACGCCTGGCTAATTTTTGTATTTTTTTTAGTAGAGATGGGGTTTCACCACTTTGGCCAGGGTGGTCTTGGAACTCCTGACCTCATGTGAACCACCCACCTTAGGTTCTGAAAGAGCTGGGATTACAGGTGTGAGCCACCACACCCAGCTGAGCTGTACAATTTTACATTCCCATCAGTAGTGTATGAGACGTATAAGACATCCCCATCCAGTTCCTTCACATCCTCACCAACATCTGCTCTGGTCAGTCTTTTTTATTTTAGCATTCTAATATGTTGGTAATGGTTTCTCATTTTGGTTTTAATTTACATTTCCTCATGGCTAATGACTCAGATATTTTCATGAGAAAAAAAAAAAACATACAAAACCTGGACACATACCCCACACCATATTTAAATTTTAAATGGATCACAGACATTCATGTGCTTATACAGTCATATGCTGCATAACATTTCAGTCAATGGACCACATACATGACCCACTAGCCCCATAAAATTACAATGAAGCTGAAAAAATCCTATAGCCTAATGACATCATAACTGTCAAACACGTGTTTGTGGTGACGCTGTTGTAAATACACTTACTGTGCTGCCAGTCATCTAAAAATATACCACATACAATCATGTATACTACATAATACTTGATAATCAATTTTGTTACTAGTATATTTACTATACTTTTGTGGTTATTTTATAGTGTACTCCTTTTATTCATTTAAAAAAAAAAAAAAAGTTAACTCTAAAACATCCTCGGCCAGATCCTTCAGAAGGTACTCCGGAAAGCATTGTTATCATGGGAGATGATGACTCCTTGTGGGTTACTGCCCTTGAAGACTTTCCAGTGGGACAAGATGTGGAGGTGGAAGACAGTGATGTTGATGATCCTGACCCTGTGTGGGCCTAGGCTAATGTGTTTCTGTCTTAGTTTTTAACAAACTTTTTAAAAGTAAAAAAATTAAAAAGAAAAAAGGCTTATAAAGATATAATAAATTTTTTACAGCTGTATAGTGTGTTCAAGTTTTAGGATAAGTGTCATTACAAAAAAAGTCAAAAAGATTAAAAAATTTAAAAGTCTATAAAATTACAGAAAGCTAAGGTTAATATATTATTGAAGAAAGAAAAATACTTTTTAATTAAACTTAGTGTAGCCTAGGTATACAGTGTTGAGAAAGTCTACAGTACTGTAATGTCCTAGCCCTTCATGTTCACTCAGCACTCACTGACACCTAGAGCAACTTGCAGTCCTGCAAGCTCCACTCATGGTAAGTGACTGCTACATTTTTTTTTAATACTGTTTGGTTTTTTTGTTGTTGTTTTGAGACAGAGTCTTGCTCTGTCACTCAGGCTGGAGTGCAGTGGCTCAATCTTGGCTCACTGAAACTTCCACCTGCCAGGTTCAAGCAATTCTCCTGCCTCAGCCTCCCAAAGAGCTGGGACTACAGGCACCTGCCACCACACCTGGCTAAGTTTTCTTTGTATTTTAGTAGAGATGAGGTTTTGCCATGTTGCCCAGTGTGGTCTCGAACTCCTGAGCTCAGGAGATCCACATGCCTCAGCCTCCCAAAGTGCTGAGATTATAGGCGTCAGCCACCATCACCAGCCTAATACTGTATTTTTTCTGTACCTTTTCTATGTTTAGATACCTACTTACCATTGAGTTACAATTGCCTACAGTATTCACTATGGTAACATGCTGAACAGGTTTGTAGCCTAGGAACAACAGGCCATACAATATAGCCTAGGTATATAGTAGGCTGTACCATCTAGGTTTGTGTAAGTACACTCTATAATGTTTTCACAATGACAAAATCACCTAGTGACATTTCTCAGAATACATCCCTGTTGTTAAATGACAAATGACCATATTTTCTTGTGCTTCTACTTTCTTCGATGATGTATCTGTTCAAATCTTTTGCCCATTTTTAAAATTGAGTTGTTTTCTTATGGGTTTTGAGTGTTCTATGTTCTGGACACAAATCCTTTATCAGATATGATTTGGAAATATTTTCTCCCACTTTACTGCTTTTCATTAATAGCTCTTGGAGAGAAGTTTTTAATTTTAATAAAGTACAATTTATTAACTTTCCCTTTTGTATTATATTTCAAAAATATAATCCAGGGTCATAAATATTATCTTCTATATTTTCTTTTTTTTTTCACAGTACAATAGGATCTATTTAATAGTTCACATAATTTAAGATTTACATATACATGAGCACATGAACCAATATTAGTTTGCTAGAACAGAGATTTAAGAGATCTTCTATATTTTCTTCTAGAAGTTTTACAGCTTTGGGTTTTACATTTAAAATGATCCATTTTGGTTTTTTATATGGCATGAGATATAGGTGAGGCAGGAGGCGGGACTTGACTCCCAAGGTGGAGCTTGGCACAGGACCAGATTGAGGACTAGCTAAACAGGGAAGAGGTGGAAGCGCTTCTCCATAAAACACACCACCTAGTGTACCATGTCAATTTAGCTTTGCCATGGCAACACCCAAGACGCTACCACCCAAAAGTTACCTCCCTTTTTCTAGAAATTTCTGCATAATCAGCCCCTTTATTTGCATATAATTAGAAGTGGGTATAAATATGACTGCAGAACTGCCTCTGAGCTGCTACTCTGATGAGCACATGCCTACAGGAAATCCTTGCTCTGCAGGAAGAGTCTTAGAGCTGTAACACTGCTGCCTCAATAAAGCTGTTTTCTTCTACAACCAGCTCACTCTTGAATTATTTATTTCCTGGGCGAAGCCAAGAATGCTCCTTTTTTTTTTTTTCTTAAGACAGAGCCTCGCTCTGTCACCCAGGCTGGAGTGTAATGGCATGATCTCGGCTCACTGCAACCTCCACCTCCTGGGTTCAAGTGATTCTCTACAGGCATGTGCCACCATGTCTGGCTAATTTTTGTATTTTTTAGTAGTCAGGGTTTCACCATGTTGCCGAGGCTGGTCTCAAACTCCTGGCCGTGGGTGATCCACCAGCCTTGCCCTCACAAAGTCCTGGGGTTACAGGCATGAGTCACTGTGCCCGAACGACCCTGTCTTGATTACTGTAGCCTTATAATAAATCTTAAGTCAGGCAGTATTAGCTCTCCCAACTTTGGTTATTCTACATCTTTGCATTTCCATATAAATTTTAGAATTGTTTTGTCAATTTCTACCCAAAAATGCTTACCTAGATTTTGGTTAGCATCATATTGAATCTTTAGACATCATCACAATACTAGTCTTCTGATCCATGAATACAATATATCCATGTACTTATTTACTTCTTACCTAATTTCTATCAGCAATGCTTTATACTTTTTATACAGGTCTTGCATATCTTTTTTTTTTTTTCTTTTGAGATGGAGTCTCACTTGTGACCCTGGCTGGAGTGCAATGGCTCAATCTCAGCTCACTGCAACCTCTGCCTCCTGAGTTCAAGCGATTCTCCTGCCTCAGCCTCCCTTGTAGCTGGGACTACAGGTGCATGCCACCACACCTGGCTAATTTTTTTTTTTTTTTTAAGTAGAGATGGGGTTTCACTGTGTTAGCCAGGGTGGTCTTGATATCCTGACCTCCTGATCCACCCATCTCGGCCTCCCAAAGTGCTGGGATTACAGGCGTGAGCCACCACTCCCGGCTAGGTCTTGCATATCTTTTGTCAGCTCTATCCTTAAATATTTATATTTTTTATGCTATTGTGAATAGTATTTTTTCTAATTGTTTGCTGTTAGTACATAAACTGCAATTGCTCTTCCTTGGTATTTTATCTTGCAACATTGTGAAGCTCACTTATTAGTTGTACTAGGTTTTTTGTAGGTTCCATAGGATTTTCTACATAAACCAGCAGCTGAGCAATGAATAAGGACAGTAAGGCATTTTTTAAATAGATGTCATTTGAAAGTTCCCAATCCTGTTCCTAGATTGCTGAAAGTTTTTATTACAAATGAATGCTGGATTTTGTCAAATGCTTAAACCGCATCTGTGGAGATAATCACACTTAAAAAAATATATCAATGTCATGAATTATACAGACTGATTTTCAAATGTTAAACCAATTTTGTATTACTCAGATAAACTCTATTGTTCAATTTTGTCTTTTATATATTACCGGATTATAAGTATACAGTTGGATTCAATTTGATAAATTTTGTTCAGAATTATGTTAATAATAGCATTAATCTGTAGCTTCTTTTCTTGCAATATTTTTATACTTTTAGTAATGAGATAATGTTGCCCTTATAGAATGGGTTGGAAAATATTTTTCTTCAATATTCTGAAAGATCTTGATAGGATTGGTTTTATTTCTTCCTTAATTGTCTGGTAGAATTCATTGGTGAACCCAGATGGGCCTGGAGTTTTTGTTGTAAGAAGGTTTTTAACTACAAATTTGTGTTAGTCCATTGCATTGCTACAAATATCGAAGGCAGGGTAATTTATAAAGAAAAGAGGTTTGCTTGGTTCATAGTTCTTCTGCAGGCTTTACAGGAAGCACGGTGCCAGAATCTGCTCCTGGTGAGGGCTTTGGGAAGCCTCTAACCACAGAAGAAGGTAAAGGGGGAGCAGCACGTCACAAGGCGAGAGTGGAAGCGAGAGAGCCGGGAGGTGACACACACTTTTTTTTTGAGATAGTCTTGCTTTGTTGCCCAGGCTGGAGTGCAGTGGTACAATCTCACTGCAACCTCCACCTCCTCAGTTCAAGCGATTCTCCTGCCTCAGCTTCCTGAGTAGCCAGATTACAGGCACACATCACCATCTCTGGCTAATTTTGTATTTTTAGTAGAGATGGGGTTTTGCCATGTTGGCCAGACTGGTCTCGAACTCCTAAACTCGTGACCCACCCACCTTGGCATCCACCCACCTTGGCCTCCCAAAGTACTGGGATTACAGGCATGAGCCACTGCACCTGGCTTGCCACACACTTTTAAACAACCAGATCTAGTGTGAACTCAGAGTGAGAACACTCTCATCACCAAGGGGTTGTTGCTAAGCCATTCACGAAAAATCTGCCCCCATGATTCAAACACTTCCCACTAGCCCCCACCTCCAACATTGGGTATTACAATTCAACATGAGATTTGGAAAAGGTGGCCATCCAAACCATAACCAAGTTAAATTTATTTAGTAAATATAGGGCTATGTAGGTTATCTATTCTTGAGTGAACTTTGATAGTTTGTATCTTAGGGAATTCATCCACTTCATCAAAGTTGCTGAAGTTATACAAATGTAATTGTTCAAAATATTTCTATTATCCTTTTAACACACATAGAATCTGTAAATATGTAACTTCTTTCATTTTCATATTATTAGTTTGTGTCTCCACTCTTTTTTCTATTAAGCCTGACTAGAAGTTTATCAATTTTATTGATCTTCTCAACATACAAGGTTTGGTGGCACTGATTTTTCTTTTGTTTTCTAGTTCATTGTTTTAAACTGAGTATCATTTCTTTTATTTTGCTTATGTTGGTTTAAGTTACTCTTCATTCTCTAGTTCTTAAGATGGAAGCTGAGGTCATTGATTTGAAAGCTTTCTTGTTTTATTTGGCACTTAGTGCTATCAATGGTAGGTGACTCTTTAGGCTTTGAATATCCTTCTGCCTGAAGTCCTTCTGCCTCCTCACACTCTGCTGAGACTCTCAAAGAGCCCTGAGAGGGTGGAATCTGGTGTCACACTGCCCTGACAATAACAATCTTGACTCTGCCACTTAATTGCTGTGTGACCTTGCTCAAGTCACTGAACCTCCTGTATGTCAGTTTCTTTGCCTGTAAAATGTAGATAATAATAGTAGCTACCTATTAATTTTAGAAGTCCAATAGGCTGGACAGTTATGCTCAGATGTGTGGTCAAACATTCTGGATGTTTCTGTGAGGGTGTTTTTGGATGAGATTTAACATTTAAATAGGTAGACTTCGAGTAAAACTGACTGCCCTCCAAAATGTGAGTGGGCCTCATCCAGTCAGTTGAAGGTGTTAATAAAGCAAAAGACTGACCTCCCCAGAGCATGCTGGAATTCTCCAGCAGACAGCTTTTGGACTTGAACTATATACAATGCACTGAACGTTTATGCAATGCCCCCCCCACACCAGTTCCTATGTTGAAACCTAATCACCAATATGATGCTATTAGGAGGCCTTTGGGAGGTGGTTAGACCAAGAGGACACAGCTCTCATGAATGTAATTAGTGTCCTTATAAAAGAGGCCCAGAGAGCTGCCTCTTCCCTTCCACCACGTGAAGACACAGCTAGAAGGTACCATCTATCAACCAGAAAGTGTGTACTTACCAGACACTGAATCTGCAGGCACCCGGATCTTGAGCCTCCTAGCCTCTAGGACTCTGAGAAATTAATGTGGATTGTCTATAAGCCACCCAGTTTTTGGTATTTTGTTACAGCAGCCCAAACAGACTAAGATACAACCTTGACTCATAATTAATTCGTTAAGGATTAAATGAATTAATATATACAAAGTACTTAGAGCAGTCCATGGCACATATTAAATGGTCTATAAATGTTGGCTGCTATAATGACTACCATCATCATTATCATTATTATTCTGAACATAACTACTGTCTTTAGCACCAATTCTCATAGCTGTGAGCTACTGGTCTTGAAGGCCCTTATATGCAGTAAGGACATTGGCACTTACAAATCTACTGTTGGACAAACCCTCCCCAGTAGCAAACCTTATTGACAACAAGACGTAATGAACTGGCATAACATTAGCTAATAGGGAAGTAAGCTCACTAGGTTCCTGAAAGGGAGAGGAGGCATTAGAAAGAAGACAAAAGGAAACAAGCTGAAGTGACTTGACTTGTCTTTTGCAGTTGTCCTATCATTTGTCCTATCACATAAAGTCTCTCTGAAGTAGAGGCACGTATGGCAAAGATAGGAGAGTAACATAGCTCCCAGCTTCCCCAAGCTCTGGTGGGCCAGGCTGAGAGCAGAAGAAATGTGTCTTCCAGACTCAGATGCAGGATGTTAAGAGAGAAATACTGATAGGATAGAAGCCAGTTTGCTGCAATTGCTTCACCATTTTCAGGTTCATGTCCTGCTCAATCACCAACTCCTAACATAAGCTTTTTTTTGGAGATGTAGTCTCACTCTGTCACCCAGACTGGAGTGCAGTGGTGCAATCTCTGCTGCCTCTTGGGTTCAAGCAATTCTCCCACCTCAGCCTTCCTAGTGCTGGGACTACAGGTGGCAGAGATGGGGTTTCAACACATTGGCCACGTGGGTCTCGAACTCCTGACCTCAGGTGATCCACCTACCTTGGCTTCCCAAAGTGCTGGGGTTACAGGCATGAACCACCTTGCCTGGCCTCCTTTCACAAACTTTCTTTTGCCATGCAAGGCTGAGCAGAGGACCCTGGTCTCTTGAGGCTATGAATGGAGCTGGCAGGACCCAGAAGCACAGCAACCCACAGTGAAGGAAGCCCTTGCTGCCCAAGGTAATTCCCCGAATGCAGACATCCTGAGAAAAGTTTGCAGCTCTTCACACACACTTTCATTCACCAGAATTCTCTCCTTGAAATAACTGAGGCAAGCCACCTGCTTTGAGACTTTTCTAGATCATGGTCCTGAGCCATTAGCAAAATCATAGAGGATGGGCTTTTTTCATTCATTCAACAAATATTCATTGAATATTTACCATGTACCAGGTTCTGAGTAGTATCTACTAATGGTCAGGATATTCATAAAAGTTCTGTACTGTTCTAAAAGTTTCATTTAAACTTTAGACAACTGATATACTACAAATTAACCTTTCTGTATTTACTCATGAGAGCCTTTTCCTACATCCTAGAATGAAGAAAACACACTGAGCACAGAGCCACAGCCAATCTTCCGGCTCACAGGTCACGTGAGCGAGAAATAAACTTCTGTCTGTAAACCATTGAAGGTTTGGAGTTACCTGTTACTACATGCATAAACTCAGGAAAGCTAAAACACAGCAGCCATGCATTTCATCGTCCTGCAAATTAGAAAAACCCAAAAGCCTATTTCCATTAAGAGCTACTTAATAAAGTACAAACACCAGTGACAGAAAATTGAGAACTAATGAAACAAAAGTCAGCTGTAAGAACCACATAAAAGTGGGGTTAGTCTGTAAGGTTATGAACTACTGAGACGAAAAAGAGGGGTTAGTCTGTAAGGTTATAGGAGGTGAAGCTTGAATGGGACCTTGTCTTATAGACGTCAAACGTTAGTATTCTCATACATCCAAAGTAATGCAGAGAACGGTTTATGTAAAGCTTTACATTTTACATAGTAGCCTTACATTCACCCACATTTCACCGTTACGGAAACTGAGGCCCTGGATGGCACAGTGGCCTCGATGCCCAGGTTTTCCACTTCCAAAGTCTTTCCCACACATCTCATTACCTGATAATGCAACACAGTCTTTAATCGGGGCAAATTTAGGGGTAGAAAGGACTAGATAATGCTGATAAGGCTCATCACCCCATATACACAGCACCCAAAGGACAGCACCCTATAGCCCACGCGTCCACCGACCCCCGAAAATACTGGGGACAAAAGCTGACGTCAGCGAAGCGCTCCTAGTCCCGGTGTTCTGATCCTCCACCCTTCCCGAAAGGCCAAGCGGCGGAGCTGGGGCGCCCAGCGAGAAGGGGGTGACCGTGATTGGGCTGCCCTGCATCACGTGAAGGCCAGTACGCATGGGATTTGGCTCCGAGGAGGCGGAAGTACAGTGTGGAAAGGGGGTCCGTGGGGGAGGGTAGAAGCCTAGGGGAGGAGCTTGAGTCCAGGCAGTGTCCGAGTACTGCCAGCCATCGGGCCCAGGTCTCTGGGGTTGGCTTACCGCAGTGAGTACGACGCGGTACTACAGACACCGGCCGCCCGTGTGCCTGGCAGGTGGAGCCGCCCGCAACAGCGGCCTTGGGGAATGGAAGCGGAGAACGCGGGCAGGTAAAATTGGGGCCAGCGCCACCCCTCCCTCGCTCCCCTCGCGCCCCTCGCGCCGGGGTGGGCTAGCTGGCGAGCGCGCCCACGCAGGGGGGTCTTTTAAAGCCCAGCCGGAGTACAAAGGCCGGGGCCGCGCGTGCGCACTGTGGCCTGCTCGGCCCTTCTTGCCCTGACGGCGGCGGCGGCTCGGGCTGCTGGGAGGGTTACCTGGTGCACCTGCAGTATATCCTTCTTTAGTTCCCTCCGATAACCAGCTGGCTATAAAACATGTTAGTAAGCAACCGGCAGTGTCTGGTTAATGTGTCTTTCTGGATGTCATTCTTGAATACGTTTCCCATCACCCTCCATTATCATGCAGAAGGCTGTAAAGATGAGTGTCAAACAATTTCAATTTAAAGCTGGAGCTTTAAAATGAAAGCTCCAGCTTTCATTTTAAAGTTGGTTGATTTGTTGCGGCTTCCTCCGCAAAGGCCTACAAAAAGCAACGTTAAGGGTCACAGGCTAGATAATTTTGTTTTGGGAATATGTATACCACTCTTGAGTAGTCAGTCTAAAAATTAGCTTTGAGTTTTCCAGTGGTCTTGGGGACGATCTTAAGAATACGTTTTTTAAAAGTCCTTTGGAGGAGTCAAGAGCAGGGTTTGCAAAAGCGGAGATGTAGGAATTTAAACTCCTGGCGGAAAACTAAATTAAAAAAAAAAAATGGATGTGGTGACAGTTTTTTAAAAGATAAAGAATGATGATTTACATTGAAATAATTAAAAAACTGTCATAACTAATGAATTATCCTGACTCTCAGTGGCTCGTGGGAGCTGAATTTAGGCCATACAAGGGCCTGTTCATGTCTGTAAAGTTGGCATGGAATCTGATTCTGACATGCTGAGAATTGGTGTTACATGAAAGGGCACACTAAAGTAACCAAAATAAGAGTTTAGGAAAAGAGATATAGACAAAAGTGTGGACTTTATCTGGACTTTGTGAATCAAGTCCTGGAATAAATTACTCCACTTCTTTCCCAGAAGAACTTTACAAATAAGAGAATTCACCAAAATTTGTGGAAATCTCTCTCGTGACCTTATTTCAGAGCAGAATTGAAACGTGGACCAAGAATAAATTACACATTGTAAGACTTTATCCAGGGTCTTAACAGTAAAATAGTAGGACTCCAGTATGCTGTTTAGCTCAAAGCTTTGACATGTCATCCTGACTTCATCCAAAAGGCTATAGACCATTTTTTATTTCACCGTGGAAAGCTTTCACCTTTAGGAACTGTGGAAAATTCTGTGTAGTCTTCTGAAATGACTCAGACCCTAGGTAATCCTTAGAGAGTAGTTCTCTGCCACCCTTAACTGTGCTAATCAAGAAATGGAATGAGGGATATAATAAATTTACCTTTTTTTGAGATGGAGCTTTGCTCTGTCGCCCAGGCTGGAGTGCAGTGGTGCAATCTCAGCTGACTGCAACCTCCGTCTCCCGGGTTCAGGTGATTCTCCCACCACAGCCTCCGGAGTAGCTGGGATTACAGGTGCCCGCCACCACGCCCAGCTAATTTTTGTATTTTTAGAAGAGATGAGGTTTCACCATGTTGACGAGGCTGGTCTCAAACTCCTGCCCTCAAGTGATCCACCCGCCTTGGCCTCCCAAAGTGCTAGGATTACAAGTGTGAGCCACCGTGCCCAGCTGACTTTTTAATTTAGAAGATTAATTTCAGATATTCAAAGAAGAAAATTCAAATTCCATGAATATAGACCCTTTACTTTTTTCTTTTTTGGAGACAGAGTCTCACTCTGTTGCCTAGGCTGGAGTGCAGTAGTGCAATTGCCATTCACTGCAACCTCTAGTCCCCGAGTTTAGGCGATTCTCGTGTGTCAGCCTCCCAAGCATCTGGGACTACAGGCACCCAACACCGTGCCCAGCTATTTTTTTGGTATATTTAGTAGAGACACGGTTTCATCACTTTGACCACACTGGTCTTGAACTCCTGGCCTCAAGTTATCCACCCACCTTGACCTCTCAAAAGTGCTGGGATTACAGACGTGAGCCAAAGCACCCAGCCGAGACTTTATTTTAATGGCAAAATAGTTCAGGAGTCTTAGAAAGTGCTTACAGTCTAAGCAGCCAGAAAGGAATAAAGGAGGAATTTTAGAAGGGTACTGGAGTGTTTCCAATGACCTCAGGTGTAAAAAGGACATTTACCGAAGATGGAAAATTGCATGCCAAATCAAAAGTGACTGGAAGAGAGCAGCATGGACCACTAAGAATACAGGGAAAGATTAACCCTCAAGTGAAAGTAGGCTTTATAGAAATGTAAAGGAGACCAGGAAGGACTATTTGAGTTAGATGTAGACAACAAGAAGAATAAAAAAGATTTGGGTTTTCTGCCCAGTCTACTGGCATAGTGGCAGCAGACAACAGAAACCTAAGTACTTTGTTCTGATTTGGATTTTACATCTGCTATGTTAGGAAAATGATTGTCAGACTGGAAATGGCAGAATGAATATCTGTAAGACTCGAAGCTCAAGATAAATGAAGGCATTTAAGAGATGTGTCAGGTGTTCTAACAGAATCATATGCCCTGGCCTGCATGTGTTGTATTTCAAGGGAAAGGCTAGATTAAAGCAGTGTTTGAGGATTTGTAGCAAATGTAAGAGGCCTAGAAATAAACACATGGATTCCTTTTCTTCCAGAGGTGCAGTCTGTCCTCTATTGACATTGATCCTGAACAACATTTTTACTTACCAGTGGTTACTGAGCATTTTTAAAGAAACTCATTGGCTTATGCCTGTAATCCCAGCACTTTGGGAGGCCAAGGCAAGTGTGGATCACCAGAGGTCAGGAGTTATAGACCAGTCTGGCCAACATGGTGAAACTCCATCTCCACTAA
The DNA here is from genome assembly GCF_001604975.1 of Cebus imitator. NCBI lineage: Eukaryota > Metazoa > Chordata > Mammalia > Primates > Cebidae > Cebus > Cebus imitator. The sequence continues at coordinate 1,055,985 of NW_016107323.1, forward strand.
AAATACAAAATTAGCTGGGCGTGGTGGCATAACTAGTGACCACTAGACTACAGGATCCGTTCAGAAAGAAAGCAAGACCTATACTAGGCAGCATCAGAAGGATGCTGGCAGGAGGTACCTGCAGTAGTCATTATATAGCAAATTTATTTTTTATTTTTTATTTTATTTTATTTTGAGATGGAGTCTTGCTGTGTCTCCTGGGCTGGAGTGCAGTGGTGCGATCTCGGCTCACTGCAACCTCCGCCTCCCGAGTTCAAGAGATTCTCCTGCCTCAGCCTCCCGAGTAGCTGGGATTACAGGCATGTGCCACCACACCTGGCTAATTTTTGTATTTTTAGCAGAGATCGGGTTTCACTCAGGCTGGTCTTGAACTTCTGACCTGTAATCCACCCACTTCATCCTCTCAAAGTGCTGGGATTATAGGTGTGAGCCACCCAACCCGGCTGTTATAGTAAATTTATTATATACCAGGTACTGTTTTGGATGTTTTACATATGCCAACTAGCTTAATCCTCATAACCAATGAATTATTAGGTACTATTCCCATTTTACAGATGTGGAAGCAGGGTAATAAAGAAATTAAGGAACTTCCCCATGGAGCTAGTAAGTGGGAGAGCTGAGATTTGAGTCCAGGTGATCTGGCTTCAAAGTCTGCCTCTCTAGCTAGCAAATGTGCTTTACCACTTCTCTTAGTGGGCAAAATGGATATGGACTGATGGCAATCCAGTTAGGTGAAATGAAAACCTGATTTACTACTGAAAGAATCGGGCAGACTGAAGAGAGGTCTGTGCTCATATGCTGTGTGTCTCTTTCCCTGACTTTGTTCCTTTCAGTAGCTTCACAACTTCAGGGTGCTGATGGCATGCTGATAAAATTTGTGAGTGACTCAACCCTGGGAGGAATTTGTGGAATTGACTGATTGAATCAGAGTCCAGATAAATCCTGACTGACTGGAATGGTGAATCATCTTTTACAAATAAGAAGCACCGACCTGTACTCAGGTGCAGAAAAGTCAATGATAAAGTGTGGAATGAGGGAGAAGTGATAGAAGGACAGTTTTCACTGATGGGAAACTCAGTGTGAATCAAGTGTGGGTGCCAGTACAGCTAGTGTAATGGGTTCTGCAGTTTCTCTCCAAAATGAGCAGGTTGGTAGCCCTGCTGAGTTTCAGACTGATGAGACTTTATCTAGAGTTTTGTTTGATTCTGAGCACCAAAAATGACCAACCACTGAAGAAATTTGAAATCATACTACATGATGAGTTATATAATTTGCAGTTTAAGGAATACTGTATGAGGAATGGCTTATTCTAAATCTTAATGTTTACAGTGTCTAGTAGACTGCATATGATGAATATACAGACCTCCATCTAGCAATATCAAATGGAATCTTAGTTATGGTGCTATCCCATCATAATTTACATACCCAGAACCCTTTAGTTGAGTATTTGGATTATTTAGTCTTGTTCACTATTTTGTAATTATTCAGTACAGTATATGCTTTTTTAAGTGATGATAATAAAATGTATTTAGAAAATAGCAACTTTGGCTGGGTGCAGTGGCTCACACCTGTAATCTCAGGCTCTTTGGGAGGCCAAGGTGGGATTACTTGAGGCCAGGAGTTCAAGACTAGTCTGGGCAACATAGTGAAACCCCATCTCTACAAAAAAATTTAAAATTTAGGCAGACATAGAGACTTGTGCCTGTAGTGCCAGCTAGTCAGTCGGGAGACCGAGGTGAGAGGATTGCGTGTGTCCAGGTGTGAGGTTACTGTGAGCTGTGATAGTACCACTGCACTCCAGCCCGGGTGATAGAGCGACTCTGTCTCTTAAAAAAGAAAAAAGCAACTTAAATCCCTAAATTAGTGTAAAATGATTGAAGATAAAAGAAGTTGGAATCATTAATTTTAGAGAAAACCTTAAAGATGTAGTTTTTTTTGAAATACAGCAAATCTAGCCAAGCATGGTGGTGTGTGTGCCCGTAGTCCCAGCTACTCAGGAGGCTGAGGCAGGAGGATCACTTGAGCCTGGGAGTTGGAGGCTGCAGTGAACTATGATCATGCCACCGCACTCTGGCATGGGTAACAGAGTGAGACCCAGTCTCTAAAATAATAATAATTTAAAAAATTTAAAAATAGCAAATTTGAATTAACTGAACTTTTTAATGAACTGTGTGTGGAGTGTGTGTATGTGTGTTTTGAGAAAGACTATCAGAAAATGTAGTCAGCCATCCATATCTATGGATTCTGCATCCAAGAATTCAGCCAACTGTGGATTGAAATTATTTGGAAGAAAAGACAAATAACACTAAAAAGTGATACAGATAAAAAGAATGCAGGATGACAGTTACTTACATAGCATTTACATTGTATTAGGTATCATAAGTAATGTAAAGATTATCTAAAGTATGTGGGAGGATCTGCATAAGTTATATACAAATTCTATACCATTTTATATCAAGAGACTTGAGCATTGTAAATATTGCTATCTGTGAGGGGTCCTGGAACCAATCCCCCATGTACACTAAACGAGGTACATACCACGGTCCATTTTTAGAAAGATTGATTAATAACTAAAGGATGACGGTACACAGTTCATCAGTTGCAGGCAGCTATAAAAAATCAATCTTCGGGCCGGGCGCGGTGGCTCAAGCCTGTAATCCCAGCACTTTGGGAGGCCGAGGCGGGTGGATCACGAGGTCAAGAGATCGAGACCATCCTGGTCAACGTGGTGAAACCCCGTCTCCACTAAAACTACAAAAAATTAGCTGGGCATGGTGGCGCGTGCCTGTAATCCCAGCTACTCAGGAGGCTGAGGCAGGAGAATTGCCTGAACCCAGGAGGCGGAGGTTGCGGTGAGCCGAGATCGCGCCATTGCACTCCAGCCTGGGTAACAAGAGCGAAAACTCCGTCTCAAAAAAAAAAAAAAAAAAAAAAAAAAAAAATCAATCTTCGAGCACTGTATTTCAACAGAAGGTGAGTGCAAAATGGAGGCTAGGAGAGTAAATGAGGTAGACTCAGGAAAACGAGGGAGAAGGGCAATGAAGAATATTTGTGACAAGGGTAAATGATGTGGGGAGAAAAGTGAACAAAGGGCAATAAAATAATCATGCTTGTAAGTTTGACATCAGGAAGTTACAGAAAGTAGAAAGTCTTTGGGGTCTGTTTTGATTCTAAACGGATCTAGTCCTATTTCCTATACATTGTCCACATATGTAGAAATCACTGTATCTAATTCCTCATTTTCATAGTAAGGGAATGGATAACCCGAGAGGATAAATGACTAAATGCTCTTTTACTGTCCCTCTGATGGAATTATTGCTCAGAAACATTGTAGAATTCTGGATTATAAAGTAGCAGTGATCATTATGCATACAACAAATGTATTTAAGAAATATTATCACACTGGCTGGTCACGGTGGCTCATGCCTGTAATCCCAGCACTTTGGGAGACCGAAGCGGGTGGTTTGCCTGAACTCAGGAGATGGAGACCAGCCTGGGCAACACAGTGAAACTCATCTTTACTAAAACACACACACACAAAAGGGCATGGCAGCGTGCACCTGTGGTCCCAGCTACTTGGGAGGCTGAGACAGGAGAATTGCTTAAACCCGGGAGGTGGAGGTTGCAGTGAGCCAAGACTGTACCACTGCACTCCAGCCTGGGCGACAGAGCAACTCTGTCTCCAAAAAAAACAAAAACAAAAAACAAAGAAATATCCTCATACTGAGGTTGAAACAGGTTTATGCTACGTATACATTTAGTTATTATTATAATAGAAGATAAAATTATCCAGAACTCTTGAATTAACTAGCATTCAAGTTTATGAAGATTTTTGTGTAGATGTAATGCTTGCTTCTGCCGAGTAATAAGAATGTTGTAATCTACCATCTTTCTTTTATTCTGGCTTTTAGGACACTGTTGAGAGTTTAATGGTCAAAGACAGTGTATTCCTCAGAACTAACACATTTTATTTTCCATAGGTTTATTTTTCTTTTTCTGTCCTAATTTAACTTTTTATAAAATGCCACAGTCCATTTTTTATTTATTTTATTTATTTTTTTTTTGGGGACGGAGTTTCGCTCTTGTTACC
>NW_016107323.1:1061429-1073790 GCF_001604975.1 Cebus imitator
AAAAAAGAATTTCTGCAGGATCACTGCTCAAGACTTCCAGATCTAACCTAGCCATATCCAACTCATCATTAGAATATTTAAATCATACATACTGAACAACCAATATTTTAACAATTGATTGCAAAGAACTATTCATACTAGTAAAGAAAATTATGAAAAAAGAGGACATTTTACTTTGTGCCGGGCGTGGTTCTAAGCATCACACGTCTCTTCATTTTTACATCTTAACTGCTAGTCCCTGTCTACACATTTTCCCTTATGTGAGCCTTAGTTTTTAATACTATTTTGTATTCTTTTCTATTCTAAAATATATGTTAAAAATATGTATATTTTACCTTTCCTGTATTTTACATAACATAAATAAATTTTTAGTAGCTGCATAGTATTTTCTCATGTTACTATATTATAGTTTACTAAATCGTAAGTCTATTTTTTATGTAATTTGTGAACAATATATTTAAAGAAATAAAACTCATGATACAGGTTAATCTCTTTCTCACTCATTCTTAATCTTTGCTTCACCAGCCTCCCCTTAAAGGTAGCTCTAAGTGGAAATGCCTCTCCAGTGGGTTGTCCATTGGGAGTGGGCTTCTGTTTATCTTTGAGCTGCCAGCATTTAGCCCAGCCACCTGGGCTGGTCTGTTACCGTTTATCTCCCCAGGCTATTTAAGCTTATCCAGGAAATGCTTTCGTTTGCCTTATTTTTTTCCTATTAACCATTTTATTGAGATATGATTTATATATTACATAGTTCATCCATTTAAAGTGTACTCATTTGCCCTTTTTTTGTTGTTGAGGCAGAGTCTTGTTCTGTCCCCCAGGCTAGGGTGCAGCTGTATGATCATTGCTGCAGTAACCTTGAACTCCTGGGCTCAGGCAGTCTTCCTGCCTCAGCCTTCTGAGTAGTTAGGGCTAATAGCATGTGCCACCATGCCCAGCTAACTTTTTAAAATTTTTATGTGGAGGTAATGATCTTGCTATATTGCGTAGGCCGGTCTTGAGCTCCTGGCCTAAAGAGATCCTCCAGCCTTGCGCTCCCAACGCATGAGGATTACAGACTGGGCCTGGCCCCTCATTTGCCCTTTTAATCTGCTTTCTGAACTTCCTGTTCTCTTTCAATGGATGTCATAGAGAATAAAACTGGTTAGTAGAGTATCTTACCATAGAAAATATGACTTTCTCTCCAAATAGTAAACCAAACGTTTCCATTTTATTTTCTACTGTTTTTCTTCTGCATATTTAATGGCATTATTTGGCATTTGCTGTAACTTGAGTTTCTTCAAATATGTGTTTACTTCCCTGGTTTTATCTTAATAGCAACACCATGAGAGAGTGGTTCAAGGCCATGAGAAGTGTTTTTTTAACAATTGTTTTCTTTGAAAGCCTGCATTCTTTACTTTGAACAGAATACTTTGAACAAAATTTAAATTGTGTTCAGAAGAGAGGTTTAGAGGTTTTTTGCTTCATAAGTTCAACACATATTTATAAAATATCCATTTTACATTCCCCTTCAGTGACTTAGTCTGTTTTGTGCTGCTATTTCAGAATACCATAGACTGAGACATTAATAAACAAAGTTTTTTTGGCTCATACTTCTAGAACCGGGAAATCCAAGATGGAGGGGCTACATCTGGCGAGGGCCTTCTTGCTGCATCATAAAATGGCAGAAGGTGAGGCAGCACTTGTGAGAGGGAGAGAGAGGAAAGGAGGCTGAAGTCATCCACTCATCCTGTTATCAGGAACCCTACCCTGTGATAATAGCATTAACCCATCCATGAAGGCAGAGCCGTCCTCTCCTCTTGACCTGATCACCTTTTTTGTTTGTTTTGCTTTTGTTTTTGTTTTTTGAGATGGAATCTTGCTCTGTCACCCAGGCTAGAGTGCAGTGGTATGATCTCAGCTTACTTCAACCTCCGCCTTCCAGGCTTAAGCAATTCTTCTGCCTCAGCCTCCCAAGTATCTGGGACTTAAGGTGCATGCCACTGTGCCCGCCTAATTTTTGTATTTTTAGTAGAAGCAGGGTTTTGCCGTATTGGCCAGGCTGGTTATGAACTCCTGACCTCATATGATCTACCTGCCTCTGCCTCCCAAAGTGCTGGGTTTACAGGTGTAAAGGGTGTAAAGGTCCTACCTCTCTCAACATTTGCATTGGGGATTTAGTTTTCAATACATGAACTTTGGGGGACACATTCAAACCATAGCAGTAGCAAAAAACAAAACGAAAAAAAAAACAAAAAAACTAACCCCAACAAAACAACAAAATACCACCACCAATAAAAATCAAATAAATAAAATTTAGGGCTGGGCGCAGTGGCTCACTTTTGTAATACCAGCACTTTGGGAGGCCAAGGTGGGCAGATCACGAGGTCAAGAGATTGAGACCAACCTGGCCAACATGGTGAAAGCCCATCTCTACTAAAATATAAAAAATTAGCTGGGTGTGGCGGAACCCACCACTAGTCCCAGCTACTTGGGAGGTAGAGGCAGGAGAATTGCTTGAACCCAGGAGGTGGAGGTTGCAGTGAGCTGAGATCACGCCACTGAACTCCAGCCTGGCAACAAAGTGAGACTGCGTCTCCAAAAAATCGAATCTAGGCCTGGGTGCAGTGGCTCATACCTGCAATCCTAGCACTTTGGGAGGCTGAGGTAGGCATATCTCTTGAGCTTAGAAGTTCAAGACCAGCCTGGCCAATATGGTAAAACCCTGTCTCTACAAAAAATACAAAAATTAGCCAGGCATCAGGGTTTGCACCTATAGTCCCAGCTACTTGGGAGGCTGAGGTGGGAGGATCGCTTGAGATCTCCCACTTCAGAAGTAGCAGTGAGCCAAGATCGCATCACTGCACTCCAGCCTGGGTGACAGAGGGAAACACTGTCTCCAAAAAAAAAAAAAAAAAAAAAAAACTGATGAAAAAATAAGTAAACAGGCAAATAAATTAAAAGAGAATCTTAGATTGGAGGGGATCTGCAGGTGATTAAATACTAAAGGATACTGAAAGTAAGGACACAAAATGTATTTGTGGACATCTTAACCCTGTATGGGTTGACAGACCTTTCAAGTCTGTCTACTAGAAAATTCCCTTGATCTTATTTCAGAGAAAGTCCTGGCTTGACAGGACTGGTAAGTTTTATCAGTGACACATCTTATCATTACACAGTGCAAGAGTTAATGTTTGGTTAGTAAGCACTCAGTAAAGGTTGGTGAACATGTACATACAGGACCAGATCTCTCCTCCCCTGTAATCCACTCTAAACAAATACTTCAGTCTAGTTATAAAATACTTGGATCCTGAAGTTTTTGTCCAGCTGATCGTTTGGATTTACAACTGGATAATTTTATCATTACATTTCATGCTTCATTATTCTTTCAGCTATTGTCTTCAACAAGCTCAAGCTTTTTATACGCTTCCATTTCAACAAATGATGGCTGAAGCTCCTAATATGGCAGTTATGAATGAACAGCAAATGCCAGAAGAAGTTCCAGCCCCAGCTCCTGCTCAAGAACCAGCGCAAGGTAGTTTCACCATGAGAGTGTAGAAAATTAGACATTGGATCAGCCAACTTATTTAAGAAAGGGTTTAATGGTGAATTTTAGCTGTGTTTTAGTGTTAAAAAGTCAAATCCACTTTTTAAGTACTTAGTATTTGCCAAGCACTCTGACAGGTTCTGGGGAATAAAAGAACATGGATCTTGCCCGGGAATATCTCATAATCTAGTAGAGAAAAGTAATAAGTAAATATACGTTATAGCTTAGCACAGTATGTAGTGAAGAGGGGCATGGAATGAGTGCCCTGAAAGCTTATGGGTTGGCTCCTAATTCAGACTGACAGCTCAGAGGCTGCTTCCCAGAGCAGAGCAATAACATCAGAGCTCTGAAACGCCAAGAGTACAGAGGCTTCACCCCCATGAAGATCAGAGTAGGGAAGTGTCCAGACTGAGGGAACTACACAGGTCAGGCACAGACACACAGAAGCATGGCACAGCCAGAATCAGAGCGATTCTGTGTTTTTGGAGTCTGGGATGTAATAAGGAAATGGTGAGAGTTGCAGCTGGATGGAGACTGTTGAAGCTTGTTTTTTATCCTAAGGAATTTATATTCTGTCCTCAAGGCAATAGGGGAGCTGCTAAGAGAATGTAAGCAAGGGACGACTTGACTAGATTGGTACTTTACAAATTAGTCTGGAAATATTAGAGAGGATACATGGTTTGGCAGACAACAAGTCAGAACTTGGAGGCAGGCCGGGCACGGTGGCTCACACCTGTAATCCCTGCACTTTGGAAGGCCAAGGCAGGTAGATCATCTGAGGTCAGGAGTTCATGCCCAGCCTGGCCAACATGGCAAAACCCCACCTCTACTAAAAAGACAAAAATTAGCCGGGTGTGATGGCACACGCCTGTAATCCCAGCTACTGGGGAGGCTGAAGCACAAGAATTGCTTGAACCCGGGAGGCAGAGGCTGGGAGACTGCAGTGAACCGGGATCACACCACCGCAACCCGGAATGAGAAAAAGAAGAAAAGTTGAAAAAAAAAAAAAAAAAAAGAAAACTTTAGAGGCAAGGAGTGGATTAGGTGGATTGGAGACACTGTTTGAATCATCTAGGGGAGCATTGAGGAGGACCTGAAGGGGTGGAGAAAGAGTTAGGAAACACTCAGAAGGCAGAATTACCTAGCCATGGCTAATGGGTTTCATGTTGGGGGGAGCATGGGGGGAAGTGAGGGAGAAAGGGGAGTCCAGAAGTAACTACCAGGTTTCTGACATAGGCATTTGGTTGGAGGGGGTGCCACTCACCAAGACAGAGAATTAGAAGAAAATAGATTTGGGGGTTAGGGTGAATGTAGAGAAGTTAATGATTTTCTCCAGTGTAACAGTATTTGAATGAGAAATGTGCTCAGGGTTTCAGTTTATGATTCCAGGAACACATCTAGTACTCTGTCTTTGCACTAGGACTTTCCCAGCTACATGCCAATGACGGTGGATCCCTTGGCATAGGAGTGGCCAAGGCAATGTGAGGCAGAAGAGAGGAGGGACTGACTGCCTCCATCCTGCCAGGCTTGATTTGGGGAAACACCAAAGCGGAGTAGAATGGAGTAGAGGCCTGAGTAGTTAGGAGGAATGTTAAATAATTAAGAGTAACAAAACTGGGACTTCCTGTTGGGTAACTATAGGTCAGTGGTTTTCAATAAAGTGTGATTTTGCCCTCCCAAGGGACATTTGACATTGTTTGAAGATACTTTTGATGATCAAGACTGGTGGGGTACTCCTGGCATCTAGTGGCTAGAGATCAGGGGTGCTCTTAAACATTCTGTAATGTGCAAGACAGCCACCCACAGCAAAAAATTTTATAGCCTAAAATGTCAATAGTGTGGAGGATGAGAGGTCGGATCCTTTATCTTGCCTTTTGAAATATACTTCCAGCCCAGAGATGTCATCCTCAGACCCCTAAATTCACCTCTTCAACTATGTGTGGAACAGAGTCTACCTCATCTCTGAAACAAGCCCATAAGCCATTTGTGGTTTTCCTTCCCTCCTTCCTTCTTTCCTTCCTTCCTTCCTTCCTTCCTTCCTTCCTTCCTTCCTTCCTTCCTTCCTTCTTTTTTCTTTCTTTTCTTTGCTTTCTTTTTCTTTCTCTCACTTTTTCTTTCTTTCTTTTCTTCTTTCTTCTTTTTCTTTTTTTTGAGAGAGATTCTTGCTCTGTCGTTCAGGCTGGAGTGCAGTGGTGCGATCTTCGCTCACTGCAGCAGCCGCCTTCTGAGTTCAAGCAATTCTCCTGCCTCAGCTTCCCAAATTACTGGGATTACAGGTGTGTGCCACCATGCCTGGCTAATATTTATATTTTTAATAGAGACGGGATTTTACTGTGTTGGCCAGGCTGGTCTTGAACTTTTGACCTCAAGTGATCTGCCTGCCTTGGCCTCCCAAAGTGATGGAATTGCAGGCACGAGCCACTGTACCTGGCCCATTTGTGGTTTTCTACTGGGGAAATCACGTTAAAATGCTTCCCTTCCTTCCTGTTTTTCTATGTTTTTTTAATTATTTATTTTTTATTTAATTTATTTTTTGATTATTTATTTTTCTATTTGATTAAATTATTTACATTTAGAATTCATATAAAATGATACATAGATACTTTGTATGCCAAGTAATCTTGTGTAGAAAATAATAGTCTATAATTATTTTTCCCAAGAACAGCTGGCAGGGGAAGGAGAGTAAGGGGGAGGGGATTGCATGAACCTGTTTCTAGGGTGAAAGAAGGGGAGGATATTGCAGAGGAAATCGATTTTGGGACTGTAAGAACTTAATTTTGGGGAGACAGGTACAAAAAGTACAGTTGGGTAACTTTTCTGGGAAAGCTGCTAAAGTTTCTAAATTAAGACTTTCTGCATTTCTGGAAATTGTGTTTCAGAGGCTCCAAAAGGAAGGAAAAGAAAACCCAGAACAACAGAACCAAAAAAACCAGTGGAACCCAAAACACCTGCTGAGTCAAAAAAGTCTGGCAAGTCCGCAAAGTCAAAAGAAAAACAAGAAAAAATTACAGACACATATAAAGTAAAAAGAAAAGTAGATCGTTTTAATGGTGTTTCAGAAGCTGAACTTCTGACCAAGACACTCCCCGATATTTTGACCTTCAATCTGGATATTGTCATTGTAAGATCTTTGTCCTTGTTGGATTTTCTAAGTGGCATTGCAGGATTTGCTTTACTTAACAGTTGTCCTTGCAAATAACATTTTGCTGAAAAGGAGCATTTCTGTGAATCCTTTGGTGGTAGATGGTATCCCTTCATGACGTTGTGTTAAATGGGAGTATTTGAGAGGGTGGGCTCCAAATTTAAGCTGTCTGGGTTCAAATCCTGTCTCAAGTATAATCTTGGACAAGCCTTATTAACCTATATAAATATCAGTTTTCTCATTGATAAACCAGGAGTGATAATACAACCCAGCTCATACGGTTGCAAGTAAATGAGATAATCCATGTGAATCACTTCGACTGAATGATACCTGTGGAGACTTCATAAATGGTAGCACTGATTTTGAGCTGTTATTTTTGTCAGTAACTGTAAGAAACAGCATGTGAAAAATTGTGTAGGTGATGTGGAGTGAGCTTCTTATTGAAAGTTGAGAACCAGAATCATGGCTGGACATGGGCTCAGATTGATTGTTCCAGGACATCTCTCTCCAGACTGAAAGCACACCAATTGGTGAGGGTGAGAGGCCTGGGATCATAAAGGAGTCACACTGGTTTTTTAAAACAACAGCAAAACTTTTAAAGAAAATCTCTTTCCTGTATATGGAATACTTTGTTCAGCCCAAGAGTAGTAATAGATAAATGATAATGCTTATGCATATGATGCTGTATTTAATTTGTATTGTAATCAAGTCAATTTTGTCCACCACTCCTCCATAGAAACCCTAAGGCTTAGGTCCTACTTTTTAAGAGGAAAATGTTTAATTGTTTTGTTTTATAGATTGGCATAAACCCGGGACTAATGGCTGCTTACAAAGGGCATCATTACCCTGGACCTGGAAACCATTTTTGTAAGTGGTTACCTTTTAAATTAATTTACATTTAAATTATAATCTTTGTTAACAGGTTTTTTCAAAAAAAAAAAAAAACTAATTGTGTTTTTGAAAAGAAGGAGACTGTAAATACACATTCATGTTTCATGTTCCCTGTATGTGTGTCTGTACATGAAAATAAGAGGATTTGAAGTGATATGTCACTGTTAACATTTTAGTCTATGAGAGTGGAGGGACATGAATAAGAATACTTTCTCTTTTTTTTTTTGAGATGGAGTCTCGCTTTGTCGCCCAGGCTGGAATGCAGTGCCTGGATCTCAGCTCACTGCAGTCTCTTCCTCCAGGGTTCAAGCGATTCTCCTGCGGCAGCCACCTTCATAGCTGGGGTTATAGGCACACGCCACCACGCCCGGCTAATTTTTATATTTGTAGTAGAGATGGGGTTTCACCATGTTGATCAGACTGGTCTCGAACTCCTGAACTCATGCTGCCCACCTCAGCCTCCCAAAGTGTTGGGATTACAGGTGTAAACCACCGCGCCCAGTCGTACTTTCTCTTTTACTTGAATTGTTTCTAATGAGTTGTACTACTTTTTAAAAATAATTTGTAAAAAATTGTTATCTGTAGGCATAGTAAACGATAGTATAGTACATCTTTGTGGTAGTGCAGACATAATACTAACTTTTCCAGATTTCTGGTGATTATTTTCTAGAAGAGCATAAAATAGTACTAAAGACTCCTATTTTTAGAGTAAGCTTTAAAACCAAGTATAGGTCAGATCTGGTGGCTTTCCTCCCAGCACTCTGGGAGGCTAAAGCAGGAGGATCACTTGAGGCCAGGAGTTTGAGACTAGCCTGTACAACATAGCAAGATCTCATCTCTACAGAAAAAATTAAAAATGAGCCAAGTGTTGTGGTATACACCTGTAGTCCCAACTACTATGGAGGCTGGGTTAAGAAGATTGCTTGAGCCCGAGAGGTTGAGGCTACAGTGAGCCATAACTGCTCCACTGCACTCCAGCCTAGGTGACAGAACTAGACCCTCTTTCAAAAAAACAAAAACAAGAAACAAAACAACAACAACAAAAAAACAAGCATAACTACTGTTGCATTGCCCTCTCTATATAAGTTGTCTTATATATTCACTACCTAATAGATCAGTGTATGCAGTATACTCTCAGGAAATTCTAATTGATTATCTAATAATAACATTCAAAACATTTAGGGCAACTGATAGTAAATGTGTTTTTGGAATTAATAATAACATATCGTTCCTATTAGTTTTAAAAAATTCTTCTTGGCCAGGTGTGGCTCACGCCTATAATCCCAGCACTTTGGGAGGCCGAAGCGGGTAGATCACGAGGTCAGGAGTTCAAGACCAGCCTGGCCAACATAGTAAAACCTGTCTCTACTAAAAATACAAAAATTAGCCAGGACTGGTGGCATGTGCCTGTAGTCCAGTTACTTGGGAGGTTAAGGCAGGAGAATCGCATGAACCCAGGTTGTGGAGGTTATAGTGAGCCAGGATCACACCACTGCACTCCAGCCTAGGCAACAGAGCGAGAATCTGTCTCAAAAAAAAAAAATCCTTCTTTAGGGAAGTTTGGACTTTTAACTTTCTTCACTGTCAAGGTGTTTGAGTGTTGTTAGTCTATTGCTGTATGTTTATGTATGAGATGGTGCTATCACCAATTGTAAAGCAAAATAGTCTCAGTTTCTTAAACTGAGTTGCTGTATATTCTTGGGCAGGCATTTGCCTTAACCCCCTGTGAAAAGGAGATAATAATAGTATCTCACAAGATAATTATGATGATTAAATCCAGGCGTGGTGATTCATACCTGTAATCCCAGCACTTTGGGAGGCTGAGGTGGGAGGATCACTTGAGCCCGGGAGTTCAAGACCAGCCTGGGCAAACATGGTGAAACCCCAACTCTACAAAAAATACAAAAATTAGCTGGGCTTGGTGATGTGTGCTTGGGGTCCAAGCCACTCAGGAGGCTGAGGTGGGAGAATTGCTTGAGCCTTAGTGGTAGAGGCTGCAGTGAGCCGCGATCGCACCACTACACTCCAGCCTGGGTGACAGAGGGAGACCCTGTCTAAAAAAAAAAATGACTGAATTTTCATTTTACAGGGAAGTGTTTGTTTATGTCAGGGCTCAGTGAAGTCCAACTGAATCATATGGATGATCACACTTTACCAGGGAAGTATGGTATTGGATTTACCAACATGGTGGAAAGGACGACGCCTGGCAGCAAAGATCTCTCCAGGTAAGTATACAGCATTGGCTATGCTGGTGCCTGAAATACTCTAGGAACAGCATATGTATCTAGTTCAAGCTGAGCTCAACAAATGTGCGATATGATCTTTCCTTGAAAGCTGTCTGAATGTAGTATATTATAAATATAGTATATTATAAATATATATAAATATAAGTATTGCCATATTTATATTTTTGACTACTTTTTAATTCAATTTTAGTAAAGAATTTCGTGAAGGAGGACGTATTCTAGTACAGAAATTACAGAAATATCAGCCACGAATAGCAGTGTTTAATGGAAAATGTAAGATTTACTTTTAAATTTTATTTTTTTTCTTTGCTAACATTATGGGCAATGTAAATATGTTTGTATTTCATTTTAGGTATTTATGAAATTTTTAGTAAAGAAGTTTTTGGAGTAAAGGTTAAGAACTTGGAATTTGGGCTTCAGCCCCATAAGATTCCAGACACAGAAACTGTAAGTCCCTAAAATTGAATTTGTAAATCATCTAAATGTGAAATTTCTTTCTAGATAATTTCCTTATTTGTTTTGTCCATTGTAATTTATGCCATGCAAAAAAATACACTGTATTTTGTTGAATAATAACTATAATTCAGCTTTAATAGTTGTAAATTAATTCAAATACTATTAGGGTTTATTAGAAAGAACGTTTGTCAGCTAAATGTCTTCATGTTGTTACTCAGCAAAAATACTGAGAGGAACTGGCTCATATGCAACATTCAGAATACATTTAATGGCATGTAGTTGTCAAATTCAGATGGTTTAGCAGCCCTCGTACTCAGTTGTGAAACAAACATAGAAACGCATACATGACCCTGATTAGGAAAACTAATTGCCCCATTTATATATCTTAGCTCAACTTCATTTTAGAGCCTTATAAATAATACAATACAATTCAGACAAGTCTTCAGCCAACCTAGCTGGCATTTGATACCTGTGTCTCATACACAAGTAACAATGTTTTTCAGGCCGTCTTCTCTACAGAGCTTCTGCAGGCATTTGGTTCCAATTTTGCTTCTTTAATATAGTTTCAAGTTTTGTTTACAGCTTTAAAAAACAACACAGTGCACAAATTTACGTGTTGTATATACAACATTTTAATTGATGGAGAAGCTAATTTGCTGACAGGTTTTTGTGGAGACCTAAAAATGTTTCTGCCACCTACATACATTTAAACTTCTTCTTTTAATTTTTTTGTTTTTAGTTTCTTATAAATATGCAATTGATGCATTTTATTATAGCACCAATGTTTGCTTAAATGAAGACCCACCTTTGTCCACTTGGTTAAAATTGTACAAGTTCACTACTTCCTGTAGGGTACTGTATCATTCTCTGTTAAATGCCAGTCAAGGCCAGATGCGGTGGCTCATGCCTGTAAACACACTTTGGGAGACCGAGACAGGTAGATCACCTGAGGTCAGGAGTTTGAGACCAGCCTGGCCAACATGGTGAAACCTTGTGTCTGCTAAAAACGCAAAAATTAGCCAGGCATGGTGATGTGCACCTGTAATCCTAGCTGCACGGGAGGCTGTGGCAGGACAATTGCTTGAACCCAGGAGGCGACTCACTAGTTGGAGGCTCATTATTTTTTACTTACTGACTTGGTAATAAGTCAGTATTACAGATTCGAACTTAAACACAACTACTTTTATTGATTTTTACATATATTTATGTGCAGTTAAGTATCAAGTTATTAACCCAAACAAAGACAATAATCTCAATATGAGTGAATTCAATAGAATTATAAGATTTCTGAAATTATCTAATGTTGCGATTCCAGCTCTGCTATGTTATGCCATCATCCAGTGCAAGATGTGCTCAGTTTCCTCGAGCCCAGGACAAAGTTCATTACTACATAAAGCTGAAGGACTTAA
The DNA here is from genome assembly GCF_001604975.1 of Cebus imitator. NCBI lineage: Eukaryota > Metazoa > Chordata > Mammalia > Primates > Cebidae > Cebus > Cebus imitator. The sequence goes on from NW_016107323.1 coordinate 1,073,100, forward strand.
GAGATCAGTTGAAAGGCATTGAACGAAATATGGACGTTCAAGAGGTGCAGTATACTTTTGACCTACAGCTTGCTCAAGGTATGTTACTGTCCTCACTCCTTTTATTCATTTTGTGTGTGTGTGTATATATACACACGTGTGTGTGTGTGTGTGTGTGTGTGTGTGTGTATCAGAGCACTCTTGCTGGAAATACAATTGTTTTCTTTTCTCCAGCTTTTAAATCCACAGCATATTTTCTATGTGTGTGTGTGTGTATACATGCATACACATTTTGTGTGTGTACATATACATGCATGTATACATATATGCATATACTGTGTATATACATGTGTCTATACATATATACACATGTATACATATATACATAGATATATATGTATGTATATACACACACACACATTACAGAAAGTATGTTGTGAATTTAAAAGCAGAAAAGAAAACAATTTTTTTCTTTTTTCTGATAATGGATATTAGTCACTGTTAAAATCTCCTTTTATCAAGGTCTTCCCTCTACTCTGGCATTCCTGCAGATAATTCACCTGCAAAGTGCCAGAGCAGAGGTATGTAAAAAATATTAGGCCGGGCGCGGTGGCTCAAGCCTGTAATCCCAGCACTTTGGGAGGCCGAGGCGGGTGGATCACGAGGTCAAGAGATCAAGACCATCCTGGTCAACATGGTGAAACCCCGTCTC
>NW_016107323.1:1073968-1081274 GCF_001604975.1 Cebus imitator
AAAAAAAAAAAAAAAAAAATATTGTACCCCACCTAAAATTGAATGTAAGAGGTTTTTACAATTCTTATGTGTTCATTTAGTATATGCTATAAGTTTAAAATATTAATAGAGATGTATCTCAGTGTATATGAACATTCAAGAAAAAGAATTGTTCATGATTTCTGAATAATGCTATTTTCAGAATTGTTGTAGAAAATCAGTTTTAAATCCTTAAATACTTTTTACTCTCCTCACAGAGGATGCAAAGAAGATGGCTGTTAAGGAAGAAAAATATGATCCGGGTTATGAGGCAGCGTATGGTGGTGCTTATGTAGAAAATCCATGCAACAGTGAACCTTTCAGCTTCTCTTCAAATGGGCTAGGTATGTTCCCCTCCACACATGTGTTCCTTTCAAAGACAGTTTTGTCAGGATTGGGGGAAGAATTTTAATAGAAGAACAGTAAATTATTGAAGGATGGGAATGCTAATATGAAATTTTATTTAGTGACTATTAGTGCAAATTTGATGGATATTTCACGTTGAATTACACAGGCTTTTACAGTGCATTTTCTTTCAGTCATGAACTCTAGGCCACCCTAGTTGGATTTTCTTCTTTAATAACAAATAAGAATTAATAACAAATGAGTCCTGTATCTGAAAATAGAACAGAAACTTACAGTTGTATTCAGGAAGCTTGCTTAACTATTTTAATAATCATTCTCCTTCACTAAACTGTAAACTCTCCTACTTGATCATTTAAAACTTCCAGGCCAGGCGTGGTGATTCACACCTGTAACCAGCATTTTTGGGAGGCCAAGGTGGGTGGATTATTTGAGGTCTGGAGTTTGAGACAAGCCTGGCCAACATGATGAAACCCTGCCTCTACTAAAACATACCAAAATTAGCTAGGCATGGTTGTAGGCGCCTGTAATCCTAGCTACTTGGGAGGCTGAGCCAGGGGAATCACTCAAACCTGGAAGGCAGAGGCTGCAGTGAACCAAAATCATGCCACTGCACTTCATCCTAGGTGACAGAGTGAGATGCAGTCTCAAAAAGAAAAAAAAATTCTAAATAAGCTGATGTGGTGGCTCACACCTATAATCCCAGTGCTTTGAGAGGCTAAGATGGGAGGATCACTTGAGCCCAGGAGTTTGAGGCTGGCAAAGAGCTGTGATTATGCCACTACATTCCAGCCTGGGTGACAGAGTGAGACCCAGTCTCTATTTATAAAAAAGCAAAAATTTCTAAATGGCATAAACTAACTTTGGTTTTCTTTCCTGGCAGTTGACAGTTCGGAGTTACAAGGAGAATCAGCTTTCAGTGGCATTCCTAATGGGCAGTGGATGACCCAGTCATTTACAGACCAGATTCCTTCCTTTAATAATCACTGTGGAACACAAGAACAGGAAGAAGAAAACCATGCTTAAGAATGGTGTTTCTCAGCTCTGTTTAAATGCTGCAGTTTTAATGCAGTTGTCAACAAGTAGAACCTCAGTTTGCTAACTGAAGTGTTTGTGTTATTCATATTTTTCTCTAGTGGTGTAATTGTAATGTAGAACAGTTGTGTGGTAGTATGAACCGTATGAACCTAAGTAGTTTGGAAGAAAAAGTAGGGTTTTTGTATCTAGTTTTTGTATTTGAATTAATCATCATTCCAGCTTTTTATATACTATATTTCATTTATGAAGAAATTGATTTTCTTTTGGGAGTCACTTTTGATCTGTAATTTTAAAATACAAGTCTGAATATTTATAGTTGATTCTTAACTGTGCATAAACCTAGATATACCATTACCCCTTTTATACCTAAGAAGGGCATGCTAACAATAATTACCACTGTCAGGCAAATGTGTTGATTTTTGTATATGAAGTTGAGCCTCAGTGGAGTCTCATTTGTTAGTTTTTAGTGGTAACTAAGGGTAAACTCAGGGTTCCCTGAGTTGTATGCATACTCAGGCCTCTGCTTTACCAGTGGTGTTTGTGAGTTGCTCAGTAGTAAAAACCGGCCCTGACCTGACAGAGCCCGGGCTTTGACCTACTCAGTCCTGTGTGTTAATCCCTGGTAGCCAGTGACTACTCTGGGGTGGCACGTTCCAGAGAATGCAGTAGACCTTGTGCCACTCATCTGTGTTTTACTTGAGACACATAAATATGATAGGGAGTGAATTTCTCCGTTAATATTTATTAACATTCTAGTTTTATCTTCCTTGGCTTTAAGATTGTGCCATGGAAAGTAATAAGAAATGAACTTTTAGGCTCAGCAACAAGATGCTGGAGATATTTGATAATCTCATTTAAACTGGTGCTTTACGTACATGAGATGTACTAAAATACGTAATATAGAGTTTTTCTTGCTAGGTAAATCCAATAAGCCAATAATTTCAAAAATTCTTTATCTGCATCATTGCTGTTTGTTACTATAAATTAAATGAACCTCATGGAAAGGTTGAATATATACCTTTGTGATTTTCTATTGAGTTTTCTGTGGTGCTACAAATAATCCAGACTACTAGGTCTGGTAGATATTAAAGCTGGGTGCTAAGAAATGCCATTCGCATTCACTCAGTCTCTCCTAAATATTCTGATTTCATACATACCCAGGGAGCATGCTGTTTTGTCAATATAAAATATTTATGAGGTCTCTCCTACCCCCCAGAGGTTATATGATTGCTCTTTTCTTTATAATAAGAGAAAGAAATTCTTGTTGTGAATCTTAACATGCTTTTTAGCTGTGGTTATGATGGGTTTTATTTTTCCTTAAGTCTAGGTCAAGCTGTGTAAAAGTCATTTATGTTATTTAAATGATGTACTGTACTGCTGTTTACATGGACGTTTTGTGCAGGTGCTTTGAAGTGCCTTGCATCAGGGATTAGGAGCAATTAAATTATTTTTTCACGGGACTATGTAAAGCATGTAACTAGGTATTACTTTGGTATATAACTATTGTAGCTTAACAATAGATAGTTTTATTTGAATGGAGAAAATACCCTTTAAATTATGACAGACATCCATTAGAAATGGGTTTGAGAATTTTCCAAGCATACAATAATGATGTTTTTCCATAACACGACAGATGAGTAGTAAATGTTGATATATCCTGTACATGACAGTATGAGACTTTTTCATTAAATAATACTGAAAGTTTTAAAACTCATTTGAAAGTCTGATGGCTTTTACAATAAAAGATATTAAGAATTGTTATCCTTAAGTTACAGGCTTTTTCTATAGCAAGACTTAATGATATTCTTTCTCCCTTTAAACCCGGGGTCTGTTTACCTTCTATTATATTTAACATGAACAATAGTAACATGATGAAAATCATAAAAATCATGAATATTCTGTTTTTCAGACATCCAAATTTTAAATGTAATAGTTTTATAAAAGATTGGCAACCTGTTAAAAAAGATCTACATGTGAAAAATACATTTAGAAGTTTTAAAAATTGGTGGATATAATTGTCATTCAGAATTAAGCAGATTGATGGCTGGTATCTAGATGGGTCTATGCCTTTATGTTTTTCAGTCACATAATCTTGATTTCCATAGTTAACACATGTACTTAAAGGGTGGCTCACGCCTTTAATCCCACCACTTTGGGAGGCCAAGGCATGCGGATCACAAGGTCAAGAGTTCAAGACCATCTTGGCCAACATGGTGAACTTAAGAAATATAAAAATTAGCTGGGCGTGGTGGCGCAGGCCTGTTGTCTTGGCTACTTGGGAGGCTGAGGCAAGAGAATCGCTTGAACCCAGGAGGCAGAGGTTGCAGTGAGCCAAGATCACGCCACTGCACTTCAGCCTGGTGACAGAGCGAAACTCCATCTCAAAAAAAAAAAGTTAATAATGCTTATATGGTCCAAGGTACAATTTTCACACAGTAGTTTTTGGTTTTTATATTGTGGATCATATGGATCAAAGGTGATGTTCATAAAAAACAATGTTATAGTAGGCTACAAAGGGGCAATTCCACAATTCTATACAGGGAATATTTTAAGGGTGGAGTCATATCAGCTATGGTGATTGAGTTTAAATATCCCTGCAGGGTCAGGAACAAACCAGCTTTCCCATAAGTCGTTGTGAACACTAGGGAAGTCCCAAGGTTTATGTCTTCCATTCCAGTGGAGTAATTTAGCTTCCTGCAGAAAATGCTCCGAATATCTGGCATCTGGATTCCAGCCTTCATTGTGTTTAGAGAAAAAATAATAGGCTTGTTAGAGAATAACTTTTTTGTATTATAAATTGAATACAAGTTCATGGTTTAAAAAAAAGTAAACCAAAAGGTTATACTGTGAATTTTCTACCCACCCGATCTCCAGATCAACCACTGTTAGTCTTTTGTGCAGGCTTCTAGTAATGGTATTGTATTGTTTGGCCTGTATACATATATATATATATGTGACAGAAGACAAGATAGAGCATATTCCTACTTTGCCTTTAAACAAAATATTTTGTTATTTATTTGGACATTGCCTTTTAAAATTACTGTCTTGGAAAAATTTCCACAGCAGTACATGTGGATTTACCAAATTATTTTTAGTGACTATATAGAATGATATATAATTATTTATTGAACAAGTTCCTTATTAAGGACATTTAGATTGTTTTTATCCTCTCATTAGCATGAACACAGCAATGAACAGCCCTCTATGTGTGTCTAGTGTATGTGTACAAACATATCTGTAGGATAAAATATTGTAGGTGAAATTGCTAGATTGAAGGGTGTGTACCTTTTCAATTTTGATAGAGATTGCCACATTGTCCCCTAAGAAATTCTATTAGTTTTCCTCTCACCCATGAGTTTATAGGGGTTCTTGTTTCTCTGCATTTCATCTCCTTAATGAAAAACGGCAACATTTTCTTTTGAACAGTCTTGTCTTCTTGAAATGTGACTAAGATCTACTTTTTAAACAAACAGCCATCCATCTCTATCTGAATATTACTCCTCTCATAAGTAATCACTTTAAAGAGACTATGCATTTACCCTAACATTGCCATTGCTTAGAATATTTTTTAGAATACCAATTCTAGAATTACATTAAGATGGTGTGCATGTAAAATTTTAAAAATGTATATCTATCTATAGCGTTCAACTTTCCATGAAAAGGAATTTATTTTTTTAAACAGCTGAGGCCACGTGCGGTGGCTTCACGCCTGTAATCCCAGCACTTTGGGAGTCCGAGGTGGGTGGATCACAAGGTCAAGAGATTGAGACCATCCTGGCCAATATGATGAAACCCCATCTCTACTAAAATACAAAAAAATTAGCTGGGTATGGTGGCACTCGCCTGTAGTCCCGGCTACTCAGGAGGCTGAGGCAGGAGAATCACTTGAATCTGGGAGGCAGAGGTTGCAGTGAGCCAAGATTGCGCCACTGCACTCCAGCCTGGAGAGAGAGCAAGACTCCATCGAAAAAAAACAAAAAAAACACTGAAAAGTCCATTGAATTACGAGAGAGTTGATTTGCTAGGGTTATGTTATTCTAGTGTATGATGTTAACAACAACACAACCTGGCACCTGTTACTAATAAACAGCTGTGAAGGCAGCTGCAGAGGAGAAACTAGTTTTTTCAAGCTATAGCAGCATAATTGAAATAATTATCAATCACCAGAGTCTATACAAAGGAAATATTCATTTGGGAAAAGACATCTTCTCATGAAAAGTCTACTATGTAAGGCATCCTCATCTCAGCTTCATAACTGAAGGGCTGTGTGGAGCTACCTCAGAGGGGCTTGCAATTTGGGTGATGAAATTGCTTTTAGCTAAATATATTTTGTAAATTTAAAAACTCTTAAGCCTGCCTGTTTAGACCCAAACTTAATGCCCATTAGTGTTATGTTGCCCTTCTGCCTCCAGAACGCCCTGAAACCGGATCATTTTTAAAATGATTTCTGTGTAGATTCACTTTGCACACCATCCCTGATTCCAGAAACTTCAGCACAGATGGAAGCACCATTCTACAAAGAAAAATGACATCTTTGTCTTGAGAATGTCTCATCCTCCTTGTCAGTAAGTTGGATATTTCTCTTTTTTTCTTTTCTTTTTTCTTTTGAGACAAAGTCTAGCTCTGTAGCCCAGGCTGGAGTACAGTAGCATGATCTCTGCTCACAGCAATCTCGGCCTCCCAGGTTCAGGCTATTCTCCTGCCTCAGCCTCCTGAATATCTGGGATTACAGGCGCATGCCATTTTTGTATTTTTAGTTTCACCATGTTGGCCAGGCTGGTCTTGAACTCCTGACCTCAAGTGATCCACCTACCTCAGCCTCGCAAAGTGCTGGGATTAGAGATGTTAGCCACCATGCCTGGCCTAAGTTGGATATTTCATAAAATGTAATTCTGACTCTGTTTCAAGATCATAAAATGCTGTCATGTTACTGATCTAAGCTCTGCATAGCTGTTCCTACACGTTTTTAAAAATAGACCTACTTTGATGGGATTTTCTGCACATGGAAAGGTTACTTGACCTAATGGTGAACCCGACGTGACTATAAATCAAATCAGACAGACCACTGACTTCCCTGTGTCACTTTTGTGCATACGTATGCTCAGGAAAATCAGAGGATTCTGGTAATGACGCAGAAGCAATCCACAGAATCATTGAGAGCAGACAGTAACTCCGCCTCCACAATTACATCCTTTCTTTTAAAAAGGAGATTACAAGACATGACACCTTGTAGGGTTGTGAGAATTAGAAATAATATTCTCCTTCCTTAACAGAACTTAATCCAGTTCTTAGCAATGTAATGGGAAGTTGGTAAATGTAAGTCCGTATCTGTGGTCTCCAATTCTAAAATAATCCCCAAAGGTCTGAAAACAAAAGGTTTTTAAATACCTCCTTTGGCAGTAAAACCTAGATCCCACTCAGCACCGCATTACCTTTTTAAAATCAAAACTTCTAAACATGTCTGGCCCAGTGGTTTTGGATAAGGGATTGTGGCCATGTGTTAGAATGGAACGAATGTGTCCTCTATGCTAGACTCTATACTAAGCAATTTACACGTATGCAGTATCTTGCCCAAAATCATAGTTGGGATTCCAATCTATATCCTAAAACTTACACTTGTGTCGTGAATAAAAGACTTAAGGAGCTCACAGTACAGAGTCAACTGCTTTTTAAAGGATAAATTTTAATGGCAGCTTTCTGAATTCATCCTAAGCCATTATGCTAATTTATTTGGTTTTGTCCACTGTAGGTTACTGCAAGAGAAATTAAAAGTGTGGCTTGACGGCCGGGCGCGGTGGCTCAAGCCTGTAATCCCAGCACTTTGGGAGGCTGAGGCGGGTGGATCACGAGGTCAAGAGATCGAGACCATCCTGGTCAACATGGTGAA
>NW_016107323.1:1081539-1089094 GCF_001604975.1 Cebus imitator
AGGCTGGAATGCAATGGTGCGATCTCAGCTCACTGCAACCTTTGTCTCCTGGGTTCAAGTGATTCTCCTGCCTCAGCCTCCCAAGTAGCTGGGATTACAGGCACCTGCCACCATGCCCAGCTATTTTTGGTAGAGACAGGGTTTCACCATGTTGGTCAGGCTGGTCTCAAACTCCTGACCTCAAGTAATCCTCCTACCTCAGCCTCCCAAAGTGCTGGGATTACAGGCATGAGCCACTGCGCTCATCCAAAAGTTATCTTAAAAATAGTTAATGTTTATTGAGCATATACTATATGCTAAGCATGACTCTAATGGCTTTTCATAAATATCCAGAAACATGCCCCTCAGGTAGCTAAGAATATCAGCTGCACTTGCAGAATCTGAACACTGATTTGTCCAGCGTCACCTGGAGGATTTGAACTGAACAACCTGTTGCTGTATGTAGCACCTTCTCCTCACCATGGTGCTCACTGGATCTATAAAATGCATATTTGCAGCTGGGCATGGTGGGTCACGTCTGTAATCCCAGCACTCTGGGAGGCCAACCAGCCTGGCCAACATGGTAAAGCCCCATCTCTACTAAAAATACAAAAATTAGCTGGACGTGGTCGTGCACACCTGTGATCCCAGCTACTCAAGAGGCTGAGGCAGATGAATTGCTTGAACCTGGGAAGCAGAGGTTGCAGTGAGCCGAGATCGCATCATCGCACTTGAGCCTGGGCAGCAGAGCAAGACTCTGTCTCAAAAATAAAAAAATAAAATGTACATTTGCATTGTTTTTTAAAAATACTTACCCAGGTGCCTTATGTGCCACAGGGGGTTAATTGTGGAGTATTTCCCATGAAACACAATCAGCATCGGGGAGGTGGCCACCCCTCCTCCCAGAGAGCTGCTGTAGAGGTTTTCCCTAAGAAATGAAATAGAAAAACAATATTTGGCCTGGAGTCCCCACAAACTCAGATAAAGTAGAATCTAATATTGTAAAAGATACAAGACATTCTCTCACTATGTACTGAGACTTACAGCCTTTCATTCTCCCCAACTTTTCATTTTGAAAATTGTCAAACCTACACAAAATAGTAAGACTAACATGAACTCCCATATTTATCACCTAGATTCACAGTGTTCATATTTTGCCATTTTAACTCCCAGGTTTTTAAATAGTAGACATGGGAGATCAAATTCTAATCCCGCGTTATTTAGAATAACTTTACTGGCAAATTCAAGATTATGATGGTATTAAAATATCCAGATAAAAAAGACTGCCAGGCAGTCCAATGATGTGATCATAGCAGTTGTATTAGAGTTATTTTTATCTTCTCTATTTTTAAAACTTTTATAATGAAAAATTATAAATTTTAAAAATCAACCTTAAAAAGCAAAGTTGACTCTATATAATAATCCTTAATAACAAATCTATGTTAAAAGGGGAAACTCAGCTAAGATAAATGAAGATTGTTACATGGAAGAGATCCAAGTCACATTTTTCAACAACTTATTAGCAAAATGTATAATCAGGGCCTCCTCACTCCACAGGATCTTGATTCCTCTGATTTATACCTTTTGAGGAAGATTTTAATTGACTGTCCCCTTTTCTTTCTTAACAGTGCCTCTGTCAGAAAATCTGACCTGAGATGACTGTGAAATATTTCTAACCCTTGAACTATGTGTGGAAAATTAACTGAATGATTTTGTTCCCAAGCATGAAAAAACGGTAGAGAAGTCTTCACGTACTCCACATTTTTTTGCATCCATTTCTCCAATTGCTTGGTGATGCGCTGGTGCTTCCATTCTGTCATGTTGGCAACAATCACTCCAGGATTGAAAGAGCAGGTGCTGGGGCTGATGCCAAGGTCTTTGATGGCCTTCTTCCGGTAGTCCAGATAGCCCATATATGTATTCTGTAAGGGAACAGGATGTGTATGCTTTTGACCAGCGAATCTTTTGTTTCTGGAAAATGATCATTTTCTTGAAACCCTTGTGCAGTATCTCTGGATTTCCTCCTGTGTCACTGGCCACTTGGTGGTTTCTTGTTGTTGTTTTGTTTTGCTGGTTTCCCATCATTTCTCCAACCTCTAAATGCTGAATGCTCTGAGTGCAGCACCAGTGCCTTTCTCAAGCAATAACTCCATAAAAGGCCTTGTCCAGTCTCATGGCTCTAAATACCACCCATCTGACAGCCTTGGCCTCTTGTCTGCACTTCCAGCTCCTGCTACATCTACCATCCAAATGTCTCCTTTCAGATGCTTAGTAAGGCAGCTCCAAATTACATCCAAAAAATGATCTCAACTCTATCCCAAACCTGCTTCCCTGCCCCTGACCTACCTCAGTCAGTGGCAACTCTAGCCTTCTAGTTACTTGGGCAAAAACCTGGGTCATTAGGTCCTCCTTGGCTCCTTTTTTCTCACTCATTTCTCATCCAAATCTGTCAGCAAATCCTGTTGGTCCCATCTTCAAAATGCCGGAAGCCAACCACTTCTCTTGCCACTATTGCTACCTTCCTGTTCAGGCCATAATTGCCACTCACTGGATTTCTGCAAGTTCCTCCTAGGCAGTATCCTTGCTTCCACCCTTTTCCACCTTACTCTGTCTCTAGGTCACTCATCCCCTCCAAGCTCTTCCAATACCTTCCCATCTCATTCACAGAAACAGCCAGAGTTCCTGAAATGGCCTGCCATACTCTATACCATCTGACCCTCCAGTGCCTCTCCAACTCCTGTTATTCTCCTCTTGATCCCCAGCAACAGTGACCACCTTTAATGAACCAGACTCACCTCTGCCTCAACATCTTTACACCTGCTCTTTCCTCTTACTGGAGAGTTTCCCCACTAACCATCTGCATAGGCGGTTCCCTCAATTCTTTCAAGTTTAGGTTCAAACGACACCATCTCAGTGGAGCCTTCCTGATTCACCCTATTTTAAATACAGCCCCGCCACCACCCCAATCCTCTGTTAAATATTTTACTTGTTTACTCTCTCTCTTCCCACTGGAATGTGAACTACACAGAAGCAGGAGTTTTTGTTTTGCTCACTGTATTACTAGCGCCTAAAACAGCGTCAGGCACAGAGTAAGCACTCAATAAGTAGTAGCTGAATGAATGTAGTATGAGGCAGGACACACACATTCTTTCACCCACATAGACTGTCATATTCTATAATTCCTTAATATGATGCTCTCAAACCTTATACAGGAGTCATGGAAATACTTGAGTACTTTCTAGGAACCAGGCTCTTTTCTAAGAACTTTACATGTACTACCTCGTTACTCTCATGTAATAGCTTTATATCCATTAAAATTCTCACAATAACTACAGGGGAAGTACTATTATTACCTCTGTTTGACAAATGAGGGAGAAACAACTGGCTGAGTAACTTGCCTGAGGTCATAAAACTACCAAGTGATAGTGCCAAGATTTTGACAAAATTGAATCTGGTCCCAGAGTCTATGCCTTGAAGTGCCTTAAAATGCCACACACATAAAAGTATTTGCTAGAAGCTTTTCTGAAAAACAGCAGTCAACTCTTAATAACACCTCATATTTCAAAGCTACTCCTTTGGTTTCAGCATCGCATGTAGATTCAACTTTCCTCATTTCCATCAGGGTAAGGAAATCTTTACCCTTAACAAAATCAATATTTTCTTCTACTGGAAGGGGGATAAAGGCAATGGTCAAAACTCTGAAAATAGAACCAATGATTCAGCAAGTCTCTCTTTCAGAAAACACCATCTCTGATAGACAGCATGGTTATAAGCAACCTAGGTAACAACGATCGCTTCTGGAGCTTTTACTTCATGCTGGACACTTGGACACCACGTTATTTCATTTTTGCTCACAAAGACAGAACAAAGTAGACATGGTTGTTCCATGTTTCAGAGAAGGAAAGTGGGGCTTTGCAGGGTTAAAGTAAGTCACCCCAGAGTTGGTAAAGGCATGGAGCTGAGATACAAACCAAAGTCCCAGACCCCTGTGCTGTTCCACCTCTCAGCAGTCCAGACAGTCCTATAGGGTTTTCAAGGTGGAGGTTACACTTATTTTGAGTTGCAGAGGGGGAGAAGGGACCAGAACTGTAGGGTGAAGGGAGGATTTCCAAGATAATGTGCCCACCTGAAGTCCCACGAGTCTGTTTATGTCCTGAGCAGAGGGCAAATCGCAGTCATCTGAAAAAGCCGCTGCGTGGCCCAGGGCCAAGGTGGTGTCATACAGTTCTTGGATATCACCTGAATTTAGAAACATCAGCAATTAAAACATTACGGCATTTGTTTTGGGGCCAGATAGAGCCTTAGAGCTTAAACAGTTCTTGATTTTGCTCTGGGACAAGAGTATTGGATCCCTGATTTCAAGTGGCTTGACAATTTATTTAGCAAGAGTCGTGCCTACAGATTTAGAAAGCCACTTGATGATGAGTTCAGACTGGCATTGATCAAATTTCTTTATTTCTGTTGCTAAATGTAGGTACCACACCAATGCGTATCCTGTTTGTAATGGAAGAGATATAACACATTTAAACATCAAAACTTAGCTCACGCCTAAGAATGTCATCTGTGACGCTTTATTTCCATACATTATAGGGATACAGGGAAAGGAAAGGCTAACAAGCTATTTATTGCAAGTTTTGACAATCAGAGTGTCAACTGGATTGTCCTGGTAAGTATCAACCCCTGTTTCCAAAATTCTTTCGAATTTACAACAATACTGTACTCACAACTTAAATAAGCAGTCAAAACTCACTGCACAATTAGCTATTTGAAAAATGAAGAGAGACAGTCATTCTACTTATCAGCTGCTTCTTTTCCATGTGTTCTTGGCAGTTAGCAAGAGTACCTTGTACAATTACATCATCGTCCAAATAGATGACTTTCTCGTGTTGGTGGATAAGTAGAGGGAGATAAAATCGAACAAAGTTCAGCTGTTAAAACAACAAAAGAAGTGATGGTGGGGAACAGGCATATGGCTTAGTGTCTTCTGAGGATACTGGAGAGTCAGCTTTGACCATGGCCTCAGCTCAGCTCCAGGTTTGGAACAGAATAAAACAGGAGCTAGCCAGATAACTCACCTGAGCTTCCCAGTGCCTGAAATATCTGAGGCCTGAGGTTGAAGCCAGCGCTGCAGATCAGCTATTCTTCTAGATCCAAACCCCCTAGTGCAGAGGCTGCTGCCACTTTCATCTCTGTTAACTGCTGCAGTGGGCGTTACAGAGGCTCCGTGGTCAATCTTTTAGGGCACAAATTGCCTGCCTTACTCTACCTCCAGTAATTTTGATAACTGTCAATTAAATCAGCCTGAAATACACACACACACACGTGTGTCATCCCAACAGCAAGCTCAACCTTTTAGCTCCTTGAACCAGAAAAAGGAGCACCATGAGCTGTGGGGTAGGAACTTCAAAGTTTCATTACTAACAACATTGCTTAATCTGAATTTTTAACTCAGCTTGTACTCTGACAGAATCTGCAATTGGGAAAAGGTCATATCATAGACAGAGGGCTTAGAATTAAATAAATTTTCTGGGATGAATTTAAGTAACAATCATATGTAGAAGGTGGCTGCAGTTTCTGTAAAACTGTTGTCAAAACACCACTCTTTTTTTTTATTTTCTGAGACAGGGCCTGACTCTGTTGCCCAGGCTGGAGTGCAGTGGCATGATCACAGCTCACTACAGCCTCGAACTCCCAGGCTCAAACAGTCGTCCCACCTCAGCTCCTGAGTAGGTAGCTAGGACTATAGGGGTGTGCCACCAAACGTAGCTAATTAAAAAAATAAATGGGGTCTCGATATGTTACCCAAGCTGGTCTCAAACTCCTGGGTTCAAGCAACCCTCCCGCCTCACCCTCCCAAAGGGCTGGGATTACAGGCCTGACCAAAAACACCACTTTTTATGCAAAAAGAGAAATAAAAAATTAAAAAAAAGGGAGAGGGTCCCTTTTGTAAGAACACTCATGGTAAAATACCTTAAGATTTCCAATGCTAAGAAAAGAGTTTGTGTCTCCTAAGTGTATTATCTTAGTTAATACTATGAAGTATATAATCCACCATGCTACTCTTTCTTCTTAGCTGTCAGATACTCAGAGTTAGATTTAACAAGCAATCACAGTTAAATATCCCAACAGCCAACAGGTTTGGGGTCCTCTTTCCTGGTCTCAGCTACCTGGCCCTCCTCCAGCTCCCACCCCGACAGATATATCCATACTCGTAAATGCATTCTGCATTTTTTTAATGTTTCATTTCTTCTTTAATAACTTCATTGTGTTTCTATAAACCATCTTAAATCCTTTCTGTAGCAGCTGGCTTATAAATTATACATAAGCAGAGTTTGGTGGAGATCAAACACCACAAGGCTTCAAAAATAATATTCCACATGCATCTCAGTGCCTAGCGCTCCTTACTGAACAAGAGTCTCACCAAGGACTGTCCCCAGCATCTGCGTAGTCCCTACTTACGGGCTGCAGCAATTCAGGCCTCGGTGAGTCTGGTCTGATCTTCCCTTTGAGGACCATTGGATTGAATTCCACGATTTTAAAGTTTATTTCTCTCAGTTTGGAATGTTCGATCCATTTTCTAAAAAGATGACAAAAAAACCTCTACTATACACTTCAAATCTTTCCTCCATTTGCCTGTTTCCCCAGGGTCAATCTGTTGCCTCCCTAGAAAGTTAAAATTAAAATGTGTGTAAACTTAGTAGAGTTTAGTCCAATAAATCCTCCTGACTTTTCTCCCCATCTGGTCTGACTTTAAATCTTTTTTTTCCCCCTCAATCACGTAACTCTTTCTGCAAAGGAAATGAAGCAAAATACTAACCAAATCTCTCCCCAGATCCAAATAATTTCCCCAGGAAACAGGAAGAATAAAAAGTGTTCTTTCTTATAAAGCAGCATCTGTGGTTGTTGGTACTGTCTTTGCCATGTGGTAACAGCTCTGAAATGTTATGAAGCAGGACATTCTGAACCTTCAACTTTGATTGAAGTCATTTTTACTCTGCTGTTTTGACACCAAGGCTGATTTGAGTTTACCTTTGTCTCTTTGATTCACTCCCTCAATCTTCCCCATCTGTCTTTATTCCCCTTCTTCTCCTTCCTCCTCCCTTTCCCCTTCTGTTTTCTTGGTCTTGCAGAATTTTTATCTGTATCCAATTCATAATGAGATTCTTGGGAGAAATAATCACAAAATAAAATGTCCAATGACTAAAGCCACCTAGGGTAGAAATTTGTTGCTGACTAAAAATCAACAAAATAATTAAATGTGAACAAAATTTAGATCTGCAAAATCTGAGCAATAGTATGATGAGGGGAGTGAGGAATGAGACAGAAACCCCCAGAAAGCATACATAAGCCCTCAAAATCCAGGGCAGCCAAGGGCCATTTAGATGAGAGGCAAACACCTTACAGATCTCTGTATCTCCTGATGATGCCACTACAAAAACATTTAATTATAAAAGCAGCATGTAAATATATTCTCCTTTTGAATGATCAAATAATACTGAAACACCTTGAACTTTCCTTCATCAGCATCCTCCCCAATTCCTCTGTTCTCCCAAGAGATAGTGTTAACAATTTAATA
>NW_016107323.1:1089125-1122051 GCF_001604975.1 Cebus imitator
TTTTTTGAGACGGAGTTTTGCTTCTGTTGCCCAGGCTGGAGTGCAATGGTGTGATCTCGGCTCACCATAACCTCCACCTCTTGGGTTCAAGCAGTTCTCTTGCCTCAGCCTCCCAAGTAGCTGGGATTACGGGCATGTACCACCACACCTGTCTAATTTTTGTATTTTTAGTAGAGACGGGGTTTCTCCATATTGGTCAGGCTGGTCTCAAACTCCCGACCTCAGGTGATCTGCCTGCCTCAGCCTCCCAAAGTGCTGGGATTACAGGCATGAGCCACCATGCCTGGCCTCCAGTTCTTTTTCTTTACTGAAACACATACACGTACATATACACACTTACAGTTAGGGGTTTTGAATTTTCATAAACTAGAATCATACTATACAAGTTATACTGTAACCAGCTTTTTCCACTTAACAATATGCCTTGAGAATCTCCTGTGTCTCTTTATACAGAGTGCCTTCTTTTTTTAACAGCTGGATCATATTTCATAGTTCATTTAAATATTCTTCCATTGGTGGACATTTAAGCACTTTGAAATGTTTTTACTAGTTCACAAATGCCGAAACTAGCATTGTTGTACACATATTTTGGTAATATGTACTAGAATTTTTGTAGTACAGATTCCCAGAAGAGGAAATGGCATGTGCATGAAATTATACATGCATACAACATTCTGATAAATATTGCCATGTTGACCTCACCAAATGCTTACCAACTTATAAAACGCACATTGTGTAAATAAGGAATAAGCATGTCCATTTTCCTGCACC
Source organism: Cebus imitator (assembly GCF_001604975.1). Classification (NCBI taxonomy): domain Eukaryota; kingdom Metazoa; phylum Chordata; class Mammalia; order Primates; family Cebidae; genus Cebus; species Cebus imitator. Next base: position 1,089,897 of record NW_016107323.1, read on the forward strand.
GAGTAATGATGTTCTGTTTAATTTTTGCCAACCTGATAAGTGAAAAATGATGTCACTGAAGTGACATATATGTTTTAAACAATGCAAAAATGTTTTAATTTATATTTTCCTATTAATAGAAAAACTTTGCTTATTTATTTATTTATTTATTTATTATTTTATTTTTGGAGATGCAGTCTCGCTCTGTCATCCAGGCTGGAGTGCAGTGGCATGATCCCAGTTCACTGCAGCCTCCACCTCTTTGGTTTAAGCCACTCTCCTGCCTCAGCCTCCCCAGTAGCTGAGATTATAGGCATGGGCCACCACGCCCAGCTAATTTTTGTATTTTTAGTAGAGACAGGCTTTCGTCATGTTGGCCCGGCTGGTCTCGAATTCCTGACCTCAGGTGATCCACCGCCTTGGCCTCCCAAAGTACTAGGGTTACAGGAGTGAGCTACCACCCCCGGCCTTATTTATTTATTTTTAGCTGAAACAAGGTCTCACTCTTCTGCCCAGGCTGGAGTTAAGTGGTGTGCTCATAGCTCACAGCACCCTCAAGCTCCTGGGCTCAAGGGATCCTCTTACCTCCTGTGAAGCTATGTATCACCATACTCTGCTAATTTTTAAAAATTTTTTGCAGAGACAGAGGTCTTGCTATGTTGCCCAGGCTGGCCTGACCCCAAGCTATCCTTTTTCCTCAGCCTCCCGAAGTGTTGGAATTATAGAAGTGAGCCACCTGACCCAGCCTACAACACCTTTTCATGTTTATTGGCCATTTGCATTTTTTCCCTCTGTAAATTGTCTGGTTATATTCTATGCCCACTTTTGACTGGGTTTTTAAATTTTTTTGTGTTTTTAAATTTTTTGTAATAATTATGTATTTTGGATAGTATTTCTATGTCTATAATACATGTTAAAATTACTTTCTTTCAATCTATTGTATGAGTAGCTTCATTTGTACTTTTCATCATTGTAAAGTTTTTAAATGTTATGCAGTCAAATCTGTCCATTTTTCTTGATGATTTCTGGGCTCAGAAAGACACTCTCCATACCAAGATTTTACAGTTATCTTCCGTTTTTATAATATGTTCAAATTTTAATTTTTTGTTTATTTCTTAATCCAAAAAGAAAGGAAATCTATTTAAGGAAATGTAAGAAAGTAGAGGCCAGGTGTGGTGGCTCACACCTGTAATCCCAGCATTTTGGGAGGCTAAGGAGGGAGGATTGTTTGAACCCAGGATTTTGACACCAACATAAGCAACAAAGAGAGACTCAATCTCCACAAAAAAACTATAAAATGAGCTGGGTGTGACAGCATGTGCCTGTTGTCCCAGCTACTTGGGAGGCTGAGACAGAAGGATTGCTTAAGCCAGGGAGGTCAAGGCTGCAGTGCGCTGTGATTGCACCACTGCACACTCCAGCCTGGGTAACACAGCAAGATCTATCAGAAAGACAGGAGGGAAGGGGAGGAGAGGGGAGGGGAGGGGAGGGAGAAAGAAAAAGAAGAAGGAGGCAGGGGAGGAAGAAAGGAGGGAAGGAAGGAAGGAAGGAAGGAAAAATAAAGGAGAAAGAGAGAGAAAAGAAAGAAGAGATAGGAAAAAAGGGAAGGAGGAAGGGAAGGAAGAAAGGGAGGGAAGGAGGAAGGAAGGAAGGGAGGGAAGGAGGAAGGAAGGAAGGAAGGAAGGAAAGAAGGAAGGAAGGAAGGAAGGAAGGAAGGAAGGAAGGAAGGAAGGAAGGAAGGAAGGAAGGAAACAGAAAGTGCCGAAGTCTGTAAGACACAAGTTACCGTATTCGAGTCAGAGTATTCCGGAGTCCCACTACATAGAACAAGATGTTGGCATCAGTGTTGCTGTAGATGCTATTGATGGCAGCCATAGTGGCACCCATCCTCCCTGCTGCAGCACAAATCACCACAGGAATCTCTTCTTCCAGTTCTTCAGGAGTCTCTGATTCATCATCTGGAAACATCAAAATCGGTGTCTTGGAACATTAAAGAATTTCGCAGTAGAGCCAGTTTAATGCATCTTCCACACTCCTGGGTGAAGATAGCATAGAGTGGAAGAGACTGCTGACTGTTCTCCAATATCTAGTCATTCTGTCTTCCCTTAGAAAATAACTTTGGAATTTTAGCTGGTACATAGCCAGCCACGAAGACTATTTTACCAGACTCATGTGCAGCTCTATGTGATCAAGTTCTGACCAATGGAATGTTAGTTCAAGTAATATGTGCCACTGCTGGGTCTACCCTTCAACGAAATGCTCACCCATCCCCTTGCCTTTCCCCTTTCCCGTTGGCTGGACTGTTGATATGATGGTGGTAGTTAGAGTAGTCAGCTTAGATCACAAGATGGAAGCTACCTGTTGACCTCACCAAAACCATAATATAGAAGGAATCTTGATCTGGCTAATTGTAGAACTGATACATCAGACTTCTACTTGAGAGAGGAAATAAACTTCTATTTTGTTTATGTCACTATTGAAACCATACCCCCAAAGAGTTAAAGAAATCAATGACTGATAGGAATTCTTGAGTTTGCAGGATGATAAATTAGAAAAAACAATTTTTGCTGAAATGATGAAACTCTCTCTGCTTCTGAGATTAAGAAACTGGCTGAAATCAGTTGGAACCAATATGGTCAACTGAAGTTTGCATAGAACAAATTTGCTAATGTCACAGCTTGGATTTTCACCCTGTTTTTCATATTAACTCCTCCCAGATTTGCACGAGACCCATTAGGTAGCATGAAGAAATAACTGTGCATGCCCCAGGACTCTCCAGACCTCCTCTTCCCTTCCATCAATCACCTGCTAATCCCGAATCTACCCTTGAGCCTTTTTAATAAAATTACTGCCTTAAAGCCATAACAGGGACACAGATTTGAGCTGGGCTCCTGTCTCCTTGTTAGATGATTTACAAGAAAACGCTTTGCTTTTCTCAAAACTCAGGGTCATAATGTTGGATTCTAGCACATCAGGCAGTGAGCCCTTTTGCTCATAACACAAAATCTATTTTGGAGCTATTTTACAGGAGTCAATTGGCTAGCCTAAAACACACACACAGTTAAAAAACAAAGAACTGAAAGCTTCATTTGTCCAACAGTCTCCAATTCTTGCCTGAATCAGAATATTCACTTTGTCTGCACTGCTGTAAGATACTAGCTGTGGTTTTCCTTCTTCTATCTCCCCTCTAGTCAAGTTTCTCGAATGCTGACAGCAAGAGGAAGGAGGTAAATGAAAGAGCATGACTAATGCACAAGATGAATAATTAATTATTCTTTTGAGCCTTGGCTGTGATATAAAATACCAAAGCCACATAACATCATACTTTAGTACCACAATACAACTTTCAGCCTTGGAGAAGAATAATGATCTGTAAGTAGAGTATCCACTATAAAATGCTCAACTGATTTTTACTTAAAGAGCGCGCTCTCTCTCTCTCACTCTCTCTCTCTCTCTCCCCCCCCCCACCCACACCCTCTCTTTCCAGATCCTTTTTGAAAAACCTCTATCCCTGAGGTTCAGGGTAGTTCTAGCTGATATTTAATTCAACAAGCATTTCTTGAAACTAACTACCAGGTACTGTGTTTTGTGTAATTTAAGACACATTGAAAATGGCCTCCTATTTCTCCTTCTACTGTGTCTGAAATTTCCATGACTAGAATAATTTTGTTTTCACAATATATTTACTGACATGAGAGAATGCTCATAAGACACTGTTAAGGAGAAAAGAATACAAAATTCTCTCTAGTGTTTGATCCCAATTTGATACATACATATTTGCAAATGAACCTATGTCTATTTATGGAATTATGCATGACTTTGATTTTGTTTGTATTTCTTATACTTTCCAAATTGTCTAAAGTAACCATGATATGGTATGGCTCTGTGTCCCCACCCAAATCTCATCTTGAATTATACTCCCATAATTCCTATGTGTTGTGGGAGGGACCCAGTGGAAGATAATTGAATCATGGGAGTGGATTTTCCCATACTGTTCTCGTGGTAGTGAGTAAGTCTCATGAGACCTGGTGGTTTTATCAGGGGGTTCTGCTTTTGCATCTCTCAATTTCTCTTGCTGCCGCCATGCAAGAAGTGCCTTTCACCTCCTGCCATGATTCTGAGGCCTCTCCAGTCATGTGGAACTATAAGTCCAATTATTACTCTTTTTCTTCCCAGTCTAAGGTATGTCTTTACCAGCAGCATGAAAACTGACCAATACAGTAAATTGGTACCAGTAGAGTGGGACATTGCTGAAAAGATACCCAAAAATGTGGAAGCAACGTTGGAACTGGGTAACAAGCAGAGGTTGGAAAAGTTTAGAGGGGTCAGAAGAAGACAGGAAAATGTAGGAAAGTTTGGAACTTCCTAGAGATGTGTTGAATGGCTTTGACCAAAAGCCAGTTAGAGACATGGACAATAAGGTCCAGGTGGAGGTGGCCTCAAATGGAGAAGAGGAATTTGTTGGGAACTGGAGAAAAGGTGACTTTTGTTATGTTTTAGCAAAGAGACCCGAGGCATTTTGCCCCTGCCCTAGGGATTTATGGAACTTTGAACTTGAGGGAGATAATTTAAGATATCTGATGGAAGAAATTTCTAAGCAGCAAGGCATTCAAGAGGTGGCTTGGATGCTGCTAAAGGCATTCAGTTTTATAAGGGAAGGAGAGCATAAAAGATTGGAAAATTTGCAGCCTGACAATGTGATACAAAAAAAAAAAAAACCCAACAATTTTCTAAGGAGAAATTAAAGCCAGCTGCAGAAATTTGCATAAGTAATGAGGAACCAAATGTTAATCCCCAAGACAATGGGAAAAATGTCTCCCGGGCATATCAGTGGTCTTCACGCAGACCCTCCCATCACAGGCCCAGAGGCCCAGGAGAAGGTGGTTTCATATGCTGGGCCCAGGGTCTGGTGCTGTATGCAGCCTAAGGACCTGGTGCCCTGTGTCCCAGTCACTCCAGCCATGGTAGAAAGGGGCCAACATAGAGCTCAGGCTGTGACTTCAGAACCTTGGCAGCTTCTGCATGGTGTTAAGCCTGTGAGTACACAGAAGTGAAAAATTGGGGTTTGGGAAACTCCACCTAGATTTCAGAAGATACATGGAAATGTCTAGATGCCAAGGCAGAAGTTTGCGGCAGGGGTGGGGCCCTCATGGAGAACTTCTGCTAGGGCAGTGCAGAAGGGAAATGTGGGGTCAGAGCTCCCACACAGAGTCCCTACTGGGGCACTGCCTAGTGGAGCTGTGAGAAGAGGGCCACTGTCTTCCAGACCCCAGAATGGTAGATCCACTGACAACTTGTACCTATTGCTGGAAAAGCCACAGGCACTCAATGCCAACCCACGAACGCAGCTGGGAGGGAGGCTATATCCTGCAAAGCCACAGGGTAGAGCTGCCCAAGACCATGAGAAGCTACTTCTTGCATCAGCATTCACCTGGATGGGAGACCTGGAGTCAAAGGATATCATTTTGGAGCTTTAATATTTGACTGCCCCACTGGATTTTGGACATGCAGGGGGCCTGTAACCCCTGTTTTGGCCAATTTCTCCTATTTGGAATGGCTGTATTTACCAAATACCTGTACTCCCATTGTATCCAGGAAATAACAAGCTTGGTTTTGATTTTACAGGCTCATAGACAGAAGGAACTTGCCTTGTCTCAGATGAGACTTTGGACTGTAGATTTTTAAGTTAATGCTGTAATGAGCTAAGACTTTGAGGGACTGTTGGGAAGGATTGGTTTTGAAATGCAAGGACATGAAATTTGGAGGGACCAGGGCAGAATGATATGGTTTGGCTCTGTGTCCCCACTGAAATCTCATCTTGAACTGTACTTTCATAATTCCCACATGTTGTAGGAGGGACCCAGTGGGAGATAATGTGAATCATGGGAATGGTTTCGCCCAGACTGTTCTCATGGTAGTGAATAAGTTTCATGAGATCTGATGATTTTATCACGGGTTTCCGCTTTTGCATATCTCATTTTCTCTTGCCACTGCCATATAAGAAGTGCCTTTTGCCTCCCATATGATTCTGAGCCCTCCCCAGGCATGTGGAACTGTAAGTTCGATTAAACTTCTTTTTCTTCCTAGTCTTGAGTATGTCTTTATCAGCAGCATAAACAAACCAAAAAAAAGTTTCTTAAGGATTATTCCTTTTGGACTAAATTGTCATCTTATATTACCTGGAGGCTGTGAAGTGATCTGCCAAAAATGCTAATTTGACTATATTTCTTTGTGGCTAAAAGTTCTTCAGTGGTTCCTAAAAATTAAAGCCACATCTTTGTCTGGCACACAAGCTCCCTCATGATCCAGTCCCTGCTCACTTCTCCAGCCTCACCTCCTTCTATTTCAGTAACACCAAACTCCTCATGGTTCCCAGAACACTACTCTTATCTCAGTGCCTTTGTATATGATGTTCCCAATGCCTGGAATGCTTTCAATATCCTTTTCTGCATGGCTAATCTTTACATATTCATTCCAAATTCCAAATGCGGTACCAACATCAGATCCTCTGGGAAGCCTTTAACAGCTCCCTACACAAATTAACATGTTCCTTCTCTGTGCTGTGGCCTTACCTAAGGTTGGATTTATTAAGTGCATTGCAATTTATTTGGTTGCATGTCTTCCCTCTTTCTCCTATTACACTAGGATCCCTGTGAGGGCAGGGATCGTATCTTGTTCATCTCTGTATTTTCAGCAGCTGTCCCAGTTCCTGGTACATGGTAGATTTTCAATAAAATTTGAATAGATGGTGAGTATTAGATACCACTATTTGAGCACTTGCCACAATGCACTGGAAGAATCTTTATGTGTCTGTCTCCTCCACTACACTGTAAGCTCATTATATTATCCCCACTGAGTCTGGCACTTTGGGAGTGCTTCATGAAAGTTTGCTGAAATGAACTAAATGGAATTGATGAATGAGCCTCAGAAAACAGGACTCTTGAGGAATAAGAGGGAAGGGTGAAAATGTTGGGGTAGTGCCTGGCTCCCAGACCCAGGCAGGGGCCTTCAGCAGACAATGGGAAGCACAAGGTAAAAGGAGGGCATTCTCATGAAAGAGGGGACACTCCAGAAGAAGGTCAAACATTGAGTGTCCAGCTCTGCTGCCAACACATAATATTGCCACACTCCTTAGGGGCATCTGCCAGGCAAAGAAACTGAGCACTAACCTAAGCCAAAAATACTGCTCTCTGCCAAAAAATTTCCCCTGGACAGAATAAAGAACAAAGGCACACTGGAGAAATGAGGTGGAAAGGCTTATCAACTGTACCTTCTTCATCAATGCTCCATCCTTGCAGTTTCTTTAAGAATTATCTGCTCCATTATTTGGATTCATTGTACCAACTGGTGCCTGAGCCAACGCATTAAAATGTTGGCTATGGGAAACCATTTGGTGCCTAACAAAAATAGAAAACATCACAATGACAGCAGAATGGACTAGAAATGATTACTGCCTTCATCCCTTCCATAAGCAGCTCTGATCAAGCCACGCCCATTCCTAGAAGAGAGGAAATGTTCTGCTCTCCTAGTACCATGACTCAGGATCCCATTTCAAATAAGAATTGTTTTAGCCAAGTGTATCAGTTTGCCTCTCCCAAAGTGAGACAGCTGTGAGTGACCAGCACACTTATCACAAAAAAAGTATCAGGAGATTACATGGAATGTCACCATGGGGAGATTACAGAGAATGCTGCCATGTTTTACTTCAGCATAGGACTTCACAGGGCTCCTGGACATTAACTTAGAATACTAGTTTTTTATAAAAATTAATATTTAATTATTGAAAAAATTTCAGCCCAAACCGAAGAATATTTGGTAAATTGTGACTGTTTTCTGCAGACCTCTCGCTCCTACTCCAAAAGTTGACCTACATAACAATATATAACATAACCAGCATGGTGTGTGACCCCAAACCCTTCTTCATGTTTACATATTCTAAAGAATATATACCTTAAACACTTATTATTTAAAAACCAAAATGGAATCATACTTTTCAGTGTCTTCTGCAACTTGCTTTTCCCACTTAACATATCACAAGCATCCTTCCATGCCAACACTATGTTCATCTGAGTGGTATTTTATAACACCGATTTAAAAAAATTTTAACACTGAATGAATAAACATGTGATAATGGATCCATTCATGTGGTCCAAATGCTTTGTTTATCTATATAGATGATTAGTCAGTCAGGATGTGCATTTCTTTAGAGCTGTTTTAACAGCTGTTTTGAAACTGATCCACTTCTTTCCCTGAAGAAGGGAGTCTGTGGTGGGATTAGCTGAGTGAATGTGTTGGTTTATGAGCAGGGAGGGAAGCATGAGGAGTGGAGTCAGAAGTTCAGATGACATTTGTCTTTACATGATTTCCTTTTCTCTCTTTTAAAACAGTTTATTGAGATGTAGATACTACTACGGACTGAACTGTGTCCTCCAGAGTCCATCTGTGAATGTCTTAGCTCCCAGCATCTCAGGATGTGTGTTCTTGGAGACAGAGCCTTTAAAGGGGAAATTAAGTTAAAGTGAAGTCATTTAGTGTGGCCTTAACCCAATAAGACTGGTATCCTAGTAAGAGGAGGAAAAGAGGAGAATCATATAGAGGGTCACAACCAGGACTGCAGCACAGAGAAAATGCCACATGAGGACATAGCAAGAAGGCAGCTGTCTGCATGCCAAGGAGAGAGGCCTCAGGAGAAACCAAACCCTCTCGCACCTTGATCCTGGACTTCCAGCCTCCAGAACTAGAGAAAACACATTTCTATGGTCTAGCCATTTAGTCTGTGCTAGTTGGTTATGGCAGCCCTAGCAAACAAATACAGATTAAAAAAAAAATTTACTCATTGTAAGTGTACAGTTCAATGATGTTTTGTAAATTTATAGAGTTGTACAACCATCACCACTATCCAGTTTTAGAAAGTTCCTTTGAGCTGGCGGGTCTGCAGCCAATCTATTCCCACTCCGAGCTCTAGGCAACCACCAATCTGCTTTGTATCTCCATAGATTTTCCTTTCCTAGAAATTTCATATAGATGGAATCATACAATATATGGTCTTTCAGGTTTGACTTCTTTTATTTAGCATAGTTTTCTTTTAGGTTCATCCATATTGTAGCTTGTATCAGTCATTTGGTCCTTTTTACTGTCAAAAAGTATTTCATTGTGTGGGATAAATTACGTGTTTTGTATCCATTCACTAGTTGATGTACATGTGAATTGTTTCCAGTTTGAGGCTACTATGAATTATACCCTATGAACATTTGTATATATGTCTTTGTGTGAAAATCACTCTTTGCAGATGCTCTCTATGTTCATTTAGATCAGATTATACGTTTTTAATTATTTTTAAATGATTTTTTTTTTTTGAGACAGCATCTCACTCTGTTGCCCAGGTTGGAGTGAAGTTGCACAATCTCAGCTCACTGCAACCTCCACCTCCCAGGTGGAGAATCAAGCAATTCTCCTCCTCAACCTCCTGAATATCTGGGATTACAGGAACCTGGCTAATTTTTGTATTTTTAGTAGAGATGGGGTTTCACCATCTTGGCCAGCCTGGTCTTGAACTCCTGACCTCATGATCAACCCACCACGGCCTCCCAAAGTGCTGGGATTACAGGTGCTAGCCACAATGCCCAGCCCAAATTAATTTTTAAATTACAAAATATAATCAGAAAGAAATGCCAGCTTCATCGAAATAGGGAAGTTGTTTTTGTTCACTGTTGTGTTTCCAGTCCCTAAGCATCTGGCTGAAAAAAAAAAGTGAGGAATAAATGTATGTAACACATCAAAAGAGTAACTGTATTCAGAATCTCACTCTATCATCCAAGCTGGAGTGCAGTGGCACTATCAGGGCTCACTGCTGCTTAGATCTCCTAGGCTCAACTGATCCTCTCATTGAGCCTCTTGAGTAGCTGAGACTATAGGCAAGCCCCACCATGCCCAGGTAATGTTTTGTGTGAGTGTAGACAGGGTCTCGCTTTGTTGCCTAGGCTGAGCTGGTCTTAAACACCTAGACTCAAGTGATTCTCCCACCTCAGCCCCCCAAAGTTCTAAGATTACACGTATGAGCCACCACCACCAGCCCATAAGTGTATATTTGCTTGATTGATATAAAAAGTAAATTAGCTGGGCATGGTAGCTTATGCCTGTAATCCCAGCACTTTGGGAGGCCAAGTCAGGAGGTTAGCTTGAGCCCAGGAGTTCAAGACTAGCCTGGGCAGCATGGCAAAACCCATCTCTCCAAAAAATACAGAAAGTTTGCTGGGTGTAGCGGCACACACCTGTAGTCCCAACTATCTGAGGGTGCTGACGCAGGAAGATTGCTTGAGCCCTGGAGGTCGAGGCAGCAGTGAGCTGCTATTGTGCCACTGTACTCCAGCCAGGGCAACAGAGTGAGACTCTGTCTCAAAAAAAAAAGTAAATTAATTAAATTGTAATAAGCAGTGCTTCTTTATTTTTATGGAGATTGACTTTGTGTGTACATTGGAGTTATGAAGGTGCCATCTCAAGCAATTCAACCCCATGAGGGAAACACAGTGCAGCTGGGAGAGAACACAGGGCCAATGGGGGGCCATTTTCAAGTTGAGAGTTACGAGGCTGTCTTGCACTGATGGGAATTTACCAGCAGGGAGAGGAGAGAGAGGGCGGTTTCCATAAGCAAAGTCATTGAGAAGCTCCAAAGAAATGGGGTGTAAAGTGGTACACCCACTGTGTGGTCCAAGAACCCACAGCATCAGCCTCAACCAGGAGCTAATTGGAAATGCAAATCTTGAGGCTCCAACCCATACCTACTTATCCTACATCTCACAGGTGGCCCAGTGCTGCGTTTTAGCAAGCTCTCCATGTGAATCTCACACATGCTAAAGTTTGAATAGCACCAACCACCCTAGAGAACAACTGAAAAGGTGGTCTAGGGCAGATATTCTACTAGCAGGTCCTTGAGAGTTGACCAAACTGACACTTGTCCCTGAACCCAGATATTGAAAGGACCTAGAAGAACACATTTAAACCACATTCCTGTGTATCCCATCTCAATGAATTCCATGTCTGCTCACCTGTGTCATTTTTGGGCACAGTCCCCTTATGTACTTTCTTATACAGAATCACACAGAGGGTCACAATCAGAAGGAACAGCAGCACCTGATTAACTGATATAGAAATAGAAACACGTTAACATTGAACCTGTGAACCCGAAATCACGTGACAAAGTTTAGCATGGTAATGTGAGTAGATGCTTTCCATGTCACATGGAGAAGTGGTGGTCTGAGACCTTTCTATAAGCAGGTAGCATATAAAGAATTAACCTGACCAGGTTTGGTGGCTCATGCCTGTAATCTCAGTACTTTGGGAGGCTGAGGCAGGCAGATCACTTGAGCTCAGGAGTTCAAGACCAGCCTGGGCAACATAGTGGAACCCTGTCTCTACAAAAAAACAAAAACAAACAAACAAGAAAACCCTACAAAAAATAGGGGGGGCGGCGGCATGCATGTGTAGTCCCAGCTACTCAGGGGGCTGAGATAGGAGATTGGCTTGAGCCTGGGAGGTAGAGGCTGTAGTGAGCCAAGATTACTCCAGCCTGGGTGACAGAGCCAGATCCCGTCTCAAATACAAAAACAAACAGAAAGAATTAACCTGGAACACTATTGTTGCTCAGAGGTTTTGCATCTTTACTGAATTCGTATATCAGTCCTAATTGTTTTTTGGTGGAGTCTTTAGAATTTTCCAAATATAAGATTATATCGGCCAGGAGTAGTGGCTCACACCTGTAATCCCAGCACTTTGGGAGGCTGAGGTGGGCAGATCACTTGAGGCCAGGAGTTCAAGACCAGCCTCGGCAACATGGCAAAACCACATCTCTACTAAAAATACAAAAATTAGCTGAGTGTGATGATGCATCCTGTAATCCCAGCTATTTGGGAGGCTGAGGCATGAGAATTGCTTGAACCTGGGAGGCGGAGGTTGCAGTGAGCCAAGATCGAAACACTGCAGTCCAGGCTGGGTGATAGAGAGAGACTGTCTCTCCAAAGCAAAACAAAACAAAACAAAACAAAACAAAAATATATCATCTTCAAACAAGGATAATTTGACTTCTTCCTTTCCAATTTGGAAGCTATTTCTTTTGCTGTACTGTGTTGAATAACAATAGTGAAAGCAGCCATCCTTGTCGTGTTCCAGATGTAAAAGGAAAGGCTTTCAGTTTTTCCCCATTTAGTGTGATACCGGCTGTTGGTCTTTCACATGTGGCTTTTATTTTGTTGAGTTTAAGTGATTCTTCTATGAGCCAGTAGTAATTATAAGTACATGTTCTTAGCCATTATGACACAGTTGCTTCTCAGTTAACTCAACCCCTGGTCAAGGATGATGTGCAGGCCAGGTGCGGTGGCTCACACTTGCAATCCGAGCACAGGTGGATCACCGGAGGCCAGGAGTTTGAGACTAGCCTGGCCAACATAGCGAAAACCTGTTCCTACTAAAATACAAAAATTAGCTGGGTGTTGCACATGACTGTAGTCTCAGATACTCAGGAGGTTGAGGCATGAGAATTGCTTGAACCCGGGAGGCGGAGGTTGCAGTGAACCGAGATTGTGCCACTGAACTCTAGCCTGGGAGACAGAGGCAGAAGAAAGAAAGAGAGAGAGAGAGAGCAGAAGGAAGGGAGGGAGGGAGGGAAGGAAAGGCAGAAAATTCTTGCTTGCCCTGGGTAAACAGTTAGAAGACCCCAATGCCTCTAAGCCTCCAGGTCTGTCTGTTCCAGTGATGTTTGCTCTTAGGATCGGGAGAGAAGTAGAGTGGCATGAAACAGTGTTTTCTTGAGTATGGAACACACAGCACTGGTAGTGCATGAAATGATTGGGGAAGTTCATGTTCATAGCATTAAGTAATATTACATCACCATCTGAGAAAGTCAGCCTTCCTGATTTTATGTGCAGGAGCACAACAAAAGCTACCCAGAATTGAATCACATTTTTCTAAATGTATACATGTTTAAAGCTACTTTTTTTTTTTATGATAGGTAATCATTCTGTTTTCATTTACAGTAAGGATAAGAACTTTCTATTATGAATTACACTTACAAAAATGAGTTGACTTAAAGAAAAATGTGTTTTTTTAGACAGAGTTTCACTCTTGTTGCCCGGGCTGGAGAGCAATGGCACAGTCTCAGCTCACTGCAACCTCTGCCTCCTGGGTTCAAGCGATTCTCCTGCCTCAGCCTCCGAAGTAGCTGGGATTACAGGCATCCACCATCACGCCTGGCTAATTTTTTTTATTTTTAGTAGAGATGGGGTTTCACTATGTTGGCCAGGCTGATCTCAAACTTCTGACCTCAGGTGATCAGCCCGCCTTGGCCTCCCAAAGTGCTAAGAATACAGGCATGAGCCACCACGCCCAGCACATATTATTTTTTATTATTTGTATGTATCAAGAGACTTAATCTACTGACTACATATGGATCTATTTTTTTTGGCCTCTATGCCTTTGTCTTCCCACTTGTAAAAGAAAAGAGTCTCCATGGATGCCTTTCAAAGCTACATCCTGAGGCTGTGATTCTATTTTCCTGACACCCAGTTCCTCACTGCCTTATAAATTACAGATTCAGCCAGGGTCAATCAGATACTAGACTCATTTTAAAACAAAATGATGGAGAATCAGGAAATGGACAAAATTCTACAATTTATCAACAGGTCTGATTAATACACAGCTGCAATGGCTGAGTGTGGTGGCTCACACCTGTAATCCCAACACTTTGGGAGGCTGAGGCAGGTGGATCACTTGAGGTCAGGAGTTTGAGACCAGCCTGGCCAACATGGTAAAATCCCATCTCTACTAAAAACACAAAAATTAGCTAGGCATGGTGGTGGGTGCCTGTAATCCCAGCTACTTGAAAGGTTGAGGCAGGAGAATCATTTGAACCCGGGAGGCAGAGGTTGCAGTGAGCAGAGATCACATCACTGAACTCCAGCATCAGTGACAAAGCAGAACTCTGTCTCAAAAAAAAAAAAAAAAAATTCACCTGCCACAACCAACTTGGGGAGATGGCCCAGTGTCTACTATCATCTGACACTTTCAACTGTGGCTGTTAGCACTGACATAGAGTTGCCTGATAAAATTATATTTTTAGTACAAATATGTCTTATGCAATATTTGGGGCATACTTATACTAAAAATTTGTTGTTTATCTGAAGTTCAAATTTAACTCCGGTCCTGTGTCTTTGTTTGCTGAATCTGGGAATTCTACCCTGAGGGTAACACAATTAGGTTACTATGTTTCTCCACAAATTCACAAATGACTGGATCTACCATCAGAGGCAAACCCAGTTTCTGATGGGTCTGAAGAGTTGAGGTGACTCTTTAAGAATATGAATACAAAATGCTAAATTAGCTATGAACATGAATATTTATTCAGAATGAGAAAATGCATTATATCTGCAAGTTTTATAGAAATATATGATTCTTCTTCTAAGTCCACTTCCACTTCTTTTTTGTTCGTTTGTTTTTTGAGACGGGTTCTTGCTCTGTCTCCCAGGCTGGTATGCAGTGGTGCAATCTCGGTTCACTGCAGACTCTGCCTCTCAGGCTCAAGTGATCCTCCTGCCTCGGCCTCCTGAGTAGCTGAGACTACAGGCACCTGCCACCATAACCAGCTAATTTTTGTATTTTTTGTAGAGATAGGGTCTTGCCATGTTGCTCAGGCTGGTCTTGAACTCCTGAGCTCAACTAATCCGCCCACCTAAGCCTCCCAAAGTACTAGGACTATAGGTGTGAGCCAGTGCGCCCAGCTAATAAGTCCACTTCTGACTAAAATACTGAACAACTCTCCATGGGAATCATCCGGAAATGATGATGCCAAAACTATCCATGAAAATCAAAGACAATTCAAGAAAGAAGAAAAAAGCCAAGCCCCAGCATCAAAACAATCCTCCCAAATATCTGATTTTTAATCATTATTTTCAAAGTTGTAATCTTACTTTTTCGTAACAGAGCCATGTGTGTTCACGCAGATAAGAACTGTGATCTGTGGATTAAGAAAGAAAAATCCATTTAAAAGAGAATCAATTAAAAGTCAGCAACAAGTGTTAAGGACTATGCTGTCTCTGAAGGACTGATCTATCATGAAGTGTATGATTATCTTTTACTGCTTTGAATCTAAAATTTTGGAAACAAAATAAATATAGGCCCATCTCCTCAAAAGTGATGCCTCTGGTTGAATAAACCTTACTAAGGGTCCTCAAGAGCTAATCTTTTGTCTTCAGAATTTCTTTTTCTTTTCTTTTTGGTGACAGAGTCTCACTCTGTCACCCAGGCTAGAATGCAGTGGTGCGACAGAAGTGCGACAGAGGTTCTCACTGCAACCTCCACCTCCAAGGTTCAAGCAATTCTCCTTCCTCAGCCTCCTGAGTAGCTGGGACTAGGCACGCACCACCAAGCCCGGATAATTTTTGTATTTTTAGTAGAGACAGGGTTTTGCCATGTTTCCCAGGCTGATCTCGAACTTCTAGCCTCAAGCAATCCATCCACTTTGGCCTCCTAAAGTGCTGGGATTACGGCATGAGCCACCTTACCCAGCCCAGAATTATTTTTATATATATATATATATATATATATATATATATATATATATATATTCACATGTATGTGTGTATATATATATTTTATTGCATTTTAGGTTTTGGGGTACATGTGAAGAACATGCAAGATTGTTGCATAGGTACACACGTGGCAGTGTGATTTGCTGCCTTCCTCCCTTTCACCTATATCTGGCATTTCTCCCCATGCTATCTCTCCCCAACTCCCCACCCCCCGTGTCCCTCCCCTATTTCCCCCCAACAGACCCCAGTGTATAGCGCTCCCATCCCTATGTCCACGTGTTCTCATTATTCATTACCCGCCTATGAGTGAGAACTTGCGGTGTTTGATTTTCTGCTCTTGTGTCAGTTTGCTGAGAATGATGGTTTCCAGGTTCATACATGTTCCTACAAAGGACACAAACTCATCGTTTTTGATGGCTGCGTAATATTCCATGGTGTATATGTGCCACATTTTCCCTGTCCAGTCTATCATCGATGGTTGCAGGTCTTTGCTATTGTAAACAGTGCTGCAATGAACATTCGTGTGCATGTGTCCTTATGGTAGAATGATTTATAATCCTTTGGATATATATCCAGTAATGGGATTGCTGAGTCAAGTGGAATTTCTATTATTTCTAAGTCCTTGAGGAATTGCCACACTGTCTTCCACAATGGTTGAACTAATTTACACTCCCACCAACAGTGCAAAAGTGTTCCTATTTCTCCACATCCTCTCCAGCATCTGTTGTCTCCGGATTTTTTAATGATCGCCATTCTAACTGGCGTGAGATGGTATCTCAATGTGGTTTTGATTTGCATTTCTCTAATGACCGGTGATGATGAGCATTTTTTTGTATGTTGGTTGGCCTCATGCATGTCTTCTTTTGTAAAGTGTCTGTTCATACCCCTTGTCCACTTTTGAATGGGCTTGTTTTTTTCTTGTAAATCTGTTTTAGTTCTTTGTAAATTCTGGATATCAACCATTTGTCAGATGGGTAACCAGCCCAGAATCTTTTTTAACCTCCTGCAAAAAGAGCTGTCAGCTGGCTGTACGCCATGGCTCAGCCTGTAATCCCAGCACTTTGGGAGGCCAAGGCGGGTGGATGACAAGGTCAGAAAATCAAGACCATTCTGGCTGACATGGTGAAACCCCATCTCTACTAAAAATACAAAAAAAAAAAAAAATTAGCTGGATGTGATGGCACGCACCTGTTACCCCAGCTACTCAGGAGGCTGAGGCAGAAGAATCGTTTGAACCAGGAGGTGGAGGTTGCCGTTAGCTGAGATCACACCACTGCACTCTAGCCTGGGCAATGAGCAAGACTGTCTCGGAAAAAAAAAAAAAAAAAAGCTCTGTCAACCTTCCGGGTTAGCAGAGCAGAGCACATGGCAGTAACTGGAAGTATCGCACTAGAACATCTCCTTGATCTAAAATAGCAACCACATGCTATCTTTCTACTCTCATAACTTCATTCCTTGATAAGAAAGCCTTTATATCTTCAGGAATACCTTGGATGGGGCATGCATTATACTCAATTCAATCATTCATTCAGTATTTACATATTTACATATTGGGATCCTACTAAAAGCCCAGCACTTTGCCACTTCCCAGTGATGTACCGATGAACAAAACAGTCCTGGTCCCTATCCTCCTGGAGCTTTTGGTCCAGTGGGGGAAACAGATATTAAAATGTGACATGTAAAATTATGTTAAGTGCTATGAAGGAAGCAATGGAGGTGCTGGGATAAAGATGAACAAGGGTGGGAAGTGCATCAGGAAATCAGGAAAAGCTTCATTGAGGAGATGGCATTGGAGGAAAGGAAGAGGAGGAGCCAGTCAAGGGCAGAACATGCAGAAAAGCAGCAAGGGAACAGCAGAGGGAACAGCAAGTGCAAAGGCCCTGGGGCTGGAATGAGCTCCAAGTATTCTAGGAACTGCAAGAAGCTCACTGTAGCTGGATCACAGTGAACCAAGGGAGAGACTGACTGGAAGAGGCCGGAGAGGTACCAAGGGGCTAGATACTACTGTGCCTGAAGAGAAGTTTTGATTTTATTTTACATGCATTAAACCCCTTCCATCAGTGTTTAACATTGTTAAAGCCCTAAAGGACCGTTTCTCAAACATTCCCCAGGGAATTGTGATGGTAAAGGAGAATGAATACTCAGCATTGCTCACAGTGAGCCCAAAGTATCTTTCAAGGTTTTTGTATTACCTTCAAATTCATGGGAGCTGTGTAAGATGTAGTACTGGAAAGGAATCACTCCTTTAACTGCTGGGAGAGTTCCCCCTCAGGGAGAAAACTACCTGTTATGAGAGCAAGGTCTTCTGTGCCTAGGTGGGATGGCCAGGTGAAAGCAGGGAAAAGCTAAACCGGTTTGAATAAGGGATGAATCAAAATCCTGTGGGCGGTTTGGCCACAGCCCAAGAAAAAATTTTATTAAAGGGAAAAGGAAAGTCCAAGTTACTTACTCAGGAGAACTTCCTTTCCTATGGCAGGCCCAGGGACTGTTCAAGAACAGATGTCCAATACTCAACCCACAATCTTCTTCCACGCTCTCCACCTTCTAACCTCAGCCCACCTCCACGCTGCTCTTCACGGGACCTAAAGTGACATTTTAAGTGTTTTACCAGGTGTAGTGGCTCACTTTGGGAGGCTGGGGTAGGCAGGTGCTTGAGCCCAGGAGTTTGAGACAAGCCTGGGCAACATAATAAGACCCCTCACCCCCACAATTTCTACAAAAAATACAAAAATTAGCAGGTATAGTGGTGCGTGCCTGTAGTCCCAGCTACTCGGGAAGTTGAGGCTGGAGGATCACTTGTGCCCAGGAGGCTGAAGCTGCAGTGAGCTGTGGCTTCTGCACTCCAGCTGGGAGACAGGGAAAAACCCTGTTTAGAAAAAGGAAAAGAAGAGAGAGAGAGAAAGAAGAGAAAGAAAAAAGACAGAAAGAGAAAGAAAGGAAGAAAGAGAGAGAAAGAAAGAAAGAAAGAAAGAAAGAAAGAAAGAAAGAAAGAAAGAAAGAAAGAAAGAAAGAAAGAAAGAAAGAAAGAAAGAAAGAAAGAAAGAAAGAAAGAAAGAAAGAGAGAGAGAGAGAAAGAGAGAGAGAGGGAGAAAGAGAGAGAAAGAAAGAAAAGAAAAAAAAAGAATGAAAGAAAGAGAGTGAGAAAGAGAGAATGAGAAAGGAAGAAAGAGAAAGAAAGAAACAGAGAGAAAAGTAAAGCAAAAAAGAAAAACTGCTGCTCTCAGAAGAGCTACCAGGTTTGTTGTGTATCTTTTTGTAGCCCCAAGCTCACAGCAGTAATATTCCAGGGGATGAGCACTGTGGGATGAGAAAGTTTATCTCATCCCACAGTGGTATGTTTATTTGGTCCCAGACAAACATCAGGAGAGGGGCAGGCTTTCGGGGTGAGAGCAAGGAGAAGGGAACACAAATGGAAAGAGAGCCCTGGAAGAAAGGCTGGAGGATTCTCAGAGATAGCTTTGGAATGAAATGTACCTGTTTCACGTTGCTATACACGATTAAAGTAATTAAAATACCCACCTCCATCCAACTTCATGTAACCCAATATTGAAAGGCTTTTCTGCCTCTGTATTGAATATTACAGAAAATATAGTGGTAGGCTGCTAGAAAAAGGGAGATTTGGGGGTTGATATTCTTACAGGACTTATACTGAACATATTTAATAACCCATATGGCCCTTGGCATTGATCAATCAAAATGGGTACCAGCTATAAATGACTGGCGCAGTCCCACAGGAGTTTCTAAATAATAAATAGCAGTTTTGGCACCTACAGAATGTCAAACCATATTAATGTATTATCTATCCAAACATATAAACACAGTTGATTCTACACACACACACACACACACACACACACACAGACACACACACGTACATACACACACATGATGCTCTATATTTTGATAAGCAGCAAGAACTGTGTCACATCATCAATCATTCTGATGTTCTATCAGGCCAACTTTTTACATAAAGTCCTTTGCATAAGAAAAATGCAGGGCAAATTCTAAGAGGCCTATCAACTAGATGTATTCCAAGAACAACTTCTTTTAACAAAAGAGAACAGCTGCTGTTTCAGAGCCTAAAGAATTGGCCTATGAGAACTACTTTTCTGCCAAGGTATTTGATACATGTTGACAAGCAAATTTATTTCTGGTCTTATGGATTTACGCACATTTCTTACTGTGAGTTTCTTTCTTGATGTTCTTAAAAATTGCTATGTGTCGAGGGGAGGGAGAGCATCAGAATAAATAGCTAATGCATGCCAGGCTTAATACCTAGGTAATGGGTACATAGGTGCAGCAAACCACCATGGCACACATTTACCTATATAAGAAACCTGCACATTCTGCACATATATCCCAAAACTTAGAATAAAATAAAAATTTAAAAAATTGCTGTGCATACTATTTCTTTTTTATTAGGTAGTATTTTCTGAATTCTTTAGACTGTATTGAAGAAATCAGAAAGAGTGCTTCACCCAGGGAAACACAAATGGTTCTGCAGAATAAACATTCAGTATGTCTGCTTTTGTTTTAAATAGGCTTCCTTTCCATGACACATTTACTGAAGGAATATCACCATATCAGCTTCAAAATTGGACAGGCTGATTTTTAAGATTAAAAAAATTTACATACATTAGAATTTACTTTTTTGTTTATATAGTTCTATGAATTTTTACACATGCATAGATTCTTGTAACAACCACAGCAAATGGGATAGAGAACACCACCAACACTCCTGAAGAATTCCCTTGTGCTGCCCCTTTGTAGTCAGGCCCTTTCCAACACCTAGCCCTTGGCAACTGCTGATCTGTTCTCTGTCTCTATAGTTTTGCCTTTTCCAGAATGTCATATAAATGGAATCCTACAGGATGTAATATTTTGAGAGGCTCTCTTCTCTCACTTAGCACAATGCTTTTGAGATTCATACTTGTTATTGCCTTTATCAAGTTTGTACCTTTTTATTGCTGAATAGTATTCCATTGAATGGATATATCACAGTTTATCCATTCACCCATTGAAGGACATCTGGGCTGTTTCCATTGTTTTGTGATTATAAGTAATGCTTCTGTAAACACTTGTTTACAGATTTTTGTGTGAATAGAGGGTAACTGCCTAGAAGTGGTATTCCTGAGTCTTTTGGTAGATATATATTTAACTCTATAAGAAACTGCCAATCTAGGCTGGGCACAGTGGCTCATACCTATAATCCCAGCACTTTGGGAAGCCAAGGTGGGAGGATCGCTGAGCTCAGATGTTCAAGACCAGCCCTGGCAATATAGTGAGACTCCTATCTCTAAGAAAAAAAATGTGGAGAGTTAGAGAAAAAAAAATTAGCCAGACCTGGTGGTGGGCACCTGTGGCCCCAGCTATTCAGGAGGCTGAGGTGGGAGGATTGCTTGAGCCTGGGAGGTTAAGGCTTCAGTAAGCCATAGTGGCACCATTGCACTCCAGCCCAGGTGACAGAGTGAAACCCTATCTGAAACAAAAAAGGAAAAAAAAAAAGAAAGAAAGAAATTGACGATCTTTTTCCCTGAGCAGAAACAGGTTTTCATTTTGTATTCCCACTAGCATCATAAGAAAGTTCCAGTTGCTTGTATTCTTGTCAATACTTGGTATTGTCAGTACCTTTTTATTTTAGCTGTTCTAATGGGTGAATTGCATTGTGATTTTAATTTGCATTTCCTTGTTGTTTACTCATGTTGAGCATCTTTTTGTGTGTTTATTTATCAAACACATATGGTGAAATGTCTGTTTAAATCTTTTGCACATTTTTATAGGAATATTTTCTTATTTTTGAGTTTTGGGAGTAGTTTATACATTCTGGATACAAGTCTTGTGTTAGGGCCAGGTGTTGTGGCTCACACCTGTAATCCCAGCACTTTGGGAGGTCGAGGTTGGCAGACTTCAGGTCAGGAGTTTGAGACCAGCCTGGCCAACATGGTGAAACCCCGTCTTTACTAAAATACAAAAATTAGGCAGGCATGGTGGTGCGCATCTGCAATTCCAGCTACATGGGAGGCCAAGGCAGGAGAATCACTTGAACCCGGGAGGCAAAGGTTGTAGTGAGCCAAGATTGCACCACTGTACGCCAGCCTGGGCAACAGAGCAAGATTTGTTTGTTTTTTTCTTGTAAATCTGTTTTAGTTATTTGTAGATTCTGGATATAAGTCCTTTGTCAGATGGGTAGATTGCAAAAATTTTTTCCCATTCTGTTGGTTGCCAGTTCACTCAAATGATTGTTTCTTTTGCTGTACAGAAGCTCTGGAGTTTAATTAGATCCCATTTGTCTATTTTGGCTTTGATTGCCAATGCTTTTGGTGTTTTAGTCATGAAGTCCTTGCCTATGCCTATGTCCTGAATGGTTTTGCCTAAGTTTTCTTCTAGAGTTTTTATGGTGTTAGGTCTTATGTTTAAGTCTTTAATCCATCTGGAGTTAATTTTAGTGTAAGGTGTCAGGAAGGGGTCCAGTTTCTGCTTTCTGCACATGGCTAGCCAATTTTCCTAACACCATTTATTAAACAGGAATCCTTTTCCCATTGCTTGTTTTTGTCAGGTTTGTCAAAGATCACATGGTTGTAGATGTGTGGTGTTGCCTCCGAGGCCTCTGTTCTGTTCCATTGGTCTACATCTGTTTTGGTACCGGTACAATGCTGTTTTGATTACTATAGCCTTGTAGTATAGTTTGAAGTCAGGTAGCGTGATGCCTCCAGCTTTATTCTTTTTGCTTGGGATTGTCTTGTCTATGCAGGCTCTCTTTTGGTTCTATATGAAGTTTAAGGTGTTTTTTTTCCAGTTCTGTGAATAAGGTCATAGGTAGCCTGAAGGGGATAGTGTTGAATCTATAAGTTACTTTGGGCAGTATGGCCATTTTCACGATATTTATTCTTCCTAACCTTAAGCATGGAATGTTTTCCCATTTGTTTGTGTCCTCTCTTATTTCCTTGAGCAGTGGTTTGTAGTTCTCCTTGAAGAGGTCCTTTACATCCTTTGTTAGTTGTATTCCTAGGTATTATATTCTCTTTGCAGCAATTGTTAATGAGAGTTCATTCTTGATTTGGCTCTCTTCAAGTCTGTTATTGGTGTATAGGAATGCTTGTGATTCCTGCACGTTGATTTTGTATCCTGAGACTTTGCTGAAGTTGCTTATCAATTTCAGGAGATTTGGGGCTGAGACAATGGAGTCTTCTAAATATACAATTGTCATCTGCAAATAGAGACAATTTGACTTACTCCTTTCCTAATTGAATACCTTTTATTTCTTTTTCTTGCCTGATTGCTCTTGCTAGAACTTCCAAAACTATATTGAATAAGGAGTTGTGAGAGAGGGCATCCTTGTCTAGTGCCAGATTTCAAAGGGAATGCTTCCAGTTTTTGCCCATTCAGTATGATATTGGCTGTAGGTTTGTCATAAATAGCTTTTATTATTTTGGGATACATTCCGTTGATACCTAGTTTCTTGGAAGTTTTTAGCATAAAGGGCTGTTGAATTTTGTTGAAGACCTCCTCTGCATCTATTGAGGTAATCATGTGGTTTTTGTCTTTGGTTCTGTTTATGTGGTGGATTATGTTTACAGACTTGCATATGTTGAACCAGCCTTGCATCCTCGGGATGAAGCCTACTTGATCATGATGGATAAGCTTTTTGATGTGCTATTGCAATCAGTTTGCTAGTATTTTATTGAAGATTTTTGCATCTATGTTCATCATTGATATTGGCCTGAAGTTTTCTTTTTTGGTTGAGTCTCTGCTTGGTTTTGGTATCAGGATGATGCTGGTCTCACAAATTGATTTGGGAAGGATTCCCTCTTTTTGGATTGTTTGGAATAGTTTCAGAACGAGTGGTACCAACTGCTCTTTGTATGTCTGGTAGAATTCGGCTGTGAACCCATCTGGGCCTCAGCTTTTTTTGGTTGGTACGCTATTAATTTCTGCCTCAACTTCAGCCCTTGTTATTGGTCTATTCAGGGTTTCAGCTTCTTCCTGGTTTAGGCTTGGGAGAGTGCAAGTGTCCAGGAATTTATCCATTTCTTCCAGGTTTACTGGTTTAGGTGTATATAGTTGTGTGTAGTAATCTCTGATGGTAGTTTGTATTTCTGTGGAATCAGTGATAATATCCCCTTTATCATTTTTTATTGCATCTATTTGATTCTTCTCTCTTTTCTTTTTTATTAATCTGGCTAGTGGTCTATTTTGTTGATCATTTCAAAAAACCAGCTCCTGGATTTATTGATTTTTTTGAAGGGTTTTTTGTGTCTCTATCTACTTCACTTCTGCTCTGATCTTAATTATTTCTTGTCTTCTGCTAGCTTTTGAGATTTTTTGGTCTTGCTCCTCTAGCTCTTTCAATTTTGATGATAAGACATTGATTTTAGTTCTTTCCTTGCTTCTCATGTGGGCATTTATTGCTACAAATTTCCCTCTAGAAACTGCTTTAAATGTGTCCCAGAGATTCTGGTACATTATGTCTTTGTACTTGTTGGTTTTAAAGAACATCTTTATTTCTGCCTTCATTTCATTGTTTATCCAGTCAACATTCAAAAGCCAGTTGTTTAGTTTCCATGAAGTTGTGTGGTTCTGAGTTAGTTTCTTAATCCTAAGTTCTAATTTGATTTCCCTGCAGAGATACTGTTTGTTATGATTTCTGTTTTTTTGCATTTGCTGAGGAGTGATTTACTTCCAATTATGTGGTCAATTTTACAGTAGGTGCGATGTGGTGCTGAGAAGAATGTATATTCTGTGGATTTGGGGTGGAGAGTTCTGTAGAGGTCTATTAGGTTTGCTTGGTCCAGATCTGAGTTCAAGTTCTGGATATCCTTATCAATTTTCTGTCTTGTTGATCTGTCTAATATTGACAGTGGAGTGTTAAAGTCTCCCATTATTATTGTGTGGGAGTCAAAGTCTCTTTGTAGGTCATTAAGAACTTGCTTTATGTAACTGGGTGCTCCTGTATTGGTTGCATATATATTTAGGATTGTTAGCTCTTCTCGTTGCATTGATCCTTTTACCATTATGTAATGCCCTTCTTTGTCTCTTTTGATCTTTGTTGGTTTAAAGTCTATTTTATCAGAGACTAGGATTGCAACTCCTGCTTTTTTTTACTCTCCACTTGCTTGGTAAATCTTTCTCCATCCCTTTATTTTGAGCCTATGTGTGTCCTTGCATGTGAGATGGGTTTCCTGGATTCAGCAGACTGGTGAGTTTTGACTTTTTATCCAATTTGCCAGTCTGTGTCTTTTGATTGGGGAATTTAGCCCATTTACATTTAAGGTTAATATTGTTATGTGTGAATTTCATCCTGCCATTTTGATGCTAGTTGGTTGTTTTGCCCATTAGTTGACACAATTTCTTCATTGTGTTGGTGGTCTTTACCATTTGGTACATTTTTGGAGTGGATGGTACTGGTTGTTACTTTCTATGTTTAGTGCTTCTTTCAGGAGCTCTTGTAAGGCAGGCCTGGTGGTAACGAAATCTCTCAGCAAGTGCTTGTTCATAAAGGATTTTATTTCTCCTTCGCTTATGAAGCTTAGTTTGCTGGATATGAAATTCTAGGGTGAAAGTTCTTTTCTTTAAGGATGTTGAATATTGGCCCCCACTGTCTCTGGCTTGTAGGGTTTCTGCCAAGAGATCTGCTGTGACTCTGATGGGTTTCCCTTTGTGGGTAACCTGACCTTTCTCTCTGGCTGCCCTTAGCATTTTTTCCTTCATGATGAATCTGATGATTATGTGCCTTGAGGTTGCTCTTCTTGAGGAATATCTCTGTGGTGTTCTCTGTATTTCCTGGACTTGAATGGTGGCCTGTCTTGCTGTGTTGGGGAAGTTCTCCGGGATAATATCCTGAAGAGTGTTTTCCAGCTTGGATTCATTCTCTCCATCACATTCAGGTACACCTATCAAATGTAGATTAGGTCTTTTGACATAATCCCATATTTCTTGGAGGCTTTGTTCATTTCTTTTCACTGCTTTTTCTCTAATCTTGCCTTCTCATTTTATTTCATTGAGTTGATCTTCAGTCTCTGATATCCTTGGTTGATCCTTTTTTCTGCTTGGTCAATTTGATATTGAAACTTGTGCATGCTTTGCAAAGTTCTTGTGTTTTGTTTTTCAGCTCCATCAAGTCATTTATATTTTTCTCTAAGCTGTTTATTCTCGTTAGCATTTTGTCAAACCTTTTTTCAAGGTTCTTAGTTTCTTTGCATTGGGTTAGAACATGTTCTTTTAGCTCAGAGAAGTTTCTTATTACCCACCTTCTGCAGCCTGTTTCTGTCAATTCATCACACTCATTCTCCATCCATCTTTGTTCCCTTGTTGGTGAGAAGTCGTGATCCATTGGAGGAAGAGAGGAGTTCTGGTTTTGGGTGTTTTCATCCTTTTCGTGCTGGTTTCTTCCCATCTTTGTGGATTTATCCACCTGTGGTTTTTGTAGTTGGTGACTTTCAGATGGGGGTCTCTGAGTGGATGTCCTTTTTATTGATGTTGAAGTTATTTCTTTCTGTTTTTTTAGTTTTCCTTCTAATAGTCAGGCCCCTCTGCTGTAGGACTACTGGAGGTCCACTCCAGACCCTGCTTGCCTAGGGATCATCTGTGGGAGCTGCAGAACAGTAAGGGTTGCTGCCAGTTTCTTCTTCTGTTATCTTCGTCCCAGAAAGATACCTGCCAGATGTCAGTCTGAACTCTCCTTTATGAGGTGTCTCTTTAGATATACAGGAGTCAGGGAGCTGCTTGAGGAGACAGTCTGTCCTTTATAGGAGCTCAAGTGCTGAACTGTGAGCTCCATTGTTCCGTTCAGAGCTGCTGGGCAGGTACGTTTAAGTCTGCTGCAGCAGAACTCATAACCACCTTTTTTCCCATGTGCTCTGTCCTGGGAATGTGGGGCTTTAATTATAAGTTCCTGACATGCTGCTGCCTTTTTTCAGAGATGCCCTGCCCAGCAAAGAGGTAGCCTAGTCACGGTCTTCCAGTAGAGGCACTGCTGAGCTGCCGTGGGCTCTGCCCAGCTGCTATGTGAACTTCCTTGTGGTTTTGTTTACAGAGGTAAAGTTAGAAATGTCTCAGTAATGGTGGTCTGTCTCAGTAATGGCAGACTGCCTCTGTAATGGCGGATTGCTTCAGTAATGGTGGACTGCCTCAGTAATAGCAGACTGCCTCGCTAATGGCAGACTGCCTCGGTAATATTGGACACCCTTCTACTGACAGAGCTGGACCGTCCAGGGTCTAGTTGCACTTGCTGTGAAACTCTCAATCCAGAGCATTTCAGATTGCTGGTCTTTGTCAGGGTGGGACCCACTGAGCCAGATCACCTGGCTTCCTGTGTTGGCCCCCTTTTTCAGTTGAATGGGCGGCTCTGTCTCCTAGCCATTCCAGGCACCAGTTGAAACGGCCACCCAGATTTGCGTGAGTTTTTTTGCAGAGACCCACTGCACTGGCTGAAACAGCTGTGTTGGAAACTCATGGTGCTTTTCAGCATGGGAATCTCCTGGCCTGTGGGCAATAATAACTCATTTGGAAATGCAGTGATCAATTACCTTCTGCATTGTTCTTGCTGGGAACTGCATTCCAGAGCTGTCCCTATTCGGCTATCTTGGATCCTCAATCCTTCTTCTGAGAATTTTAAAGTTTTAGACTTAATTTTTATATTTAGAGTTAATTTTTGTATATATCATGAAGTGTAGATTAAACTTCATCTTTTAGCATATGGTTTTCCAGTTGTTCCAAGACCATTTGTTGAGACGGCCATTTGTTGAGACCATTTGTTGTTCCTTCTGCAGAATTGATCTTTTTCTTTAATATTTTGTTTGAATTTCAAGGTATTCAAAGGGGACTTGAAACCTGGCAAAAAGTTTGAACCTAGAGGATAACATGTATCCCAAAGAAGGAAGCAAGTTATCAACACAGGTTTTTAATTCTCTCCTATACTTTCTACAGGAAGAATTATAGATATAAATAGTCATCAGTGACTAAAAAGTGAGCTACATCATCAAATAAAGATTCAATTATGTGTCCTGGTGTGGTGGCTCACACTTGTAATCCCAGCACTTTGAGAGGCTGAGGCCAGGAATTTGAGACCAGCCTGGCCAACACTGCGAAACCTCATCTCTGATAAAAATTTAAAAATTAGCCAGATGTGGTGGGGCATGCCTGTAATCTCAGCTACTTGGGAGACTGAGGCATGAGAATCACTTGAACTTGTGAGAAGGAGGTTGCAGTGAGCTGAGATCATGCCACTGCACTCCAGCTTGGACAACAGAACAAGACTCTGTCTCAAAAACAAAAAATTCTATAATGTTCTTAGAGTAGTATCAGGTACCAAGCAGGCAAGAAAAGGGTTGATCTACCATGAAAAAGTTTCAACCAAACATTTCCCCAAACTCAAATTTTATCTTTGCATTTTATTCTGGAGTATTTTATTTATGCTCTGAAATCAGGAAAGCTAAGACACCCTCCCTCTATTCTCGAAATTTACCAGTTAAGACTTTGCTTCCTGTGTTTCCTAATTTACAATTATCTATCTATATGCTTAATCCAATACCTTGGACATTCATTAGGAGAAGTGGTACACATTAAGCAAAGCATAGGATAGGGCAGGATCGATGAAAAAATAAAATTTAACTATTAGATAAAGATTTTAGATGACAACAGTCACTTTAATCTAAAATCTAAAGTTAAATTGTCACATTTTTTATGTTCATTCACTTGTTTGTGACATTTTGCCAATCACCCCAGAAGCTGGAAACTTCTTTTAGTTTGAGATAAAAAAAAAGACTTCTTTTATCTCACACAAAAAAAGTTAATTTGCCATAAATAACAATTTGTCTTGAAACCTCAAAGTTTATTTTAAAATTAAGTTGATCCTTCTTAATTATGGTCCTTCAAAGGAACTTCTGAACTTGACATTTGATGGGAAACTGCAGACAGCAAACCAGGAATAATAACCTTTAGAAACTAACGACATGGCAGAGACAGCCCGAGGAGGTAATTGAGAAAGGAAGGCTATCATAGGGCCTCATGGTTTCATGAACCAAAGTATTATGAGAATTTGCTGGCGGTCATCTAGGAAAATCTTCAACAGAGATTTGACTCAAGTCTTTAATTCACTGTAAACAACCAGCTACAATGTTCCTTTTATTTTCCTGGGCTATAGACAGAACACCCAAGAGTTCCGAGTGCATTGGCAATGACACTTTTCTCTGCCCCTTTTTCACCTGGGAAAGAATTGGGTCAAAACAGCACATTTCTTTGGATTTTTCTGAGATAGGGTTTCAGGTACTTTTTACCCATTTAGGATTTTAGGTGATATGCATGCATCTAACTTTTGGGGATGACAGAAACCTAGAATGGTCTTTGGCCACATGGCCCCTCCTTCCACTCCATGAAAGATGTCATCTGGTATCACAGGAGAGAATGGGGCGAAGACCAGAGGGGAGCCGAGCTCTAAGTCTCTAAGGCCATCCATTTCCTGGGCATTCCATTTATGAAAGCCAGTAAATTCACACTTTTTTCTTAAACTTTTGAAATGAGGTTCAGTTTCTTGCAAGCAAAATCTTTACAAATACATCTGTTGTGGCCAGAATGACATGTGAATATGGGGAGCAGTTTGCAAGCAGTCAAATAATAATCATAGCTACCATTTGTTGCAGATACAATTTGCATGCAACTCCAGGCTATTTAGGTACATTAACTCCTTTAATTCTAACGCCATTCAAGAGGATGTATTACTATCTCCATTTTTCAAATGAGGATATTGTAGCTCAGAGAGGCTCAGTAACTTGCTCAAAATCATACAGCTAGTAAATGAGGAGGCTGGCATTAAAAATTAGAGCTCTCTAACTTCAAAGGCCTTTAACCACAAGGTACTGAGTTCTGAAAGGGCCCTGTGGCTACACCAGGGGTCAGATGAATTGGGCTCCAGATAACAGATTTCACCATGTGTTGATGAAGATTATACAGCTCATAGGCAAGGCTAGTGGGCTCTTTCCTGAGTGCTTGGCTACTATAAGACCATTCCAGAGGCCAAGAAATAGTAAGTGCTGACTCATCTGAACAGGGGGCTCATCTTTCCCTGTCCAGCATGTTGCCAACTCTGAAATCTCTTTAAGATGAAACAAGCGGCTTTAGGATGCTGACAAAGGCACGTCAATTGCAAGGCACAGGAGTAGTGAGCCAAGAAGGTAAGTACCTGAAACAGATTGTGGTAGGAAACCTTAAGCCATATGGAAAGAGTGGAGTCCTTGAGAAGCATGTAGTTTCAACAGCAAGTTTGCTGTAAAAATGTGTGTGCGTGTGTGTGCGCGTGTGTGTGTGTGCGCGTGTAATTGCGTAAAGATTTGGCACCGCTGAATTGCATCCTCTTCTTCCTCCTTACAATTTCATCTCATCTCTGATGGTGGCACTTCTTGGGTTTCAAAAACAAAAAATCCCAAATGGAGAAGACACAGTTTCTGACTGAGGGCACTGGAATTAAGTGGAAAATCAAGTGGAAATGCTTTTCTAACACAATTAGTATATTAGACTGTGGGCCTTGGAGTCAGATGTGCCTGGGATCAAATCCTGGCTCTACAATGTATAAGAACCCCTTCCCTTAGAAACTTAATATTCCTCACTTATAAAATGTCTTTAACATCATTTTACAACCAACTTGTTAATAAGTAATTCAGGCAAAAAACCTCAGTGCATGCTAAAAGGATAGGGTAAAAGGTTGTTGGGGTACAGAAATTTCACAATCTCGAAGTAATCACACTTAAGATCAACAAAACGAAACAAATTGAAATCCTGTGCCTTGAAATGTGTTAAATAGCAATGTGTTCCTGCCAGTGATATTTAACCTGATTCTATCATGGATAAGGTCACAGTCAAATCCAAAACATGGATCAATCTGGAGACAAACTGCCCTGGTCTCTTCAAATATGTCAATGTCATGAACAACAACAACAACAGAAAAACACACACTGGGAACTCTTTGGAGGCTTGAAAATGAAATGAAAAGTGTGAACCTTGACTGCATCCTGGACCAACTGTTTAAAAACAGCTAAAAAGCTTACTTTTGGGAAATTGGGGAAATATTATGGCATTAATATTAAATTTTCCTGAGTGAATGAATGTGGTATGGTTATATGAGTACATCATTGATGGTAGGAGACACATACATTAATTTAGGTGTGAAAGGTCAAGAGGTTCAGGGGTGTCTGTGTGTAGAAAGAGAGTGAGAGGTAAAGATTTGGCACTAATCTAGATACCTGAGATGCGCTAATGTTGCAAAATTGGTTGAGCATCAAACTTTTCTTGCAACTTTTCTATAAATTAAAATTCTTTCTAAATAAAAATTTGAGGAAATGAAATAATATTATAGGGTTTTATGAGGATTAAATGCATTTAGTACCTATAACAGTACTTGGCAAACAGTTGGAACCCCACTTATACAAGCCATGCCATGAAGATTGTGTGATCCTAGGGAAATCACTCCATCTCTCTCTGTCTCAGTTTCCTCATCATTATGACTGAAGCAGACAATAATATTAGATGTAACATTCTAGAACTTTATATAATTATGCCCTCAAAAAAGTGATGGCAGTTGAAAGAATCAACATTGTTAAAATATGCATAACACCCAAAGCAATCTACAGATTCAATGTAGTCCCTATCAAAATTCCAATGGCATTTTTCATAAAACTAGAAAAAAAAAATCCTAAAATGCATATGGAATCACAAAAGCTCCCAAATAAACAAAGCAATTTTGATGAAGAAAAAACAGAAGGCATCACATTTCCTAATTTTAAATAATATTTACAAATCTATAGTAATCCAAAAAGTATAGTACTGACATAAAACTAGACACATAGACCAATTGAATCAAGAATAGACATGGGGAGAGGATAGTCTCTTCAATAAGTGGTGTTGGGAAAACTGGATATTAACAAAAAAATGAAATTGGATTTTTTTTTTTTAGATGGAGTCTCGCTCTGTTGCTAGGCTGGAGTGCAGTGGCACGATCTCGGCCCACTGCAACCTCTGCCTCCCAGGTTAAAACGATTCCCCTGCCTCAGCCTCCCGAATAGCTGGGACTATAGGCATGCGCCACAAAACCCAGCTATTTTTTGTATCTTTAGTAGAGACGGGGTTTCACCATGTTGGCCAGGATGGTTTTGATCTCTTGACCTCGTGATCTGTCCACCTTGGCCTCCCAAAGTGCTGGGATTACAGGCATGATCAGATCCACAATTGGATCTATATCTTACATCATACACACAACCAACTCAAAATGAATTAAATATGTAAATATTAATTTTATTAACTATTAATTGAATAATAATTAAGCATTTAAGATGTGAAACTGTAAAACTAGAAGAAAACAGGGAAAGCTCCGTGGCATTGGTCTTGGTAATGATTTTTTGAATATGACACCAAAAGCACAGTCAACAAAAGCAAAACAAACAAATGGGACTACATCAAGCTAAAAAGTTTCTGCACTGCAAAAGAGCAATCAATATAATGAAAAAACAACCTGTGGAATGGGAGCGATTGTTTATAAACCATGTGTCTGATAAGAAGTTAATATCCAAAATATATAAAGAACTCATACAACTCAATAGCAAAAAAAAAAA
>NW_016107323.1:1122096-1123482 GCF_001604975.1 Cebus imitator
AAAAAAAAAACCAACCTGATTTAAAAATGGGCAAAGAATTAGAACAGACATTTCTCAAAAGAAGGCATAGGAATGGCCAACAGGTATATGAAAAGATACTTAATATCACTAATAATCAAGGAAATTCAATCAAAATCACAATGGGATATCACTTCACATCTATTAGAATGGGTATTATCAAAAAGTCAAAAGATAACAAGTATTGGTGAGGATGTAGAGAAAAGGGAACGCTTGTATATTGCTAGTGGAAATGTAAATTTGTATAGCCATTATGGAAAACAATATGGAGGTCTGTCAAAAAATTAAAAATAGAACTACCATACGATGCAGCTGTCCTACTTTGGGGTATATATCCAAAGGAAAGAAAATCAGTATCAAAGGTATATCTGCACTCCCATGTTCATTGCAGCACTATTTATTTTTATTTTATTTTATTATTATTTTTGAGATGGAGTCTTGCTCTGTCATCACCCATGCTGGAATGCAGTGGTGTGATCTCCGTTCAGTGCAACATTTGCCTCTTGGGTTCAAGTGACTCTCTAGCCTCAGCCTCCTGAGTAGCTGGAATTACAGAGGCACACCACCACGCCCAGCTAATTTTTGTATATTTTTAGTAAAGATGGGGTTTCACCATGTTGGCCAGGCTGGTCTTGAACTCCTGACCTGAGGTGATTGGCCTGCCTTGGCCTCCCAAGGTGCTGGGATTACAGGTATGAGCCACCACACTGCAGCACTATTCAGAAGAGCCAAGATATGGAATTAATCTGTGTCCATCAGTGGATAAGTGGATAAAGAAATGTGGTATATATATGAGTATGTGTGTGTGCAGACATATATACACACAAAATAAAATATTATTTCACCTTAGAAAAGAAGAAATTCATACCATTTGTGACAATATGGGTGAACCTGGAAGATATCATGCCAAGTGAAATAAGCCAGGCAAAGAAAAATAAATACTGCATGATTTCACTTACCTGAGAAATCTACTAAGTTGAACTTACATAAACAGAGAGTAGAGGGTGGTTACCAGGGACAGGGAGGTGGAGATGTGGGGAAATGTTGATCAAAGGTTATAAGCTTGCAGTTATAAGCTGAGCAAGTTCTAGAGAACTGATGCACAGCATTGAAAATTATTACTAATAATGTGCTATATACTTGTAATCTGCTATGAGAGTAGATCTTAAGAGTTCTCACCACACATACACACAAGGTAACTATGAGGGTGATGGATTTGTTCATCAGCTTGATTGTGTAATCATTTCACAATGTGTATATTAAAACATTGTACTCTTTGAATATGTATATATGTGTGTGTGTGTGTATATGTGAGTGTGTGTGTGTGTGTGTGTGTGTGTATATATATATATATATTTTTTTTTTTTT
>NW_016107323.1:1124586-1143989 GCF_001604975.1 Cebus imitator
AAAAAAAAAAAAAAAAAAAAAAAAAAAAGCTAAAGCTAAAAGGGGATAAGGGCCCAAACTAGGACAAGAAGGTAATTAGGGTAGCTCCCTTGGCATTTCATTTATTCATTCAACAAACATTTACTCAACCTTTACAAATATACCAGACACCCAGGCACTAGAGATTCAAAGATAAGTCCCCAGTTAGTCCACATTTGGGGGAAGGGAGAGGAAGACACCAGTAAATATACAATGGCAATGCAGTATGCTTAGAAGCCTTGGTAAATGTAAGCATAGGGTATTGTTTTAGCACCAAGGAGGGGCACCTGACCTAGATCATGGGGGTCAGGAAAGGCTCCTGGTCTCCACCAAACCAAGCCAAGGTACTCCATTCATTCTTATGCTTCCTTACTAGAATGCAAGCTCCAGGGACAGGATGGGTACTACATTAATCATTTCTGTATTTCAAATTATTGGCAAGCATTTGGCACTTGGTACTGTGGCAGCCTTGATAGCTGGCTGATCCGACAGCTCTTCCCATCCTTTTCTCCTTTGCCTGTTTTCCATAAGAGAGACAGGAAAATCCAAATAAAGATTTCACCAGCCTTCTTTGCTAGTAGTAGCCACATAATACAGATCTGATGCTGAGAGATTTAAGAGGAAGTCTTTGGGAACATCTGAGAAAGCTTTTCCTTTCTGGATGAAGTGTCAACTCCCCCTTCCTCTTGCCTTGGATGGGGCCATAATGGCTGGAGCTGGGCAGCCACTTGAGACCATGAAGGAGAAATCAAGAGCTACATAGAATGGTCAGCTCTTACGTTACTGAACTGCTGAATATTGACATACCTCCTCCAAACTTCTTATGTGAGAAAAATCAACCCATGTGTTTAAGCTGCTGTAAATTGATGCTTCTGGTACTTGAAGTCAAAGACATTCCAGCAAATTAAATAGGTGCTCAAGAAATGTTTGCAGAACTGAGTCCTGGGGATAAACTGATTGTGGGGAATTGAGAGAGGGATCAGAGTTGTAAAGAGGCAGAAAACTTATAGGAAGTCAGTGATGGAGAACTGGAGAACCAAGGAAGTGATGCTGGACAGCTTAAGAACATGTAGAGCAGGGTGTCCGATCTTCTGGCTTCCCTGGACCATACTGGAAGAAGAATTATCTTGAGCCACACATAAAATACACTAACACGAACCATAGCTGATGAGCTAAACAAACAAACAAACAAAAATCACACACACACACACACACACACAAATCTCCTAACGTTTTAAGAAAGTTGACAAATTTATGTTGGGCTATATCCACAGCAGTCTAAGACCACATGCGGCCTGTGGGTCATGGGTTGGACAAGCTTGGGTTAGAGTAAAAGGCAGAGATCTGGAGCCAAGAGAAACCAGAATGTCTGTGGCAGAGTCTGGGAGAACATATTCTGGCTAACAAGATTCCAGCATGCAGAGAACAGGACTCGCTCCTCACTAGGACGGAGGCAGGGTGCATGGGAGGTGCAGACTACGTGCCTGCTTTCTCCTCCTGTACATGCTTCCTGTTCGTGGCCCTAGGGACTCTGCTCACCTGGTTTTCCTCTACCTTTCTGACTGCTCATTCTCAGTCTCTGTCACTGATTGTTCTTACCTCCTGAACATCTAAATGTTGGAACACCTTAGCACCCAGTCCTCTGTTTCTTCTCTTCTTTCTCTGAACTCCCTTCTTAGGAGACTTCATCCTGTCTCCTGGCTTTAAATATCATTTATATGCTGACAACTCCCAAATTTCTGCCTCCAGGCCAGACCTCTCACATGGATTCCAGACTCCAGATGCCACTTGGCATCTCCACTTGAAGGCAGCCACGTGTCCAAAACTGAGCCTCGGATATTTCCCCCAAACACGCCCTTCCCATAATCTTCCCCAAATTAGTTCATGCTGACTCCATTTTGTTTTTATTTTTATTTTCGAGGCAGACTTTTGCTCTGTCACTCAAGCTGGAGTGCAGTGGCGCAATCTCAGCTTACTGCAACCTCCACCTCCTGAATTCAAGCAAGTCTCCTGCCTCAGCCTCCTGAGTAGCTGGGATTACAGGCGCTCACCAAAACACCTGCCTAATTAGCTAATTTTTGTATTTCTTTCTTTCTTTCTTTTTTTTTTGAAACTGAGTCTTGCTCTGTCACCAATTTGGAGTGCAATAGCATGATCTTGGCTCATTGAATGCCTCCCGGATTCAAGCGATTCTCCTGCCTCAGCCTCCCAAGTAGCTGGGACTACAGGCATATGCCACCATACCCAGCTAATTTTTCTATTTTTAGTAGAGACAGGGTTTCACCATGTTGGCCCAGGATGGTCTTGAAATCCTGACCTCATGATCTGCCTGCCTTGGCCTCCCAAACTGCTGGGATTACAGGCATGAGCCACTGTGCCTGGCCAATTTTTGTATTTTTAATAGAGACAGACTTTTGCCATATTGGCCAGGCTGATTTTGAACTCCCGACCTCAGGTGATCCACCTGCCTTGGCCTCCCACAGTTCTGGGATTACAGGTGTGAGCCACTGCACCCGGCCATGACTCCATTTTTTAAACTGCTTCACAAAAAATCAGCTTGGTGTTTCCTTGACCCCTCTGTGTTTCTCATTCCCATGTGGACCAACAGTAAATCTTGTCAGTTCTACTTTCAAAATAGATCCAGAATTTTTACCACCTTCTGTGGCTCTACCCTGGTACATTAGCCTTTGACTATATTATTCTGCCTTTGTCTCCCTTCAGTTGATTTTCAACAAAGCAGCCAGAGTGAGCCTGTGAAAATATGAGTCACATTGTGCTATGCTCTGTTCAAAACCTTCCAAGGCCTTCCTGTCTCTCTCAGAGGAAAATCCAAGTCATTATAGCATCCTTCCATAAGGTCTCACAGATCATGCTGGCCTCCTTGCCAGACAGCCTCCTGCCTCAGAGCCTTGCCATGTGATATTTCTGCTACCTGGAATGCTCTACTCAGATATCTACATGGCTCACATCCCTCAGTCTCTTAGTCAAAAGCCCCTAACCCCAACAATGTACAAATTCCATCCCCTCAGCAATTACCATCTTCCAACAGACTGCTTCCTCATCACCAGTTTACTGTCTGCCCTCTAAATGATAGATTATACACCCCATGAAGGCAAGGAATTCTGTTTCATTCATTGCCATATACCCAGCACCTAGACAAGTGCCTGGCAATATAAGCCTTCAGAAAACATTTATGGACTGAAGAGATGAATATACAACCCTGACCTCAGGATGGTGCACAAGTATCTCAAACCCCCCCACATTCACAACTGAAATCAGCACCTCCTCTACAGAAACTCCTTCTCCGGGGTTCTCAG
This sequence comes from Cebus imitator, assembly GCF_001604975.1. Classification (NCBI taxonomy): domain Eukaryota; kingdom Metazoa; phylum Chordata; class Mammalia; order Primates; family Cebidae; genus Cebus; species Cebus imitator. Next base: position 1,127,922 of record NW_016107323.1, read on the forward strand.
ATTCCTCTTCAACTTCTCCTTCCTAACTCCTCCTTCAATCGCTGAGTCCTACTAATTACACCTCTGCAACAACCTCTCATCTGGCCTTCCTTCCTGCCTTTAGAATTTCTGTACCCTCCCCTTCCTCAATTCATCACTGGCCTAATGGCCATAGTGACTATTTTGTTGTTTGATAATCATATCAAGTTCGTTTTAAACACATATGCAGCTTGAGTAGCCTTCATTTTTGGTTCGATTTCCTTTTTTTTTTTTTTTTTTGCTTGAAACATTTCAAGTCAGCTGAAAAGTTGGAAGAATGAATACCCATATACCTTTCACCAGATCCACCAGTTGCTAACACGTTGACATATTTGCTTAATTGAACTTCATATGTACATATATATTTCTGGCAGTTGTAGACATCATGACACTTCTCCCCTAAATATTTCAGCATTCCTATCTTTATTTTCTTTTATTATTATTATTTTTTGAGACAGAGTCTCTCTCTGTTGCCAGGCTGGAGTGCAGTGATGTGATCTTGGCTCACTGCAACCTCCACCTCCTGGGTTCAAGCAATTCCCCTGCCTCAACCTCCCAAGTAGCTGGGACTATTGGTGCGTGCCACACCCGGCTAAATTTTTGTATTTTAGTAGAGATGGGGTTTCACCATGTTGGTCAGGATGGTCGCGATCTCCTGACCTCGTGATCCGCCTGCCTTGGGCTCCCAAAGTGTTGGGATTACAGGCGTTGAGCCACAGCGCCTGGCCTAGCATATTTATCTTTAAAAGAATGACGTTCTCCTATATATCCTCAATGCCACTATTACACCTAAGAAAAATCACATTAATAACATACAGTAAGCAGTCTATATTCAAGTTTACTCCATTATTCAAATATTGTCTTTTATAGATTCTTTTAGTTTTTTTTTACTCCTCATCAGCCGCACTCCATGCCCACTGCCTTTTTTTGATGACATTAATTTTTTTAAAAATAATACAAGCCAGTTGCCATGTAAAATTGCATTGAATGATTAAAACGCAACTCTGAATATTCCTTTCTTGACTAAAGCCTTTCACTGGAAACTGCTACAGAAGGTTAAGTTCCTTCTGCCTCCTCCAGGAGGCCTCACCTGATTGCCCTGCCTGGGTGCTCCCCTGGTCTCCATTCCTAACCCTGCACTCACCAGAATTTTTTTGTTTGTTTTTTCTGAAATGGAATCTTGCTCTATCACCCAAGGTGGAGTGCGGTGGCACAATCTTGGCTCACTGGCAACTTCTACCTCCCAGGTTCAAGCAATTCTTGTACCTCAGCCTCCCAAGTAGCTGGGACTACAGGCATGGGTCACCACGCCTGGCTATTTTTTTCGTATATTTGGTAGAGACAGGAGTTTCACCATGTTGGCCTGGCTGATCTCAAACTCCTGACCTCAAGTGATCCACTGCCTCGGCCTCCCAAATACTGGGGTTACAGGCATGAGCCACTGCACCCAGCCTAACCAGACTGTAGTCTAATACTGTGGTGTGCCTGTCTCCTCCACTAAACCACCAGACAGGCCATCAAGGACAGGGACTGTGGCTTCCTCACCTCCATCTGCCTATCCTGCCCCAAGGGAGGAACTCGATAAATGTGTGTTGAACCAATGAGAATCAGGAGAGAGAAAGAAAAGGGAAGATGCTCTTGTTGCTCTGCTCTTCAGTCCCAGGAATAAAGGGGTCAGCCAGAAGGAGGGGAAATGTTCACAGTCCCATTCCAGGAATAAAAGCACAGGGCCCTGGTTGTCTTCTCAGCCTACCTGCTACCATCACAACAAGGAGCCCCAGAACTGTGCCCCCTGCACCTCTGTGAGCTTTCCTAGCCTGAGTGACTTCCGTGTGTGGTTTCTCTGTGGTAATCAATAGCTAAACCTTTAACATGAAATTGCCTGCAAGCCTGTCTTCAAGACAGACAGAGAGATGGAGCTGGGAGCCACCACAGAGCAGACAAGGCACTAGGCAGTGGCATCTTCAAAGAGTGGAGGAAAGAAAGGTTGAGGCTCTGGGATCTGTGAGTAGGAAGAAAAGGAGAGCTCAGAGAGTTGTTCTGGGCATGAGAAGAGGCCTGTAAGTTTAAAAATAAGTCCCTGAAGACTTTGCATGGGGAGCTGTTTTACCAAATGCCAAAGAGTTTAGGCACATGGCCAAACCTGGAAAGAATGTTTTGAGACCTGGCAGTGGCTAAGGGGATTAGCTCTGCCTTGGAAGAAAAGGCAAAGTGGGAAAGGCTCTTCAGAAAAATACTCCAAAAATCAGAGCCTCTGTGTTTCATTTTACATGGCAGCTCTGATCAGCTGGTATGGCCTATTGGGACTGCTAGGTTGAAAATTAATCCAAAGCCAGTAAAAAAAAGAAAGAAAGAAAGAAAAAAGAGTGCTGTGATTGATTAGTCATGTCTGCCACGGGTACAGGTAGGAGTAATAGGAAATTATCTGCGAATCAAAAGGGAAGACAAAAGGGGGGTTCCTCACCACGGCCATCGTGGAGGCCTGGGCCCGCCTGGACCATAAGTTCGATCTCATGTATGCCAAGCGGGCCTTTGTGCACTGGTACGTGGGGGAAGGCATGGAGGAGGGGGAGTTCTCCGAGGCTCGCGAGGATCTGGCAGCTCTGGAGAAGGATTATGAAGAGGTGGGCGTGGATTCCGTGGAGGCTGAGGCTGAAGAAGGTGAAGAATACTGAGGGGAGGGTGTGGTGGGTTCTCCCCTACCACCCCCAGGATGGCTGCTTTCAAGCTGTTTGCAAATAAAGGTTCTGTATAAAACCAAGACCTCTGTGTGTTGTGCTCCTTACCGCTGCCTACAGGAGGGGGTGGGACCCTAGAGCTTGCATGGGGAGCGGTGGGGTGCCAACCTGCCCTTCAGACATGGGGCTGGGTACAGCAGGACCGTACATACTTAAGGAGCTGCCACAGAAGTAACTTAACCCAGAGAAACCAGTGTTGCTTCAAAGCCAAGTTTTCAATGTGTAGATTTCCTAAATTCTAGGAAAGCAGTCAAGGTTTTCAACTGACTTTACAGTTTTTCGGGCTTCTTTATGGGTCATGCTGGCTAAAAAGAGACAAGAAGTGTTTGAGGTCTGTGGATGGGGCTTGTCCACAAAATCCCTAAAGCTGTGGGTCAAATGTGTAAGGTCGACATTTTAGAAGGGGGGAGTGTCAACTGAGTTGTGCAAAGCATTTGCAGAAGGTCACAACACACCCATGGTGACCCTAGTGCTCCACCATAACCTGGAAGGCAGCGCTCGCCCTCCATGTGCACACACACAGCCCCCTTGCCCCTTAGCACACGATCGTCTTGGTAGAAAACCTCCCGTGTTTCATTTCAAATGAAGCTTGTTGACATCTATTTATAGAAGACCTGGTAATCCAGATACCTTTTCTCAAAATCCAATTCAGGTCCAGGAAGTTCATGGTGAAGGGACCTGGTTAGTTCACCTGTGGCACAACCAGGACAGGCACAGAAACCTTATTCTAAGTCTGTGCCTTAATATTGTCAAAAAACAGCGGAGAATGTCTAAATCTCAGAAAGGTTTATTATCGACTGAAGGAGATAACATGTAGCCTTTGCTGGGGACAGTGGTGTGGTAAGTCTGCCCCATCCTAGGTGTTGCCACGCGTAGGGCTCTTCCCAGGCCCGCCCCCCTTGGGCAGCCTGGTAGCACTGGGCTGGCGCGGCATCCTCTGGCTGGATCCTTCGCGGCTGCTGCGTTCTGCCAGGGCCAGCGCTCCCCCGAGGGCAGTGCTGCCTTTGNAACCTCCGCCTCCTGGGTTCAAGCAATTCTCCTGCCTCAGCCTCCCGAGTAGCTGGGACTACAGGCATGCACCACCATGCCCAGCTAATTTTTGTATTTTTTTTTAGAGACGGGGTTTCACCACATTGGCCAGGATGGTCTCTATCTCTTGACCTTATGATTCGCCCGCCTCGGCCTCCCAAGAGTTCACATTCTTAACCACCTTGATAGTTACTACAGCCAACCACTTCCACTGCTACAGCTGCTAACAATGTCAAGCAACTGACATATCTCTGTGAGTTAACTCTCAAGACTTTCACCTTGAAGTTCTCAAATGCATAGAACATATTTAACAGAGGACAAGAGTAAGGGTTCACTGAAGGAAAGAGAAAGGACAAAATCAGGACCCAGGAGTCTAGCCTCTAACAAAATATCTCTTGCCTTTTAACTTTTTGCTATACATGAAAGGTTTAATCAGGATCCACCAAGATACATAGAACAGGTGTCTTACTCCATTCACTCAGCTGCAACAAAATACCACTAACTGGGTGGCTTTTTTTTTTGACAGGGTCTTACTATCATCCAGGCATGACTGTAGCTTACGACAGCCTCAAATTCCTGGGCTCAAGCAATCCTCTCACCTCATTCTCCCAAGTAGCTGGGACTACAGGCACACACCACCATCAAGTCCAGCTAATTAAAAAAATTTTGTGTAGAGACAGTCTTGCTATGTTGCCTAGTCTGGTTTTGAGCTCCTGGCCTCAAGAGATCCTCCCACCTTAGCCTCCCAAAGTGCTGTGATTACAGGCATGAGCCATCATGCCTGCCCAAACTGACTGGTTTCTAAACAACAAAACTTTATTTCTTATAGTTCTGGAAGCTGGGAAGCCCAAGATCAAGGTGCTAGCAGGTTCAGTGACTGCTAAGGGCCTGCTTTCTGGTTTCTAGATTGCATGTTCTAGCTGTGTCCTCCATGGGGGGAGGGGTGAACCAGCTATCTTAGGCCTATTTTTTTTTTCTTTTTTTGAGACAGAGTCTTACTCTGTCACCAGACTGGAGTGCAGTGGCATGATCTCAGTTCACTCCTGCCTCAGCCTCTCAAGTAGTTGGGACTACAGGTACATGCCACCATGCCCAGCTAATTTTTGTATTTTTAGTAGAGATGGGATTTCACCATGTTGGCCAGGATGGTCTCAATCTCTTGACCCTGTTATCCGCCCACCTCAGCCTCCCACAGTGCTGGGATTACAGACTTGAGCCACTGTGACCAGCCATTAGGCCTATTTTATAAGGACACTAATCCCATTGATGATGCTCTCATGACCTCACCACCTCCCAAAAGGCTCCACTTCCTAATATCATCACCTTGGGGTTAGACTTTCAACATACTAATTTTGAAGGGGACACAAACATTCAGACCATAGCACTAGGGGAGCAGGACAAGACAGTCTTCAGTTTATAAAGAATTTGTCTTGCTTTCTCCTGTGCTGGCATGAGAAATCCTTTCACTAAAGGCCTTTAGATCAGGGGTCAGCAAACAATGACCTTGGGTCAAATCCTGCCTGACACTAGTTTTTGTAAATGAAGTTTTGTTAGAACATAGCCATGCTTATTTTTTGTTTTCTCTATGGCTGTTTTAATACTATAACAGCAGAGTCAAACAGTTGACACAGAAACCATATGGCTTATCATCAGGCCTGTTGCAGAAAAAGTTTGCTGACCTCTGATCTCCACTTTAGGCCAGATTTTCTATATACCAGTACAACACACATGATAATCTTATGTCCTTAACTTGAGAAGGAAAAACAAGATATCCCCTTGGATAAGCTCCAGGGAAGGTATGAAATAGGATGTCCATAAGAAGAACCAAAATTAAAACAGCAGTGTGGCCTGAATAGCACATCTCAGCGTGTGCTCCTAGAAATGTTAATTTATGTTATGCGGTAAAGTGGCTGAGGGATCAACTGTTTGGAAATCGTTGTGTTAAACAACCTTAAGAGGATTTCTCCACTACAGGACTTCTTGGGATCTTTAAAATGCTATTATGCCTTGAGATCTCTAAGAGGGTAATATAGTTTTCTCTAAGAGGAAACAGAGTTTCCCATGGGACTATGTTTTTCAGAACATTTTTTGGAAAATGCTGAAATTAAAAAGGATTTAGAATCATGTTTCTTGGGAACTGGAAATGAAAACTATGAGGGCTGTGGCTTAATGAACCTCACTTTCTCTCAGCAAGGAAAGAGGAAGCACAAAGAAGAAATACTGAAAGACAGAATGAGAAAAAGAGAAAGAGAGAGAGGTATTTGAAGGAACAAAGCAAAGCCCTGGAAAGATGGCATTTGAGGATATGAGGAACACTTGGATGACTGAACTGTCAGAGAGAACCATGTGTCAAAAGCAGAGGTGTTGCCAAACACAGGGTACATGGTCACTTTTGTCATCACCACTGCCATCACCAGCACCATCAGAGAAGCTAACCTTTCCTGGGGCCTCACTACATTGCAGATCCTGTATTATGTCCTTTATAGATATTATGTCATTTAATTTCCATTTTACAGATGACGAACTAGGGTGCATGAAAGTTAAACAAATCACCCGGAGTCAAGCTTAGAAGGTGTGTAAGAGGCAGCACATAGATTCAGTCCCATAAGCCTGACCCAGAGTCCATGTTCTTACCACTTCATTGCACAGCTCTACTTCTAAGTGCATTAAAGGCAGAACTAGAATTCCATTATGTCATATAAAAAGGATCTTACACAAAAGTGCAACATCAAAAAGACAAAAACCAACCAATATCACTTTGGATATTTGGCTGCACAGGGCCAAACAATGAGAGGACTGATTTTTTTCCAAAGCACATCCAGATGTTCAGATATCACCATGTTTTCTTTCTTTCTTTCTCTCTCTCTCTCTTTTTTTTTTTTAACTCTCATGTTAACTATCCTTCTTATTTCATAAATTATATATTAGGCTATATCAGGCTTATCCAATGTGTGACACTTGCTCATAAAGTAAATGTAAGATATTTTTTGAATATTTAAAAAGCATTTCAACCTAAACACCATGACTACTATATTTACAATAAGTCTCACTTAGATTTCCACAATGGCCAGTTCTTCCTGAGGGGATGGAGATCCTCAGAACAGCTTCCTAAGACAGATTCTGAAAACATGAATCACAGCTCAGTTAAATTAATTGTGGCTCAGAACATACCTTCACTAACGGCTAGCATTCATCCATGCCCTAATTGCTGATTTCTATCTTTAAAATTTGATACAAATAGTAAATTACAGTATTTGGGGGAGAAGGAGGAGAAACCCAGGTCTGGAAAAGCAGCCCAGTCTGTGAAAAATATTGCACATGGAAATGGCCGAAAAGGGCTCCACTGGAATGCTACAAATACTGACTAGGAAGTTTCTGAAGACGAAGTTCGTGTGGGGCGATCTGACACCTCTGATTTACTTTCTTGGGTCTGGAGCAGAATAAAGAACTGCAGCAGAAATGGAACAAATGCACGCTGCTTGTAAATTTCTCTATTTACCTGGTGAACGGTGAGGGTAGGGCTTTGGGCTCCTCGGTCCAGAAGAGCTGCAAGGCAGAGCATTCAAATCGTGGCTGGCCTTGGGCTGCTGCCCTCACGCTGCATCGGCTGCTTCTAAGATCCCATTGGAAGTCCCAAAGGGCTGGAGAGCCCCAAGGCCAATATTACGTTTCCAAAAGAATATTCCTCCCCGACTCGCACCCCACTTTGCTTGCGTTGACTTTCGAGCGGCTTGGGTTTCTTCCACCTCTGCGCGAAGCCGCTGGGAACTCAGGAGTAGCGCTGGCAGAGAGGGGCGGTCCCAGAAACCACTTCCAGATGTGCTCAGCTGGCCGGCTCGGATGAGCCAGACTTCCTCTGGCTACGTGCAAAACATTAAAACAAAACAACGCTGTTCTGAAGGAAAAGACACAAAACCAGAGAAGAGCAAATGCTTGCAGAGTGACTTTCTACCACACGTTGAGTCAAAGGCAAACTTTGAAAGAACTCAAATGAAAAATAAAGTTCATGCTGATTTGAGAATCTTCATGACCACTAGCTTCTCATGAAATCTAGTCACTGAAATGCTGTTATCCCCAAATCAAAACCCAGGTAACAACTGTGGTCTCCTTCTACCAAGGCAATAATGACAAAAGTTTCAAGATGGAGTATTTTTGTGCCTGAACAAAAGAGGAATCAGAGAGGAATCAGGCAGGGAGCTGGGAGCTGACCTCAATAGCAATCCACACTGTTCTGTATTTCTGCCCTGGGTTCTCAGACTCAGGAGACAGTACCAGCACTTTGTCTCGGATCACAGAATTTATTTCTGCAAAGGCCCCTATTCCTAATTCCTATAAGGATATAAGGATCTCCTTGCTCGCTGTGTCTTTCTAAAGTAGTGCTCTCAAACAGAAATAAAATGCAAGCCACACTGTAATTTTACTTTTTTTTTAGATGGAGTCTCACTCTGTTACCCAGACTGGAGTGCAATGGTGCAATCTCGGCTCACTGCAACCTCCGCCTCCCCAGTTCAAGCAATTCTCCTTGCTTTAGCCTCCTAAGTAGCTGGGATTACAGGCACCCGCCACCATGCCAGGCTAATTTTTGTATTTTTTTTTTTTTAGTAGAGATGGGGTTTCACCATGTTGGCCAGGCTGGTCTTGAACTCCTGACCTCAGGTGATCCGCCTGCCTCAGCCTTCCAAAGTGCTGGGATTGCAGGCGTAGACGTTTTGTCATTCAGGCTGGAGTGCAGTGGCATGATTACAGCTCATTGCAGCTGTGAGCTCCAAGGCTCAGGCGATCCTCCCGTCTGAACCTCCTGAGTAGCTGGGACTACAGGTGCACACCACTGCATCTGGCTATAATTTTAAATTTTCTAGTAGCCACATTAAGAAAAAAGCACAAAGAGGTAAAATGTATCTTAAGGATATATTTTACTTTGCCTAATATATACTTTCAACGCATATTATAAAACATTATTAAAAAGATGTTTTATATTCTCTTTGTTTTGTTTTTAAATCTAATTTGTTTTAATTGATACATATTCATATAATAATTGTACATATTTGTGGGGTACGTAGTGATGTTTCAATATATATAATATATAATGATCAGAACACTGCAATTAACATATCTATCATCTCAAATATTGATGCTTATGTTGGAAACATTCAATATCTTTCTTCTAGCTCTTTGAAACTACATATTATTGTTAACTATGGCCATACTACAGCCATATAGAACACAATTCCTCCTATCTAGCTATACTTTAATAACCTTTAACAAATCTCTCCCTATCACTCCCTTTCTCCTACCCTTCCCAGTGTTTTTTTTAACTAAGTCTTTGAAATTTGGTGTGTATTTTACACTTGCAGCACATCTCAGTTCACACACTAAATTTAAACAGAAACACTTCACATACATTTAGATTTTATAAAATTTACCATTTAAAAAGTAGATTCATTTAAGGTAATGAAGATCCCAATTACAGTGATTTGATCTTTACAAATTATATGAATGTATTAATATTAAATGGTTGAATGCACACCCAAAATTTGTATGTCTATTATGTATCAGTTTAAAAAATTAGAAAAAAACACTGGGAAAAAAGTCAATTTACAAATCCACATTGCTCCAAGTGTACTTAAAAGTTTTCTAGTAACTGAATAGAGTATCAGTTTTTCAATTAAAATTAGTTACATTTAAATAAAATTAAAAATTCAGTTCCTCAGTTGCACTAGTCACATTTAAGTACTCAAAAGTCAATGTGGCTAGTGGCTACTATATTGAGCAATTCCATTCTAAAGGATTTATTTATTTTTTTTATTGCATTTTAGGTTTTGGGGTACATGTGAAGAACATGCAAGATTGTTGCATAGGTAAGCACATGGCAGTGTGATTTGCTGCCTTCCTCCCCTTCACCTATATCTGGCATTTCTCCCCTAAAGGATTTAATAGGGGTTTCTCAGACATAAACTTTGAAGATGGGAGGATCCTGAATATCTTCCATGTATATAGAACTTTGAATACAGCCAAGGCATTTTCATATCTTCTATTTCTTTTTAGTTGCACACATTTCTGGCAGGTAAGTTGAGCAGATGTTATTTGCCCCAATTTACAGATGAGCAAACTGAGGCTTTGAGCAAATTAAAGCCCAAGTTCCCAAAGCAAGTTAGTGATGAAGCCAGGGTTGAAATTCTTATTCAGCACTTCTTAAGCGTTTCCTTCTTGAGACATGTTTCAAATACTAGGATCTGGGGCTGCAAGAGTAGGGTTAAGTGGCATCCACACTGGTCATCCTTCAGCATCATATTGCTGCTTGTGCAGAATTATTGACTGAATTTGTGATCCCTTATCTACCCTTATTCTAAAGTCCTCACAGAATCCAGCAAGTGTGTCTATTCTCCTGGAGAGGCTTGACATTATGCCATTCCTCTTCTCTCTACTCCTAGCATCTTGTACTTTATTTTATTTATTTATTTATTATTATTATTTTTTAGAGGACTTAAACTCCTGGGCCTTTCTCCTCAGTCCCTGAGTAGCTGGGACTTTAGTCATGCACCACCATGCTTAGAAAGTTGTGCCTTATTTTAAAGCACAACACTATTCAAACATTTAGCTAAACTTTTTTAGCTGAAACATTGGTCACCTCTGGGAAGTCAGAAGGTTCAGGGGCAGCACAGCATACTGTGCTGTAAGTACTCACTGCACACACATGATTGAAAATAAGATAACCACTCCTGGCTCAGGGTTTCCCACTGCCCTTCCAGAATTATGTGCCATCAGGTGCAGCAGGCCTTCCATTGGCCAAATCCAACTAGAAGTCAGAGAGCAAGGAGCTCAAGTTCTATAATCTATTTAGGTCAGCCTCTCAGGGCACTGAACAGGTTAAAGGCTGGAGAGTAGATCTATAGAAGTAAATGGAAAATATCCTTGCATGATGTGAATAGGGTCCCTGGCACTGTGCCATTCTGCAGCCTGGTTTGTGCTAAAGATGGCACAGAGAATCACCACAGCAGCCCTGAACGAACTACTTATGGAAAATCTTGCTATGTGAGGAAAATAAACCCTTATGTGGTCAAGTAACTTTGGTTAGATTTAGTTACATGCCTGAGTGCAACCCCAGCAATATGTATGCATTTCACATGCATTTTATATTTGTGGTATCATTTGTCAACAAAACATGTATCTGAGTCATTATTATTCCATGTTTGTTTCTTACTCGTTGAAGGTCAGATGTTTATTTCTTCTTGATAACTGGGTCTGTCTTGACTGAGTATATTACTTTTAGATAAGACATTAGATATAATATATTAAAGCTGATAAGGTTGCCTGGGAGGAAAGGAAGAAGTCTTCAATAGTAGTAGATGAATTACTACATTGGGTCAGGCTGACAAGTCTGTTTGCCACATTTGTCTCCCCATGGCTGGGCTCCAAGATCACACACATGGGGCAGGGATTACCATAGCAGGAGCAATTCCCTCTCATTTGCCTGGTGTGGTTCAGGTGCAGGTCATCTTCTTGTTGCCCTGAGCTTCAGTGCTCTTGCTCTCTCCTGCTACTCCCTGAGCTGCAGCAATTGCCCCAGCACCTGAGTCTTGCACTTGAGTTCCCTCTGTCTCATATGCTGTAATTGTTTTTCTTCCTTTGCCCAGTTCCCTGTTCTGGCAAGTAGGTTAGGTTCTATCTAGCCTGGATCCCTGCCTTGCTCTTGCCAGCTGCCATCTCTATGCTTTGGCCATAGCTTCAGCCAAGACCCATGGCTGGAGCCCTGCAATATGTAAACAGACCTCTCAGACACCATCTGTTTCCCTCACCTCAGCAACAGTCCCTGCCCAGGATCTCTACTATTGAGTTCTGCCCACTTGCTAGCACTCCCCAGAACCTCTTCTCAGGCCTCTGGCAATAAGCCTTTGGCCCTTGGCCTGGGTCCTCAATTGAGATTAAAGACATTGCAATTAATACTTTTGGCTGAAAACACAGGACTGTCTGCCACCTCCAGCACCAGATTCTCACTCTAGGGTTGACTTTTTGACCTGCAGCTCAGAAGGAGGAATAGAAACTGTAAAAATACAATGAAATCATGATAATGATAGAAATAAAACAACCTATTACTTATTAGATGCTAACTACAGGACAGGGATTGCATAAGTATAGCACAGTCCTTGCTTGGCATGGCAACAGCACAGCACAGATTTCAATTAACACCATTTAGTCACATAACACAAGTCGCCCAATAACACAGTTTAAATTTCAGTTACCACAGTATATTAACTGTGAGTAATTGCATAAATACAAGCTTTGCTGCAAGGTTTTCAGTCCACAAAATTACTATGCAAATAATAGATGCACACCATGATCAGTGACCAAGCATATCATTTCATTTGTAATCTGCTGGTGACTGGTCACTGGACATCAGTTATTCAGTTATGCACAGACAGCAAAGTATGCAGTTGTGCTGCCTCCTTATCTCCATGTGACATTTTAAAAAATGGACAATAGAATTTGCCAATAAAGATAAAATGAAGCAAAGAAACAAAAAGTGATAATTGTAGGAGTGAAGTTCAAATTAAAGATCAGTGGAGTTACAGAAGAAATGGGTGGTGATGGGAATGTTGACATTGCCACTGTTCAACTCCAGATGAGTATCCAGAGAGACTTAGTAAAGGTAAACTTACGAATACAAATAAGGAAGGAAGTAGTAAGGAAAAGGATGAAGATGTTCCAGAAGATGAAATGAGCAAAAAATTCACATTAAAGAAACTCTCAAATATATCTCACAACATTGAAAGCACAAAGGAAAACTTAGAAAGGAGGCTGGGCATGGTGGCTCACACCTGTAATCCCAGCACTTTTGGAGGCTGAGGCAGGAGGATTGCTTAAGCTCAGGAGTTCAATACCAGCCTGAGAAACATAGGGAGACCCTACAAAAACTAAAAAAGTTAGCCAGGTGACGCACCTATGGTCCCAACTACTCAAGGATCGCTTGAGCCTGGGAGGTCAAGGTTGTAGTGAGCTGTGATCATGCCACTATACTCCAACCCAGATGACAGAGGCCCTGTCTCAAAAAAATTTTAAAAAAAAACTTTAGAAAGAAGTATGACACTTTGCCACAGCATAGAAAAGATGCTCACTCTGTATAGTAAACTATATGACAAGAAGAAGGTGGTAAGCATGGTTTAAACTACTAATGATAAGTTTTATGCAAAGAAATAAAACACTTTAATTCTTAACATTTCTGTTTTTAATTATGACATAATAAAGAAATATTAGGTTTACTAATTTTTTCATTTCTCTATAATTTATAAGCAACAGTAAGAGTTCTTAATATTTTGACAAAAAAAATCTTAAAGATCACAAAACAATGGTAATTTTTCCCATGATAATTAAGATCACTTTGAAGCGTGTTGGCTTGCATAGTCATTTTTACAGAATCATGCAAAGTGAAGACTGGCTGTACTTTACATGTATTATTTCATTGACTTATTGATTTCTTTCTTTTTTTTCCCCCTTGCTAGGTCACTGCCCCATTTTCAGCACTAGATGGTGATGAAACCCAGGTTTGCCTCCATTCTAATAATCAGTGCCCCTGGTCCTTAATGGGCGATATCCCAGTAGTATGGAAGGCTGGCTAGGGATTCAGTGTCCAGGGTACCTATAGACCCAACCCCCTACAGTGTGGTGCTACTGAACAGCCACTCTGATTTGGCACCTCCATCTCTTTTTGTCAAATTACACAGCAGAGTTTCCAGGGCTGGGATGGTAGTCCCACCTCTCCCCTTTGTCTCTGGCTGTTCTCAGGGATATTTCTCCTTTAGGGACTGCCGATGTGTCTGGTGGTTGAGACAGGGACAAGTCTTCTGCCAGGGACCCAAGAGTGGAGAAGCTGGCTGTCCACCTTGATCTCGCTTTGTATAGTGTACAGACTGTGAGTTGGGGGAAATTTTCATTCACTTGGTGCCTGGCAGATTATGGGGAGGGGATTATAGATATGGAAGTCTGATTTTCTTACCATCTGCTGAGTTTTTTAAACACCTCTGTGGCCCCAGGAATTGTCTCATTCTCATATTTGAGTTCTGGGATATTCCTGATGATAATTTCAGTGCTGAATATTAGTTTTTGGTTTTCCATTATGGGAGAGTGAAGCCAGCTTGCTTCCATGCTGCCACTTTGGAACCATATTATCTCATTTAATCCTTTGACTCACCCTAAGAAGCAGATGCTGTTAGGATTCTTATTTTATAGACAAAAAAATCTGAGGTTCAAAGAGGATATAAATAATTTGACCAAGGCCACACAACTAGTTAAGTAGCTACAACCTATTGGGTGTTAAAACCCATGATTTTAACCCCTACATGAAACAGTCCAGCTATATGACTCTGGACTGTTTGATATGGAGGTGTTTGATATGGAGGAGTGGGCAGAGAGGAGAGGAAGTAGTGAGGGATGAAAGTACCTTCTCTAACATGTGCCTAAAAAGTCTAGAGTAGCAGTATCCAATAGAGCTTTCTATAATATAACAGATGCTCCCTTACCCAAGGGGGATATATTCCAAGAGCCCCAGAGATGCCTAAAACCAAGGATAATACCAAATCCTATATACCTCCAAGACAGCTACTAAGTGACTAATGGGCAGGTGGCACATACGGTATAGAAACACTGGACAAAGGGATGATTCGCATCCCAGGCAGGTAAGAGCAGGATAGTGAAAGGCTTCATCATGTGACTCAGGATGGTACACAATTTAAAACTTACAAATTGCTTATTTCTGGAATTTTCCATTTAATATTCTCAGACTGCATTGACTATGGGTAACTGAAACCATGGCTAAAGAGGGATTCCTGTATATGTAAAGAATACATAATATTTATATAAACTATAATAGAGAATTAATATATATTTTCAACCCTGGTATACATGTAAATATACATGTACTTCAGGGTCCATCTTTTCTTGATCTTCCAGGACCTTGACCCACCAAATCCCAGCTCTTTCTGAACAGACCTACTTGCCCTATGGGATGTAATTTCCAGTAGACCTGCACTACTTCACTAAGTTCTCAGGAAATTAGGCTCCTTCCAGCTCATGGTCCAAGATGGCTGCTCTAGCTCTAGCCATTACATCTACATTCCAGCCAGCAGAAAAGACTAAGGGAAAGGAAGGTTCCCTCCTCCAGAACACATTCTGGAATTATACACATTACTTTTGCTTATAACTCATAGGTCAACATTTAGCCTTAGGCCACAACTAACTGAGAGAAATTTGGATAATGAGTTTTTATTTAGAATGGTCATGTGTCCAGCTAATAGTCCAGATTCTGTTACTGAAAAGAAAAGGAGAGCAGACACTGGGGGTCATCTTGAAGGAGAGTGGGTACAGTAGTCTGGGAAAGTGCTTATCTGTTGTTTTTGTTTGTTTGTTTTTCCTTCACAGCCTCAATAATGAGAGGCAGGCAAGGAGAAGAAGGTTGGAAATGATTGCTGGCTATGCTATTCCAGCCTTTTTGTTTCCAACTGGATCCTTCTTCTGGGCCCACAGTAATGCTCAAGTCTCACCATCTAAAATAATAACAATTTATACAGTACCTATCTATCCTCCGCAGCCATTGTTCTTTCGTTACATGGCCAAGTTTCTGTAAACGGTAGACTATACATGTTATCCTCACTTTCTAACTCGTTCATTCTTCAGTTCTCTCTGGCTTATTTCCCTCCCACTCCATTGAAAACATTTTAATTCTAGGCCACTACTAACCTCCTAATTTGCAAATCCAACGGTTGCTTCTTCTTCCTCTTCTTCCTGACCTCCCTATGACTTTTGGCTTTGATTACCGCTTCCGCCTCTAGGAAACTCTCTTCGCCTGTGGCTTCTTTGACATCACCCTCATCCAGTTCCCTTTCAACGTCTCTGGCTCCCTATTCTCTATTTCCTTCATGAGTGCCTCCCCCTGTCTTTACCCCATCAATGCTGGCTTCTTCAGGGTGCTATTTTCCAATCCCTCTTCTCTAAACTCTCCTAGGTTGTTGTTTCTATTCTGATAGTTTCAAAGATTGAAGGTACTTTATTGTGAAAGGAGGACCTATTTTAGATGCCTCACTCAAGGAGAGATTACTCCAAACTGCTCTACTAAAATATCTTACCCATTGGATTATGCACTTTGTCATAGATTGAATTGTATCTCCCCCAAAAGATATGCTGAAGTCTTAACCCACTGTACTTGTGAATATGACCTTATTTGGATATGGGGTATTTGCATATATAATCAAATCAGGATGGGCCCTAATCCAATATAACTAGTGAATTTACA
>NW_016107323.1:1145227-1163374 GCF_001604975.1 Cebus imitator
GAGTTTCCCTCTTGTTACCAGGCTGGAGTGCAATGGTGCGATCTCGGCTCACTGCAACCTCCGTCTCCTGGGTTCAAGCAATTCTCCTGCCTCAGACTCCTAAGTAGCTGGGACTACAGGTGTGCACCACCATGCCCAGCTAATTTTTGTATTTTCAGTAGAGGCAGGGTTTCACCACGTTGACCAGGATGGTCTCGATCTCTTGGCCTCGTGATTCACCCGTCTTGGCCTCCTAAAGTGCTGGGATTACAGGCGTGAGCCACCGCGACCGGCCAGTTTGCAACTTTTGATTTTTCCCTTAATCTTGTGCTATAAGGGCATTAGAAAAAAAGCTACCATCTAGACATGAAACTCAGAACAAAATACAGTTCTTTAAATGAATACTTTGGGTTTTATGAAAAACTCACTGCTTTATTCCAACTCTTCCAGTGTTATTTCAGATTCACAAAAACTTTATTATGGCAACATTTAAGAGCCCATGTTATATATGTGACAAAGAAAAATATTTATAGATAAATATTCATGACCTCTTTTCTGTTTGCAGATATCTTATCTCCCCCTCCCTTTCCAAGTTCTCTTTGGACATATTATGAAATTGGGCTAATACTCAGTGAGAGGGAGAATTTAAGAAGCAGAACCTAAAAAAATAGTGAGAATTCCTTTTTTTTTTTTTTAAGATAGAGTTTTGCTCGTGTTGCCCAGGCTGGAATGCAATGGCATGATCTCAGCTCACTGCAACCACTGCCTCCCAGGTTCAAGTGATTCTCCTACCTCAGCCTCTCAAGTAGCTGGGATTACAGGCATGCACCACCATACCCAGCTAATTTTTGTATTTTTAGTAGAGACAGGGTTTCACTATGTTGGCCAGGCTGATCTCGAACTCCTGATCTCTGGTGATCCACCCTCTTCTGCATCCTAAAGTGCTGGGATTACACACATGAGCCACCATGCCTGGCCTGATAATTCCTTTTTAAAAGGTAGAGGGTTATCTTTCAAAAAGAAGTTTACATGGATGAGACAGTGGAGAGACATGTTGAGATTTAAGGGAGTTGGGTGAAAAGAGAAATTAAAAATGGTAAAAGATGAAGAAAAAGGGGTTTTAGGAAATTCGCTATACAGTATATGTGTTTTCCTTTCAGTACCTTTTGAGAATCTGAGGTAGGGATTTAAATTGCTTTCAATTTTTTCTTCTGCTGGAGAAAAAAATCTCCAGTGGAAATTTATCTCTATTTATTTATCTTTCTTTAATAAAAATAGAGATGGGATCTTACCATCTTGACCAGGCTGGTCTGGAACTCCTGGGATCAGTGGATCCCCCTGTCTTGACCTCCCAAAGTGCTGGGATTGCAGGTGTGAGTCACCATGTCCAGTCCTTTTCTAATTAATTTAAAAAATAACTTGTATTGTGCATATTTAAGGTATACAACCTGATGTTATGATATATAGACTAGGGGTCCCCAATCCCCAGCAACCGGTCCTCAGCCTGTTCGGAACTTGCCGCACAGCAGGAGATGAGTCACTGGCTAGAGCGCAAGACCTCCTGAGCTCTGCCTCCTGTCAGATCAGCAGCGTATTAGATTCTCATAGGAGCTCGAACCCTACAATGAACTGCCCATAGGAGGGATCTAAATTGTGTACTCCCTATGAGAAGCTGATGCCTGATGATCTGAAGTGAAACAGTTTCATCCCGAAACCATACCCTCCACCCCCCTGCCAAGTACGTGGAAAAATTGCCTTCCAAGAAACCGGACCCTAGTGCCAAAAAGGTTGGAGATAACTTATATAGACAGTCACAAGGTTACTATAGTAAAGCACATTAACATATCCATCATCTCACATAGTTACCACCAATCCATTTTTTGTTTCTGGGGCAAGAGCAGCTAAAATTTACTCATTTGGCATAAATCCTATATGCAGTGTAATTTTATTCCTAATGGACTTGTGTGATTATGTGTAGTATCAAATCACAGGGCAGCTAGGCCTTATTAAGCGTTGCATTGGCTGGGTGCGGTGGCTCATGCCTGCAGTCCCAGCACTTTGGGAGGTCAAGGCAGGAGGATCACTTGAGCCCAGGATCTGGAGCTTGCAGTGAGCTATGATCGTGCCACTGTATTCCTGTGACAAGAGCCGGACCCTATCTAAAATAAATAAAAATAAAGAGTTGCATATGACTGCTCTCAGAGGCAGTATGGTATAATGGTTGGATATGATTGCTATCAGGGCAGTATGGTGTATGGTATAACGGTTTGTGGGTTCGGGAATCAGAAGCCCTGTGTTTGAATCCTGGCCCCAATCTTTTTCTTCAACCCTTTTCCTTTGTGTCCATCAGAAAGTTACTTTACTGCCCTGTGCCTCATTTCCCCATTCATAAAAGGGAGATAACAGTAGCCACCTCACTGGATTGTTGGATGGATTGTACGAGTTAATACACGTGAGGCATTTAGGGCGTGCCTGGCTGTGGACAGCCCTCACTTGTTAGCTAGGAATGAAACAGAAACCTACCAACCATCTCCACTCTGCTTAAGCCAAACAAACCAAAAACACCTCTCGTGGCTCACGGTTTCCAGGCTTCCTGGCATGGCTCCCCGCAAAGCTGCCCTCGGTTCGCCCTGGCAGGCTTTGCAGCGATCTTCCCTGCCCGGGTCCCAGTCACGGTCGCAGAGGCGCCAGTGGCCCGGGCTTGCGAGGCAGGCTCCCGCCCGCACCCTCTTCTGCGAGGTCCCGCCCTGCGCTCCCAGCTCTTCGCATCTCTACCCGAGCTTCTCTCACGTTGCCTGTGAGACTGCCTCGCCCACACATCCTAGATGCTCAATTAAAGTGGACATAAAGGAAGATGCTGTGGCTTCTCCTCAAAATACCGAACGGGAGTCTCTGGGTGGGGACGAGAGATGTGGTCAGTGGGAAGCGTCCTTCCACCCTAAGGTGTGTTGCCCTGGGTGGCCGCTGGCCACGTCGCCGGGGTGGGGGCGGGGCTCCCCTGTCAGGACTCCCTTTCTCCAATGTCTCTACCCTCCCCGCGGGCCTCCAGCCTGGCACCCGGAGCCCGCGGTCACGTGACCCCAGCCCAGCTGGAGGCGGGTCCCCACCCTCCCCGGGGAGCAGCGGGTTGAGGCGGGCGCGGTGCATTGTGGGCAGAGGGGCGGGGGTTGGGAAGATGGCGGCTCCCAGCCTCCTCAACTGGAGGCGGGTTTCTTCCTTCACGGGGCCGGTCCCCCGCGCCCGGCACGGACATCGAGCGGTGGCTATCCGGGAGCTGATGATCATCTTTGGAGGGGGAAATGAGGGCATCGCGGACGAGCTGCACGTCTACAACACTGGTAGGCGCGGCGGCGGCTGGTCGGCCCCGCCTGCGGAGCCGCGGAGGGGGAGGGGAAGCGAGGCGGCGGCCGCGGCCCTGACAGCTGTCACTGCCCGGTCACTGCTTTCACGGGCGGGCGGCGGGGAGCGCGGCTCGGCCGAGCGTCTCGGATCCCGCAGCTCCGTCCCGGACAGCAGCGCTGGGTTTCCGGGGTCCCCGGGGCGCAACGGACCCCAAGCGGGGCGCACCGGTCTAAAGGCAGGCAGTCCTGGACTTCCCCGCTTCAGCCCGGCTGGCGGACGCAGGCGACAGAAGACCATGTCCAGCCGCTTGGACCACTCCCCGAAATCTCGCTCCTGTCAAAAAACAAAACCACCCCAAACCAAAGTTCCTTCGGGCCTTTGCTATCTTTGCCTGCCTTCCTTCCTTAGAAGGAAGACCATCTAGTGGGTGAGGAGGGAAAACGAGAGGCCTTCTGGCACTCTCGCCTCAAATACAGCCAGGTGTTTGGCAGGTAACGGTCAAGATCCCCTCTACGGGCCGCGCTCTAAACCGGCGGGGACGTGGTGAAGCGGCCTTGTGTCTGCATAGTGGGTGTGGGCGCCTTTCTGGACCGGCCCTGGGAAAGAGGACTGTCATAACTTGAGCACCACTGCAGATCACAGGTGCCCCTGGGCAGGAAGCCCCTCTCTTTGAGGACCTCTGTGAAATAGAAAGGAGACTGAAATTTAACACCCCCGCCCTGCCCCGTAAATGCTCAGGCTGTCACAAGAAATCTTTTTGGTGTAAAGACAGTTATGGAATTTGGGGTCTACTTCATGACTGGTAACTTTTCTTTGACCACACAACTTAATCACAGTGATCATTTGAAGGTTAACAAAATAGTGGAGTCGGAGAAAAATTTTTTTCTACCCTCTCCTCCTCCCAGCGCCCCAGCATATGAAGTTAAAAAGTTATTGACAGTTTGGTCTTAGTGTGAAAACTCTGGCTTTGGAACAAATTAGACTTGATTTGAATCTTGCTCTGACAGTTGCCCAGGGTAAGTGCTAAAGTTACTAAACCTTTTTAAGCCTCACAATTTTCAGTTGTAAAATGGAGATTTTTATACTCACCCAGCAGGGGTTTTGTAAGAATTAAGATCAGGGTTTTTTCAACAGCAGCACTATTGACCTTTTGGGCCAAGTAACTCTTTGTCAAGGTCAGGGGAAGCTCTATTGCCCTGTACATTGTAAGATGTTTGATAGCATCCCTGCTCTACCTACTAGATGCCAGTAACAGTCCCCTCCAGTTATGACAACTAAAAATGTCACTAGACATTACTGGATGTCTTCCAGGGGCAGAATCATCCTTAATTGAGACCCACTGATGTTGATGATATATAAAGTACTTGCTGATAATATATGATAACTGTTTTTTGTTATAATCGGTTTTAATTTTATTTTGGCAACTAGCTACGAATCAGTGGTTTCTCCCAGCTGTTAGAGGAGATATCCCTCCAGGCTGTGCTGCCCATGGATTTGTCTGTGATGGTACCAGAATATTAGTATTTGGGGGAATGGTTGAATACGGAAGATACAGCAATGAATTATATGAGTTACAAGTAAGTGTATTTAATATTATTTCATTCGGAGGCTCTAATAATGATATTGCTCATAATTTTTCAAAAGATTGAAAAATTGTCCAGGTGCAGTGGCTCACACCTGTAATCCCAGCACTGTGGGAAGCTAAGGTGGATGGATCATCTGAGGTCAGGAGTTTGAGACCAGCCTGACGAACATGGAGAAACCCAGTCTCTACTAAAATACAAAAAATTAGCTGGGTGTGGTGGTGCGTGCCTGTAGTCCCAGCTACCCAGGAGGCTGCAGCAGGGGAATCACTTGAATCTGGGAGACGGAGGTTGCAGTGAGCTGAGATCATGCCACTGCACTTCAGCCTGGCGAAAAGAGCAAGACTCCATCTCAAAACAAACAAACAAACAAACAAATTAGCAGGTGGCACATGTCTATAATTCCAGCTATTTGGGAGGCTGAGGCAGGAGAATCACTTGAACCTGGGAGGTGGAGGTTGCAGTGAGCTGAGATTGTGCCATTGTACTCTAGCCTCAGCAACAAGAGCATAGCTTTAGCTTAAAAAAAAAAAAAAAAAGATTTCAAATTTTTAACATTGTTTAACACGTTTTAACATTGTTCAAATAATGTAAGCTTCACATTTTATAGCTTTGTAGAAAATGTTTCCATTTCACTTAAAAGCCAAAATTCCTGGGCAAGTCTTTTTCCCATATCCAGTGTAACATTTGTAACATCAAGATTTCTGTTACTTAGCAGCAGTTGTACGTGTTATATACTTAGGTTTTTGTATCTTAGTGCAATAGAAACTTTAGCCTGCAACAGGAGCACCTGGAAGACCTGTGAAAACACAGATTGCTGGGTTCTACCCCAAGAGTTTCTGAGTCAGTAGTGGGCCATGAGCATTTGCATTTCTACCAAGTTTCCAGCTGCTGATGCTCCTGGTTTCTAGGGTATACTTTTTTTGTTTTGTTTTGAGTGGGAGTCTTGCTCTTTTTTTTTTTTTTTTTTTTAAATTTTGTTTTGAGATGGAGTCTTGCTCTGTCGCCCAGGCTGGACTGCAGCCGAGCAATCTTGGCTCACTGGAACCTCCGCCTCTCAGGTTCAGGTGATTATCCTGCCTCAGCTTCCCGAGTAGCTGTGACTATAGGCACTTGCCACCTTGCCCAGCTAATTTTTGTTTTTTTTAGTAGTGACGGGGTTTCACCATCTTGGCCAGGCTGATCTTGAACTCCTGACCTCAGGTGTTCTGCCTGCCTGGGCCTCCCAAAGTGCTGAGATTACAGATGTTGAGCTACTGTGCCCTGCCTCAAGTTCTTAAGTACTGCAGGACTCACAGAGGGTTAGTTGGCATCAGCATTAACTGACAGAATCACAACTTTGAATAAAACTTTCCACATTTGGAAATTCACCACTCCCAGCCCCTAGGCTATACTTTGAAAACCACAGCTTTAGTGTTTACACAATTGTTACCCCATACTAATAATCACTATCCCCTCTACCTTGAGGATACACAAAAGAGTAGTAACAGTTTCCCATAACCTTTCTAAATTTGAATCTTTTATTAAACCAGACTCATAGCCTTTGTTGACTTTTCTTCCTGATCTAATTAGCAGCCATGAATGGGTTATACCTATTTACAAACAACTCATTGCAAAAATAATTTCAGCTAAAGAAAACATCCATGGCTAGAGAATAAGTTTTGGAATTTGATTTGTTAAAGAGCTTTATATTTATTTAAAGGTTAAAATATTCACCATTCATGGATTATGTAACTTTAGAAAGTAAGAATATATAAATTATATTTAATTCTGAAGCTATGTATGATACTTTATTTTTCATATGGAAAATACTTTAGAACTGTTAGAGTTTATTATTATATGCTTAGTTTGCAATTTTGGAAATCTGTGAATAAAGGAAGAGTAACTTGAATGTCTATTGGAACATATATTTTAATATTTTAATTCCAGAAGTTAGCTGCTTATTCGTCATTTGTCCCAAAAGTAATTTATTAGAGCCTTCTGATGGGATTTTAATTAAAATGTATTGATACAGTGTTGTGCTACTGACAGTATAGGAGTGTTTTCCTGATTTTGCCTGAGTGTATTTGTGCTCTTTTTTTTTTTTTTTTTTTTTTTTTTTTAGGCAAGTCGTTGGTTATGGAAAAAGGTGAAACCTCATCCCCCTTCTTCTGGTTTACCTCCTTGTCCTCGGCTTGGACATAGCTTCTCTTTATATGGTAACAAATGCTATTTGTTTGGTGGCCTGGCAAATGAAAGTGAAGATTCAAACAATAATGTTCCCAGGTATGCTGACTCTTTCAGACCAAATGCTTATATTATGATTTAGAGTAGGAACATTTTATTTTTTCTGTCTTTAATTTTTAAAAGGGATGATGCTTAGCTTTTTGCATTTCAACCTAACAGTAGACAAATTTGTGTGTGTTTGTGTTTTCCTTAGTCCCTGGAGCATATTTGTTTTCAAAACTGTATTTTTTCTTCAGAAAGCACTAGAGTTAAAAAAGAAAAAAAAAACTGTCTTTTCTAATGAGATATCATCTTATTAGATTAATGTTAATGTAACTGCTTATATCAATATATTTGTATATATTGAGCCATAATACATTTTAGCTACCTTATCAATGATAACGAAAAGTAACAGATGGTTATTTTAAAATTAGATTGCTCTGGGAATTTAGTGACAAAACTCTGACTATAAAACGAAAGCTATCATTTCCATGTTTTATACAAGAAGCTGTTAGAGTGGTTCACACTAGCAAATACTTTTACAATCAATTCTCTCCTCCCTTTTCCCAAACAAAATTCACTACCTCTTTTCTTTTCACATCATGTTTTTGTTTGTTTGTTTGTGTGTTGAGTTCCAAAGAGCCTTTACGAAACAGCTTGTAGGCAGGTTTGGTCCAAAGGGTGTAGTTTGCTGACACAGGCTGTAAATAATGGGGCTGTCTACATTGTTGACCCCTATTATAGCTAATGTTGGCTTTGTCTGCAAAGAATTCTTTCCTTTGGGGAATTGTCCTGTTCCATGTAGTTTTTTTTTTTTTTTTAATAAATTTTATTTGTATAAATTTAAGGTATACAACATGATGGTATTATACACACACACACACACACACACACACACACACACACATAGTAAAATGGTTACTATAGTGGTACTATATCCCTCATTTCATATAAATACCCTTTTCATTTTTTTTCTTTTTTTTTTTTTTTTTTTTGGCCTGTGGCATGAGCAGCTATAGTCAATCCAGCACTTTGGGAGGCTGAGGTGGGTGGATCACTTGAGCCCAGCAGTTTTAGACCAGCCTGGCAACATGGTAAAACCCCATCTCTGCCAAAAATACAAAAAATTAGCTGGGCATGGTGGCATGCACCTGTGGTCACAGCTACTCAGAAGGCTGAGATGGGAGATTTCTTCAGCCTGGGAGGTAGAGGTTGCAGTGAGCCGAGATTGTGCGGCTACACTCCTGCCTGGGTAACAGAGTTAGACCATTATCTCAAAAAAAAAAAAAAAATCCTGAATACATTATTATTAACTGTAGTTCTCCTGTTGTACATTTGTACGTATTTGCTACTTTGTATCTTTTGACCTACATTTCCCCATTTCCTTCCCTGCTCTGACCCTGGTAACCACTGTTTTATTCTCTATTTCTATGTATTTTAACTTTTTTGTTAAAAACAAACAAGATTTCACATGAGATCATGCAATATTGTTCTTTGTGTCTGTCTTATTTCACTTAGCATAATGTTCTGCTGTTCCATCCATGCTGTGGCAAATGGTAGTATATTTTTTCTTTCTTTTTTTAGACTTTTTCTTTTTTTAATTTTTAATTTTTATTTTACTTTAAGCTCTGGGATACATGTGCAGAACGTGCAGGTTTGTTACATAGGTATACATGTGCCATGATGGTTTGCAGCACCTGTCAACCTGTCATCTAGGTTTTAAGTCCTGTATGCATTAGGTATTTGTCTTAATGCTCTCCCACCCCTTGCCCCTCAACCCCTGACATGGCCCTGGTATGTGATATTCCCTTCCCTGTGTCCATGTGTTCTCATTGTTCAACTCCCACCTATGAGCGAGAACATGTGGTATTTGGTTTTCTGTTTCTGTGTTAGTTTGCTGAGAATGATGGTTTCCAGCTTCATCAATGTCCCTGCAAAGGACGTGAACTCATTCTTTTTTATGGCTGCAATATTTTTTTCTTTTTAAGGCTGAATAATATTCACATAGTGTTTTGATCACATTGTCATTCTAGCATTCAGGCTTTGGAGATTTAGAGTCCAAAGGGCTGTTTTCTGATTCAGGGCTTATCATGTGTGTCCTTTAGAGCAAATAAGCCTGTTTCCTTCACTGTGAAATGGGAGTGATTAAATACCTATTTTCTAGTGTCATCGTGATAGTGAAATAAGATCATTGGTATAATTTTCAGGTTGCCATACCATATAGTACAGTAGTTGTTATCACCATTATAATGTCTTTTTACCTGCATTAGATTGATGGTGGTGTTTTAACTTTTTTCCAAACTTTTTAAAAACAGAAATACTAAAATATCATGAAAAATTTGGAAACTGGAGAAAAGGAAAAAAATTATCACAGTAATCCAGATACTTTTAACACGTTTTAAAAATTTTTTTCCCATTAAACGAGCTTTTAAAATAACACTGGTAAAAATTCAAGAAATTAGAAAGTGCACAGTGTTCTTTCAACAGCACTATCCCCCAACATAGGCAAATACACATAATTCAATTTGATGTACATCTTTTGAGACCTTTTTCATGTTATACGTTATATTAGCTTTTGTTAGGTTATTGTTTACAAGGGGCAGGCTTCTCAAGTTACTCTACTTGAGAGAGCCAGTAGGTGCATACAATTGCATACAATGATTTTTAAAGCCTCTGTTTAAAGCACATTCATTTCTGGTCACATTCCATTGGTCAAAGCAAGCCATATGGCCAAGGCCAGAGTTAGTGGTCTAAGGATACATACTCTGCCTGCTAGGAGAGAAGAGTTGGGAACATTAATCCAATCCTCCACACAGGCCTATTTTCTTTTCTTTTCTTTCTATCTTTCTTTCTTTTTTTTTTTTTTTTTCTCTTTCTTTCTCTCTCTTTCTCTCTCTCTTTGTCTCTTTCTTTCTTTCTTCTTTCCTTTCTTTTATTTTTTAAATTAGATTATATATATAATTTTTCTTTTTTTTTTCTTTTTTGAGACAGGGTCTCACTCTATCACCCAGGCTGGAGTGTAGTGGCACAATGTCAGCTCACTGGAGCCTCTACCTCCCAGGCTCAATTGATCCTCCTACCTCAAAATGTTTAACTTCTTAAGAAATTCTACCAAATTGTTTTCCAAAGTGACTATACCATTTTACATTCCCACCAGCAATATGTAAGGGTTTTAATTTCTCCACGTTGGCTAATACTTGTTATTATCTGTCTTTTTTATTGTTGCCATCCTAGTGGGAGTAAAGTGGTATCTCATTGTGGTTTTAATTTGTATTTCGCTAATGACCAATAGTGTTGGACATCTTTTCATGTGCTTTTTAGCCATTCATATACCTTTGATGAAATTTCTATTCAAATATTGTGTCCATTTTTTAGTTGATGGTTTTCTTATTATTGAGTTGTAACAGTTATGTATATATTCAGGATATAAGTTTTATGTTTTGTTTTACTTTTTAATCAGAAATGTGATTTGACCAGGCACAGTGGCTCACACCTGTAATCCCAGCACTTTGGGAGGCTAAGGCAGGTGGATTACTTGAGGCCTGGAATTCGAGACCAGCTTGACCAACATAGTGAAACCCATCTCTACTAAAAATACAAAAAAATTAGCTGGACATACTAATGGTACATGTTTGTACTCCCAGATACTTGGGAGGCTGAGGTGGAAGAATTGCTTGAACCAGGAGGCAGACGTTGCAGTGGAGATCGTGCCACTGTACTCCAGCCTGGGCAAGAGTGTGAGACTGTCTCAAAAAAAAAAAAAAGAAATGTGATTTGCAAGTATTATATTCTAGTCTGTGGCTTATCTTTTTATTTTCTTACTGTTACCTTTTGAAGTATGAAAGTTTTAAATTTTGATAAATACAATTTATCAAACTTTTATGAATCATACTTTTAGTGCCATATTTAAGAACTCTTTGCCTAACTCAAGGTTATAGAGATTTGTTCCTCTGTTTTCTTCTAAAAATTGAATAGTTTTAGCTCTTATATTTCTATGTCTGATTTATTTTTGAGTTAATTTTTGTATAAAAAGTGAAATCAGGGCCTAAATTTATCTTTTCACATGTGGATATCCAGAAGTCCCAAAACCATTGGTTGAAAAGACTGCCCTTTCCTCATTGTGTTGTGTTGACATCTTTATTGAAAATCAGTTAACCACAAATGTAAGAGTTTATTTCTGGACTCTCAGTTATATTCCATTGATCTATATGTCTAACTTTATGCTAGTACCCCACTGTCTTGATTACTGTATTTTGTAGTAAGTGTTATGGTAAGAAATTGAAAGGCATGAGTGCTTAAATCTTTTTTTTCCTTAAGTATTTTGGCTATTCCAGGTCCTTTGCATATCTTTATAGAATTTTGAATCAGAAATTGCCAAAGACTGATGTGGTGGCTCACACCTGTAATCCTAGGGCTTTGGGGAGCCAAGGTGGGAGGATCACTTGAGCCCAGGAGTTTGAGACCAGCCTGGGTAACTTGGCAAGACTCTATCTCTGCAAAACATTAGAAAATTAGCCAGATGTGATGCTATGTGCCTGTGGTCCCATCTACATGGGAGGCTGAAGCAAGAGGATTGCTTGAGCCCAGTAGACCAAGGGTACAGTGAGCCATGTTCACATCACTGCACGCCAGCCTGGGCAACAGAATGAGACCCCATCTCAAAAAAAGGCTTACTAGAATTTTGATAGAGATTTCATTGATT
This sequence comes from Cebus imitator, assembly GCF_001604975.1. NCBI lineage: Eukaryota > Metazoa > Chordata > Mammalia > Primates > Cebidae > Cebus > Cebus imitator. The sequence continues at coordinate 1,157,039 of NW_016107323.1, forward strand.
ATATATCAGTTGGAGGAGAATTGCCATCTTAATAATATTGGATCTGCCAATTCATGAACATGGAATGTCTCTCCGTTTATTTAGATCTTTTAAATTTTCTCTCAGCAATATTTTGTAGTTTTCAATGTACATGTTGCTCTTTGTAATTTTGATAAATTTGTTCCTAAGTGTTTTATTCTTTTTGAGGATATTATGAATTGATTTGGTTTCTTAATTTCATTTTTGGATTGTTCATTCCTAGTATATAGAAATACAATTGGTTTTGTTATTTATCTTGTATCCTGTGATCTTGCTGAATTCATTTATTATTCCTAATCATATTGAAATGGATTTCAATTTTTATTATTATTGATTCTTAGGAGTTCTTTACATACATACATATTTTTGTATGTTCCAAATGTGTTTTTTGAGTCTTTGCTTTTTTTTTTTAAAGGGTTTTCTGTTTTGTTTCATCACATTTGACAATATTTTCTATTTTTGGTTTTGAATCTTACTTTAAAGACTACCCTTAAAGAAAATTATAAAAACTTTTCTATAATTTCTTCTAGTACATTCACAGTTTTGTTTCTGTTTAGACCATTAATGCATTTGTGATATACTTTTGCAACTAATGTGAGGCTTTTTACTTCTTTTCCTAATACCATTTATTAAATAAGTCATTTTTTTCCTGTTGATTTGAAATTCCATCTCTGTCATATCTTAATTCTTGTGTAAATGTGTCTTTCTAGGCTTTCTAGACCAGGGGTTGCAAACTATATCCTGTGGGCCAAATGTGGCCCGCTGTCCTTTTTTAATTAATAAACTTTTATTGGAATACAGCCGTGCCCATTCATTTTGTATTGCTGTTGGCAGCTTTTGTGTTAAAACAGCACAGTTGAGTAGTTGCAATAGATTTGTGGCCTGTGAAGCCTAAAAGGTTTACTATTGGACCCTTTACAGGAAACATTTGTTGATTCCTGCTCTAGACTCTGTTTTGTTTCATTAATGTATTTACCTTTCTGTCACTAATTGTGACATTTGCTATAGGTTGTTGGTATGTGATTTTAATAACATTAAGGACATTTTCTTTGCTTTGCTTTTTGAGACAGAGCCATACTCTGTCACCAGTGGCATGATCACAGCTCTATGCAGCCTTTACCTCCTGGGCTCAGACAATCCCTCTGCCTCAACCTCTGAATAGCTAGGACCACAGGTGCATGCCACTATGCCCAGCTAATTTAAAAAACGTGTTTTTTTTTTTTTTTCTTTTTCCTTTTTGTAGAGACAGGATTTCTCCATGTTGCCCAGGAACTCCTGGGCTCAAGTGATCTTCCCACCTTGGCCTCCCAAAGTGTTGGGATTACAGGCATGAGTCACCATGCCTGGCCAAAATTTTCTTAAATTTCCAGCTGATATTGACAGACTAAGCTGGTTCTGTCACCCTACATACCTGCATATGGCCACCCCAGATGATAGTTTTTTGGGAGTTGAACTTCTTACATGGTGGTTCAGGATTCCAAGAGTGAGTGTTCTAGTGAAGGTGTATAGGCCTTCTGTGTCCCAGCCTCAGAAGTCACATAGTGTTCTTTTTTTGTTTGTTTTTAGACATGGGGTTTCACAATGTTGGCCAGGCTGGTCTCAAACTCCTGACCTCAAGCAATCTACCCGCCTCGGCCTCCCAAAGTGCTGGGATTACAGGCGTGAGCCACTGCGCCTGGCCTACATAGTGTTCTTTTACCATACCTTACTAATCAAAGCAGTCACAAACCAGCCCAGAATCAAGGGAAGGAAACATAGACCCAAGTTCCTGATGGTAAAAGTATCACAGGATTTGTAGTTGTGTTTTAACACCAACAAGTAGCAAGTTGTCATTGATAAGAGTGTTGGCTAAATGATAATAGAAATTATTTTTAATTTCTTCTCTTCACTACTGAGCTCCAGAAGAATGCCTGGAACATTGTAATATTTGATAAGTATGTATTGTGTGAATGAGGTTTGGAGTTTCTGCTCTCCTAATGCCTTTCTGTACTATGAACTTTTCACAGTAAGCACATATTATCTTTATAAATAGAAATAAAATACAAATAAAGGGTATATATTATCTGAATGTTTTAATTTTTTTATGCTATCCTAGATATTTAAATGATTTTTATGAGTTGGAGCTACAGCACGGCTCTGGTGTTGTGGGTTGGAGCATTCCAGTGACGAAAGGTGTTGTACCTTCTCCAAGAGAATCCCACACAGCTGTTATATATTGCAAAAAAGATTCTGGAGGTCCTAAAATGTATGTTTTTGGTGGAATGTGTGGTGCTCGCCTGGATGACCTGTGGCAACTTGACTTAGGTAAGTTTAACTTGATTCGGGCTCAGGAATAGGACAAATTTAAAAAATGCTTTGAAAAATATTATTGATTTTAGTATTTATTGAGTTGTACTTAGATTTACAACTAGTACTTCTAGCCCCAGGGAATAGCTGATGTGTGATATAAATGGTTGCCAATAAATCAGATTGAACAAATGAATGTTTGGTTTATAAGAGTAACTCTCTTGTGCTTTCTGTAAATAGGGTTACCATATGTCCTGGGTTACCTGGGATGATTCTGGTTTATGCTTATTGTCCTGTGCAGTTATCAATAGTACAGTACTCTCTTTCACTCTGAAAAGTGTCCTGTTGGGGTTGATAACTATCTACAGGAAATATAGCATTATCAGTGTTATTGGTGGCCAGTAAAAAACGCTTAGGTAGTTCTTTCTAAAGGGATCCTAGGAATGAATGATTGGAGGATAGTGTGCCTCTCACCTTTGACTATCTTCTGTCCAATGTACTCTTACTTAAAATGGTAAAATCCCTAATATTGTTCTTAATTCAAAATTGGTAGCACCCTATTACAAATACAGTCATCCCTCGGTATCTGTGGAGAATTTATTCAGGACCTCCCCTGATACCAAAATCCATGGATGCTCAAGTCCCTGATGTAAAATGGTGTATGTAGTATTTGCATATTCTCCCATACACTTTAAATCATCTCCAGATTACTTGTAACACCTAATACAATGTAAATACTACATAAATTATTGCTACATTGTATTGTCTGGGGAATAATGTCAAAAAGAAAACATGTTCAGTGCAGCCAAAGTTTTTTGTGAATATTTTCAATCTGTGGTTGGTTGAATCCATGGATGCAGGACCCATGGGTACAGAGGGCTAACTGTACTAACATTAAGTGTAAATAAATTTCTGATTAGCAGTTTATGTAAGCTGGGAATATTTAAGATAATATTCAAATAACTGTTTTAAAATGCTTTGTTTCATTTTGGTAAGTTCTTGTTTTATTTTTTTTTAATTATGCAAGTTGAGGTAATTTGCTGTTGTTAGATCAAGTTGCTAATATAATTATTTTTACTTTTAGAGACTATGTCATGGTCAAAACCAGAAACTAAAGGGACAGTGCCACTTCCACGAAGCCTTCATACAGCCAGTGTTATAGGAAACAAGTATGGTGTTTTTTTATATTTCACTTCTGTTTTTTTTTTTTTAAACAACTTAAGAAGCACACAAAGAAAAGTAATGCTACTAGTTTCTTGGAAGTAGATTATGAAACAACACAGTTTGATTGTGCTTACTGAAGCTAAAATAATTTTTTGTCTGTAGAAGCTAAAATACTTAATGTGCCCTTTTCTTATGCTATCTCTTTTACTTTGCATTCATTATAATGCCTTGCCCAGGGTAGGCTTTATGTAAATGTAAACCTGGATATTGCCAAACTAATCACTTAACTCACTGTTTCTTTTTTCCTATTTTTGGTAGTGCTTCATTTGTACTCAGGCACGTACTCTTAATAATTATGTTTTAGATGGCAATATAGAGTTAATAGAATACAAACTCTGTAACCAGATTGTCTAAATTCAAGATCCAGCTTTGGCACTTGTCCTGTATGACCTGGGGCAAGGAAACTTAATCTGTTTATACCTCACTTTCCTTAAGTATACAATGTAGATTAAAGTAAAAAGCTACTTGACAAGGCTGTAATGAAGACTAAATGGATTAATACATATGAAATGCTTAGAACAGTTTCTGGTATGAAGTGAGCATTCCATAAATGTTGGCTATTACTGCCATCAACAAATTCCCTTGTTTGTGCAACACTGTGCCACAATTAGGAGTACTGTTGAATTAGAATTTAATGAAATATTTATTATTGCAGGGATTCTACCTTAAATTTAGTATTTTAGGAAATGACTATTGATTTAGAACCTAATTATTGTTTTTTTTTTTTAACTAACTCAAAACCAAACAGGATAGTCTTTACATTTAAACAAAATTTTATGTACTTTTTTAACTGCAGAATCATTTTATAAAATGAAATTTTCCATTGAAACCCCAATGTATAAAAATCGATTTTAAAAAATAGAGCTCTGGCTGGGTATGGTGGCTCATGCCTATAATCCCAGCACTTTGGGAGGCCAAGGTGGAAGAATCACCTGAGCCCAGGAAGTTGAGTTTGCAGTGGGCCATTATCATGCCACTGCACTCTAGCCTGGGCAACAGAAGAAGACCCTATCTAAAAAAAAAAAAAAAAAAAAAAATCTCTGGTTGGCATTAAAAGAATAGATCTCTTAGATCTCTGGTTGGCATCAGGTTACATGGGCCCTGATTTCTGCCTGATGAGCCTTTCTCTTCCAGTAGCCATCAGGCTTGTCTTAAGAACTCGGGGTCCTGAGGAACACAGTTTAAAGGTTTCATTTAAATGATATCAGTGGCCAAAGGTACATGAAATTCAATCCTCTTCAGTTACTCTATGCATACACTTTTAAATTTGACTTTGGATGGTCATTGATCAGTTGGGTATCTTTCTGACTGTGATACCATGCCTTAGTATATTATAGACAATATTTATTTTAAAATATATTATAATTGAAATAGTCTTCACTTTAAGTAACTTGCCAGAGTGAAATAATTGTGATTCTGTATTGCTTCATAAAATTGTAAACTCTTGAAAGAAGACCACTTTATTCATCTTCCTATTCCCATTACCTTGACGATGGTATGATGGGTGAATGAATAGTTCTGAAACCCTGCTGATAGGAAATTTGTCTAGTCTTAGCACTTCAAATCCATGAAGTAAAATGAAATAAGCTACTTTATGTTTTTGTGTTGTTGTTCAGGATGTACATTTTTGGTGGATGGGTCCCATATAAGGGGGAAAATACTGAGACTTCACCCCATGATTGTGAATGGAGATGTACCAGTTCATTTTCTTACCTAAATCTGGGTGAGTCTTTTAAGAGTTACTCATTTAATTAAACTTTATTAATAAGATTTTTTTAAATAATTTTGTTAAGGACAAAAAATTAGTTGTGAATATTTCTGTCTTTTCAGATACAACAGAGTGGACCACCCTAGTATCAGATTCTCAAGAAGATAAAAAAAATTCAAGACCAAGACCAAGAGCTGGACACTGCGCTGTTGCAATTGGCACTCGATTGTATTTTTGGAGTGGAAGAGATGGCTACAAAAAAGCACTGAATAGTCAAGTTTGCTGCAAGGATCTTTGGTATCTTGATACTGGTAGGTAAGAATATTTAACAAATAAACTTTTTTTTTTTAGGTAAGCACTCAAGTGTCTGCCTTTTGAGACTTACTGTAAATGCTGCTACCTTTCTTTCCCATAAGAAGAAACAATATGTGTAGTTATTCCCCACTCCTGAGGAATATATAATTATCCTCTCCATGAGTGTAGACTGGATTTAAAGACTCCTTTGCAAAGAATAGAGTATGGAAAGGGAAAATAGTAGCTTTATAGAAACCTGGCAAGCAGGAGAAACCTGGCAAGCACCACCTTAATCAAGTGATTAAGGTTAATATCACTAGTGATGAATCACATTGATATCATTTACTCCCTAATATCATGTGATAAGTAAAAGTACCTCTGTGGTTTTCTTCCCCAAAACCCATAACCCATCCAACTATGAGAAAATATCAGACAAAACCAAATTGAGGGACATTCTACATTTTCTACAAAGAATACGTGAGCGGTACTATTCAGAAGTTTCAAAGTGAAGGAAAACAAGGAAAGACTAAAAAATCATCACAAAGTGGAGGAGACAAAGGAGACTACAACTAAATGTGATGATGTATTCTGTATTGGATCCTGGAACAAAAAATACATTAATTGAAAAACTTGTGAAATCTGAGTTGTCTATAGTTAATAGTATTACACCAATGACAATTTCTTAGTTTTAACAAATGTGCTTGTATTAGGGGAAGCTGGAAAACAGGGAAAGCTTGGGTCAGGGGATTATGGCAATGCTATACTATCTTTACAACTTTTCTGCAAATCTAAAATTATTTTAAAGT
>NW_016107323.1:1163393-1168656 GCF_001604975.1 Cebus imitator
ACACACACACACACACACACACACACACACACACACACACACACACACACATACTGTAGAGGCTGGGCACAGTGGCTCACACCTGTAATCCTAGCACTTTGGAAAGCCAAGGCAGGAGGATTGCTTGGGCCATGAGTTCAAGACAAGCCTGAGCAACATAGTGAGACTCCCATCTTTACCAAACAAAAAATTAACCAAGTACAGTGGCACATGCCTATAGTCCCAGCTTCTTGGGAGGCTGAGGCAGGAGGATCACTTGAGCCCAGGAATCTTAGTCTACAGTGAGCTCTGATTGCTCCACTGCGCTCTAGCCTGGGTATCAGAGCAGGATCCCATTTCTAAAGGGAAAAAGAAAATCATTAGAGCACCAAAATTTTTAAAAATGCATACCTCACATCCATTTTTAATGAATATTGATTGACAGCTGTGTAGCAGGAACTGTTTAAATGCTGAGAATATAGCAGTGAACAAGACTGATAGTGCCCCTACTCTTACAAAAAACTTACCTTCTGAGAGGGTACGATGGCAAGGAGATAATAAGCAATAATGAAAAGATGAACAAAATCAGTTCGGTTTCTGTTAATCATTTGAATACATGAGATAGTGGTGTTAGGTATTGGGAATGGTCCTTATCCTTCAGAGTGGTGTTAGGTATTGGGAATGGTCCTTATCCTTTCACAGTCAAAAAAGGCTTTTTTAATGAGATGACATGGGATGTGATCCAAATGGTGAGAAGGAGCTACCCACATAAAAAGGCCAGAGAAACCACTGCAGGAAGAGGAAACAGCAAATAGAAGGAGTCTGAGATGGGAATACTTGGAATGTTTGGCAACAGATTTGAGCTGGGTAAACAAAGAGGAAAGTGTAGGAATGGAGGTTACAGAGATGACCACAGGACATAGAGCCTTGAATGTGGTGGTAAAAATTTCTAAGTTATTTTTAAAATACAGTGGTAAGTTATATGTAAGTTTGAAGGAGAGATGTGACACAATCTGATGTACATTTTGGAATGGTCACTGGCAGTTGTATAGAAAATAAATTGTAGGTGCACACTGCAAGACAAGTTAGAAAGTTCTTGCAGTAGTCAAAAAAGTGTTTCAGACTCTAGTGGTCACAAAGGAGGCGGGGAGGACTGGATAAATTCAGGATATATTTTGGAGTTCTTGTTGACAGAATTTGCTGATAATTTGTATGGCAAGTGACAGAAAGGGGAGAATGAAGGATGAATTTTTAGCTTGAATTATTGTGAGACAGGGAAGAGTGAGAGAAAACAGCGTTGTGGAGAAAATCAAGAGTTCCATTTAGACCGTGCTAAGTTTGAAATAAGATCAAGTAGGCATTTGAATAAATAGATGAGTCTAGTGGCCATTAGAGAAATTATATCTGGAGATGTAATACTTGATGTTACATGAGAAAAACATTATAAAACATATAATGACTCCAGTTTTTTCAAAATTATAAATAGAAAACTTGGAAGGACACATACCAAGGCATTATCTGAGAGCTGAGATTATACATTTTCTTCAAAGCTTTTCTCTCATTACTTGTCTGTATTTTCTACAGTAGCATGTATTGTTTTTGTAATGTAAAAAGTTTAAAATTAAGATAGTTGAAACAATAATGAATTAATAGAGTAAATGCTTTCTATAGAAGAAGCATGTACTAGCAAGCAGGAAAGAAATACAGAAAATCCAACTTACTGGTTCACCTTTGAAATTGGAAATTATTAACTAAAGGCTAAGGATAAGCTTCAGTCTCTGAAATTGGATGAAAAAAATGTGTATGACTGAATTTTTCTCTGTAGAGATTATATCACTTTGAGCAGATTCTCTAAGGGATCTGTGACTTTAAAAAGTTAAAAAAAAATGGATTTTAATGGCCTGAACCTTTTCATGATGAGCTTTAGATACCAGTATTCTAAAAGTAATCATGGCCACTATCATAAGGGCAAAATACAAGTTTTGTTTTTCCTCTTGATAAGTTAGCATCAGTTTTGGTGGAAGAGGGGGGCTCATCTTGTCTTTTTTTCACTTTTAGTTAAACTTTGTGCATTCGATAGCATGTAAATGAGTAATAGAATTCCATGAGGCTTTCTGTGAAAAATCACAGTTCTTTGCTCACACCTTTCCTTATTTTACTTGTTCTACAAGCATTTATTTGTTCTCAAATCTGTTAAATGATTCTTTAGGTATTTAATTCCCTATCTCTATATCACATGCATATATTGTTACTTTGATGTATTTTTTTTTCATTTAGGCCATAATGTGCTCACTTTTTGCTGTGGAAGTTAAATGTATCTCTTTCTCCCACCATTCCTCATCTCCGATACACCTTTCCTACCCACCATTCTCTCAATATGGTTATATCATAATTTTACTAGATGACTATTCATTCAATGTTTATATTATGACTATATAAGCATTCTTCACAGTTGAGCCCCTCTTGCATGGTTTTTTATTTGCCATGTAGTAATTTTCAGTTTTATTATTTTTGTTTTAGATTTGTATATATTTAGCATTAATTCAATCCATACCCTTTGTTATTGGTTTAAATCTTCTCTCATTATAGTTAGATGCATACATATTTTATCAAATTGGAAGAAAGCTCACCTGCTCCAATCTGAGGTGGGTGCCCTCTACAAATCAAGCACAGCCATCATCCTGGAGTCTCCATCATCTTCCTGGAGCTATCTTTTGCCTCATACCTCTGCCAGATTCCTTGTTTCCAGGATCCCATACATTTCCTTTTCTTAGTTTACTTCTTCATTTTTCATGGAACAAATCCCAGGAAAAGGGTGAATAGATGATACATTTATTTTGGGATCTTGCATTGTTTGAAAATATGTTGAATATTTCTTCCCACTTAAATGGCAGTTTGGATAGAAATAGGATTCTACATTATAAATCCTTATCCTTCAGACTTTTGGAAGCATTGCATTGTTCTATTGTATTCAGGCTTCCAGTATTTTGGTTGAGAAATCCAAACCACTTCTGATTTTTGGTCCTTTCAAATATGACCTTTTTCCCTCCCCTTTCTCTGAAAGCTTTTTATTTCTCTTATCAGCACTGTTTTAAAATTTCATAATAATGTGCTTTCTTATGTGTCTGTCTTTGATCCGTTGTGTTGAGTACTCAGAGGGCCCTTTTAGTGTAAAGACTCATGTTCTGCAGTTCTGGGGAATTTTCTTTATTACGTTGATTTGCATGCACCCTTTCTGTATTCTCTAATCTCTTTTCATGTAAATTCTATTATATGGGGTTGTACCTTCTTCTTGTCTATTTTTGCTCAAATTTGGGTTGCCTTACTGTGAGAAATAAACTGGATTGTGAATAAGATCATGGAGGAATTTACATGGGAATAGCTGAAGGATCTAGGCTTTATTATCTTCTAAAACAGGGTCATCAAATTTTTTTCTGTAAAGGACGAGATTGTAAATATTTTAGATTTTGTAGGTCTAGTATCTATTGTAACTACTCACTCTGCTGTTGTAACATGAAAGCAGCCATAGACAATACATAAACACATGAGCTTAGCTGTGTCTCAATACAATTTTATTTATAAAAACAGGCAGAGGCTGGATCTGGTGGGCCACAGTTTACTGACCCCTACTTTGAGATTTTTTTTTTTTTTTTTTGGTGAGTTGGAGTCTCGCTGTATTACCCAGGTTGAAGTGCGGTGATGTGAACTTGGCTAACCGCACTCTCTACCTCCTGGGGGCATTCAAGTGATTCTCTTGCGTCAGCCTCCCAAGTAGCTGGGATTACAGGCATGTGCCACCATGCCCGGCTAATTTTTGTGTTTTTAGTAGAGACAGGGTTCCACCTTCTTGGCCAAGCTGGTCTCAAACTCCTGACCTCAAGTGATCCACCTACCTTGGTCTCCGAAAGTGCTGGGATTACAGGCGTGAGCCACCGTGCCCAGCCCTAGTTAGAGATTTTAATTCACTAGAATACATTTTCTTGTGTCACTGTAGAAAAACGGAATGTGCTGCCTCTGAGTTGTGAATTTCCTGTTATGGTAGGTATACAAAGAAAAGACAGGGATGTTGTGGAAATAATTTTAGATCCTTTTTTTCAGCCATAAGAGTCTATGATATGATTGTATTTGTTTTGGAAATGGTGATATTTTATATCAGGGCACTTACATGTTTTGGTAGTATGAGTGCTTTTTTTGTTTTGAGACAGAGTCTTGCTCTGCTGCCAAGGCTGGAGTGCAGTGATGTGATCTCAGCTCACTGAAATCTCCGCCTCCCAGGTTCAAGCAATTCTCCTACCTCGGCCTCCAGAGTAGCTGGGATTATAGGCACCAGCCACCACGCCCGGCTAATTTTCGTATTTTTAGTAGAGGTGGGGTTTCACCATATTGGCCAGGCTGGTCTCAAACTCCTGACCTCAGGTGATCTGCCTGCCTTGGCCTCCCAAAGTGCTGGAATTACAGGTAGAACCACCATGCCCAGCCAGTAGTACAAGTCTTGATAAGGGGGTATTAACTTCAGAGAAGTTATGCTTTAATAAAATATCACGTCCAAGTTATCTTTGCTAACATTAACAGAATTTCTAACATGTATGCTGTTGGAGCAAAATTGGCTCATAAAATTAAAAAATATTAGAACTTCTAAGGAAGATAAAATAATGTAGCTTTAATACTTGGCTCCGCATGCTTCCTGTCAGCCCCCTCCCCGCCCAGAAAAAAAATCCTTCTAGGATTAAACACATTTTCAAATCTGATGACTCAGATAGTTTGTTAGTTTAGTACTGGATCGATTTGTTTATAGATTAATTTGTCGAAGTAAATAAATAAATAGAATGAAAACCCCAAACTACTTTTATTTGACCTACTGTAGCTGTGTTTATGTGAGTAAATTTAAAGCTGTAGTCCACACAGACTATATCAGCATACCATTTATACACTGGAACTTAAATGTATAATATCATTATTGTTCTTTAGAGAAACCACCGGCACCATCTCAAGTACAGCTAATCAAAGCCACTACCAACTCCTTTCATGTCAAATGGGATGAAGTATCTACGGTTGAGGGCTATCTTTTGCAGTTGAGTACAGACTTGCCATACCAAACTGCATCATCAGATTCTTCAGCAGCACCAAATTTGCAAGGTAACATGATTTTCATGCTTAAAGTATGTATGCTCACATGCTTTTAAAAATATATACTACAGGCCAGGCACAGTGGTTCACGCCTGTAATCCCAGCACTTTGGGAGACTGAGGCAGGTGGATCACCTGAGGTCAGGAGTTTGAGACCA
>NW_016107323.1:1169082-1181077 GCF_001604975.1 Cebus imitator
TGAGCCTCACTCGGTCACCCAGACTAGAGTACAGTGGTGCAATCTTGGCTCACTACAACCTCCACCTCCTGGGTTCAAGCAATTCTCCTGCCTCAGCCTCCCAAGTAGCTGGGATTACAGCCATGTGCCATGACGCCCAGCTAATTTTTTTGTATTTTTAGTATAGCGTTTCACCATATTGGCCAGGCTGGTCTCGAACTCCTGACCTTGTGAACTGCCCACCTCAGCCTCCCAAAGTGCTGGGATTACAGGCATGAGCCACCATGCCCAGCCTGCGGTTCATTTTTATGTACTTTCCTAATTTGACATATTACTTGACTTCCGCAGATGGCTTTAATTTGCTTTCATAAATATCTCAGCTTTTTCAAAAGTATTTTTAACTAAATGGCACTTGGAAAGTAAAAGGAAACACAAATTTTGCACATTTCCCAGAGAGGATTTCAGTCAATTCTGGCAAATTAGTAAGAAAACATAAAACCTTTGATAAAGATACTACTTTTTAAACCTTTAATATGTAACAAAAAATATTTAATTATATTTTATTGAAGCTAATTAAGAGCATATCAATCTGAACCTTTCTCAATTCCTGCAGGAGTCAGGATGGACCCTCACAGACAAGGCAGTAATAACATCATTCCTAACAGTGTAAGTAAAAAAGTATATGATGGTAATTGGATGTTTATGGTTATATTCTCAATATTTATTCAGATTTTTAACATACCACTACTCTAGAAGAGAGGAGTCCTTAACCCTGCCTGCACATGAGAATTATCTCTGAGATAAACAAACAAACACAGATTCCCAAGCCCTTCCTCAAATCTAGTGAAGCAGAATCTTTAGGAAAATGCCCAGGCAGCTCTGTTTTAAAAGAAAGCTTCACAGATCACTGTGACAGAAGCCTGAATTGAAAACCAGGCCAAGAGAAGCCTAGCTGCATTACACAGACATCAGATTAATTTATTGTAATGTGTACTTTCGTGACTTACGTGTCTATATTTTGCCATTTCTAAATGTCACAAACACTTAAAGATGTACTTTTAAAATAGGTATAAAATATTTTCTTTACTATGTATTTTGTTTACTGAAAAATAGCAGTTACTAAATTGAACACCTGTGAGGTTATTTCTTGTTTATGAAGTGCATCACAGTGGGTCTTGGTAGAGACTAATGAATATGCTTACTAAGATTCATTATTTTTATTTGGTAAACTGCTGTCTACCTCAGTAGACTCTTCAAGGAAAATGATGTAGGTATTGGCTCATATGTTCTGTGTTATGTGTATGATTGAAGACCAGTAAAGGTATAGGTCAGGAAGTATATTGTGTCATACTTAGAGTATGTCAGGAAGGGGTTATTACAAGTAAAGCTAGTACAGTTTGTAAGTAGCCTGTCATAGCAGATTAATATTTATGTTTTATGTATTAATATGTTATATATTGATTATATACTATATATACATGTATGTGTATATCACAAATTTAGATGATACTCTAAAGCTTATGATGAAGAGCAGTAGTTTCCTACCCTCTCCCTACCTGCTCTTGATTTCTGTTTACTAGAAGCAACTACTTTAAACTATTGTAGCTTTCTTTCAGTATCTAACTATGTACAGTTGTCCTTCTGTATCTGCTGGGCATTGGTTCCAAGACCCACCCTCCTCAGTCCCCTCCATATTTTTGTGGAAATATCAGTTGGCCCTGTGAAACCTGCAAATGTGAAAACTCGGCCCTCTGTATCCACAGTTTTTGCATCCTGCGAATACTGTATTTTCCATATGTGTTTGCTTGAGGACATGGAACCCACAGATATGGAGGACCAACTGTATTTATTGAAAATAATCCTCATAGAAATGGACCCTTACAGTTCAAAGTCATGTTGTTGAAGGATCTACTTTTAGATCCGTTGTCAGTTGTCTTCAATAATGAAAGGTGACAATTTGATGATCTCTTACAATTCTGCCTCATCCCCTCCTTTCCTGTTCCACATCCTTCACGTATTTTTAGTTGAATTATGACTTGATGTTTATACTATGATGGTGAAATAGTCGCAGGTGAGCCATGCAGTGTGCTATGAGAATTGCTTCTTTCTCATGCAACTTTGTTTTTCCTGGCATTAACTGCCTCACTTTTTCACTTGCTTAGCTTTCTTCTTGTCTGTCATTAATTCATACTCAAATTTTCCAAAAAATGATAAAATTTCTCAAGATATTTGGACATAAAAGGTAGTTTCTTTCATCCCCCCTTATAACCATTCCTCTTGGAGCCCCCTGTCCTCATGTACTCATTCTTCTCTAGGCCTTCTGCACAGCTGTCACCTTAGAACGAACTTCTGTTTCATATTAGCAATTTATCTCTTTCCTGTGTTACAGCTCGTAGTTATTGACCTTATTTCTTTCTCTTTCTCTGTGTTTTCCTTTATTTTGTTGCCACCCTCTGAGATGTGGGCTTATGAAAGATAAACTTTTTGAGATCTTGCATATCTGAAAATGTCTTCAGCCTATTTAACTGATTGTTTGGCTGGTTTATAGAATCCTATATTGGAAGATTTTCCCTCAGAAATTTATAGGCATTTTTTTCTAGTGTCTTTTAGCATTCGGTGTTGCTATTGAAAAGTGTGATGCCATTTGGATTCCTGATCCTTCATATATGATTTAATTTTTTTTCTTTTTATCCTCAGTATTCTGAAATATCAACAATGATGTGCCTTAGAGTGTATGTCTTCATTTGGTGTGCTACACCCAGTGGACCCCATTGTTCTGGAAACTCATGACCTTCATTACTGATGATTTCTTCTCTCGATTTCTTTTCAGTTTTTTTAAATAAACTCGTCCTCTGATTTTGCTTTTTATCTTCTATTATCTCTGTCTATTCTGCTTCCTGAGAAATTTATTTCATATGCTAAATTCTCTATCCAATTTTTAAATTTTTAAATATATTCAGCCACATTTTGAATTTCTAAAAGCCTCATTTTAGTCTTTATTTCTGTTATAGCACCCTATTCATATTTCATAAATATAATATCTTTCCTTCTCTCTTATAATTCATAATTCATAAAGAATTATGCTTTAAAAAATTTTGGAGTTTTAGTCCACTCTTTGTTATAGTTCTTTTTTTAAAGCTCCTTTTTATTTTTTTTTAATGTATTTTAATCTTGGACTTCCACATTAGAGGTTGTCATCAAGTGTCTAGTGATGCTTGGTTGTCCCTTTGTGTTTAAAGTGAGGCTTTAAGAAAGAGCCTGGAAGGCCTATGCATGTGGGTGTGGCTTGTTACTTAGTAAACCTTAACAAGGGTAAGTGGGCAGGGGACCAACAAATACCAGTTTCCTGTGGTTCTTTTTTCTTAGACCAATTAGTTTCCTCTGAGAATTCTCCAACCTCTTGCTTCAGGGTTATGAGCCTGACTGTCAGAATTCTGGGAGCTTAGTAAGGGGATTAGAGGGAAGGTATCTTTCTGTTCAGCATTTAGACTTTCACTTAATTCCTGTTTTTAGTATGGGCGCCTCTCCCCATACTTGTATCATTCTCATACTTGTATCACTTGAGGGATACTGTATCACTTGAGTGTAGAGATTCACATTTCAACCTTTCTACCCATTTCCCATCTTCAGCTAGAATGGAGGAGAGGAATTTCTCTGGCTTGGTATACAGGGAGAGCAGAACTAGGGCTACAACGCTTCTTAAACAGGTGTTTTCTTGTACTTTGCACCTCTGCCACCACTGCCCTGGCCCCTGGGGCACAAACGGGCCACATGTGACTT
Source organism: Cebus imitator (assembly GCF_001604975.1). Lineage (NCBI taxonomy): Eukaryota > Metazoa > Chordata > Mammalia > Primates > Cebidae > Cebus > Cebus imitator. The sequence goes on from NW_016107323.1 coordinate 1,172,842, forward strand.
TTCACTTAGGAGAAGGCTCTTAGCTCCAGCTTTTCTGTTTTACATCTTATCCACTATTCTCTCTTCTGCCATTTTTTTTTCTTAAAAGGTTATACCTTCATACTTTTAAAAATTCCTTTTTTATCATTTGAATTGGGTTTTGGAGAAATCTGAAGCAAATGTGTTTAGTCTACCATGTTTAGTGAAAATTCTCAGGATTTATTTATACTTAATTTTATAAAATTCCAGTTAGATTGAGTATCTGATTTTAAGCAAAAAGCATATTCGAGACATAAGGATTTTGGAATGAAATAAACCAAATTCAAATTATAGCTGTTACTTACTGGCTACCTGACTGTAGGTGTATTGCTTAAGTTCTGTGAGTATCATTTTACTTCATCTATAAAACAAGGGTCAAATTATCTTACTAATAGGATTCTTGTGAAGCTTAAGTAAGATCCAGAGTTTATGAATATGTGTGTGTGTGTGTGTGTGTGTGTGTGTGTGTGTGTGTGTGTATTACACTGCCTGCCACAATGCCTGGCATAACAGTTGTGGCTATCATTATCATCACTTATAAACAGTACCACCACCAATTAAGGGCAAGCACAGGGCATAGGATAGACAAGTATCCTCAGAGCCATGACAAATTATGAGTTGACAATAAAAATAGAGACATAAAAGTAACAATGAAAATAGGTAATCGGAAAGAACAACAATATTAGGGTATTTGAGTGAAGCCAGGTCACTTTCATGGTTCAGTAGACCTATAGGTATAATATGATATTCACACTGATGACTTGAATTGTCAAAACATTTTAAATGTGGTGGCTGGGGTTGGTGGCTCACACCTGTAATTCCAACATTTTGAGAGACTGACGCAGTGGATCCTTCAGCACAGGAGTTCGAGACCAGCCCTGACAACATGGCAAAACCCCATCTCTACAAAAAATAGAAAAATTAACTGGGCATGCTGGTGCGTGCCTGTAGCCCCAGCTACTTGGGAGGCTGAGGCAGTAGGATTGCTTGGAAGGTGGAGGCTGCAGTGAGCTGTGATCGCACCACTGCAGTCCAGCTTGGACAACAGAGCAAGGCCCTGTCTCAAAAAGTAAAAAAAAATAATAATAATTTTTATAGACTGGGTGTGGTGGCTCACTGTAACCTCAGCACTTTGGGAGGCTGAGGTGCGTAGATCACCTGAGGTCAGGAGTTTGAGACTAGCCTGGCCAACATGGTGAAACTCTGTCTATACGAAAAATACAAAAAAATCGCCAGGCGTCGTGGTGGGCATCTGTAATCCCAGTACTCAGGAGGCTGAGGCAGGAGAATCGCTTGAACTCAGGAGGTGGAAGTTGCAGTGAGCTGAGATTGCACCATTGCATTCCAGCCTGGACAACAAGAGTGAAACTCCATCTCAAGAAAAAAATAGTAATACTTTTTTTAAAAAGTTTGAATGTGTTTATTATAGTATATTTAAGACGACTAAGAAAAATATAATTAAGGAGATTCTTACCCAAAATACATAATGATATAGGATAATTATATGTATATGTATGAAATCTTTATGTGGAAAACTCAGTTTTATAGAATAGTTTATTTGCTTGAAGATTCCTTATAGCTGGGATTTTACTTTTATCATATTTTTAGTATACGTGTCTGCCTTTTAAGAAAATTTGATCAGAGTATTAAACTTAGTAGCTTTTGTGTTATCTTCTATGTTATAGTTGTATTTGCTTGTGATACTAGCTACCACCTACAAAAATGTGAATTTTTTTCCCTCCAAATATACTCTTCCTTTCCTCTTCAAAACTGATCTTTTGAGCATGGAGATTAAGTGAAAAGAAATTGTTTTCTTAAAAACTATTATAAAATTAACAAATAATCCTGTAGAAATTAATAATGTAATTTGTAGGTGCTTTGTATTTTAATAAAAAATATTTAAATTGTAAATTGTTTTGCTTGCTTTTTACATGTATTTTTATTTCATTGACTATTGCTTACTTCAGTAATCTGTTATGTTTCTTATAGATCAGTGATACAGTAAACAGTGCAAAAACTGAACAAACAGCCATGAAAGAAACTTCAGTGAAAAACAAACCAGACTTTAAAGCACTGACGGATTCCAATGCCATTTTATATCCATCCTTGGCATCTAATGCTTCTAATCATAATAGTTGTGTGGTGGATATGCTAAGGAAAAATGAAGGTATATGACTGACATTTTAAACTAAAGCTTTTTATAAAATCAGTAGGGAATTTAATAGTCATTGAAAAAGTAAATGTTGTACAGTTTTGATCCATTTTCCTAATAGCAAGAAACTACCATATTCAACCTGGTTAGAATGATGCTAAAATACTAAGTAAGCAGTTACCTGAATAGTAATGATTAGTTATGAGCTATGGAATTTAAATGAGGCAAGGTTTTTTTGTTTTTTTTTAAAAATATAGCCTCACCGAAGTGCTAGATGTGGGTGATGGGGAGAAAGGCAGCAGATCACACTGCCACGTGTGTGCCTATGCAACAATCTTGTATGTTCTTTACATGTACCCCAAAACCTAAAATGCAATAAAATTAAAAAAAAAATAGCCTCACCATCAGGAAGAACTATAATTGGAAATGATTAGGAGACTTGTTAGGGATTCTTTTAGGATTCAAGAAGATACATAGAGACTAAAGCAGTGGCTGACTCCAGGAGATACGTAGAGACTAAAGCAGTGTCTGAAATGGAAAGAAGAGAATTCATCATTTAAAAGACTTTTAGAAGGTGTCATCTATAAGACTTGACAACTAGTTGTATATGAGAAATAAAAATGAGTTGAATATGACTCCCAGTTTTTTGGGTTGGCCGTGAGAATAGATAATGATACTCTTAATCAGTGATACTCTTCCTCAGAATAGATAATGATAGTCTTCACCAATGATACTCTTCATCTTCATCAGAATAAATAATGATACTCTTCATCAACGATACTCTTCATGAAGATAATGATATCTTTATCAAGTTAGAAAATACAGGAGCAAGAACAGATTTTGGAAAAGATAGGTTCAAATTTGAACTCTGTTTTTGAGGCACTTCAGGAATATACTGGTAAAGATTTCTAATGGACAATTGGATACTTAGGTAGAAGGCAGTAGTACTAGGCTAGAAATATAAATTTAGAAATTTAGAGTATTTAAATGTAATCTCCAAAAGAGCAAGAATCTCAATTGACTTGTTCACTGCTAGATTTCTAGCCTCTGGTACCATGCCTGGACATATGTATGGATTTGTGAATGGTATTTAACGCACAGAAAAATATGTAAAGGGCGACAAGAAGAAGGGTTAAGTTCATGAGGCATGATCCATGCCTGCCTTATTTCACCATTATAAAAACAAATACAATGCCTCATACATGGTAGACTTCACTGTTGTGGAATGAGTGAACTATATGTCATAGAAAAAAAAAACAGCTTCAAAAAGGAGTATGTGGTCAGCATTGTTTACATTGCAGAAAAGTCAAGTAAATGAAAATTTTAAAATATCCCCTAGAAATATTGATGTTTGCCAGAACTATTTTATTAGAGTAGTGTGCTAGAAACCAAATTTTGGGGAGATCAAGGAAGTATTAACTGCTCTGAAGGAAATTAGTAAGGGGAGAGGATAATTGGTGGAAATTGTTGGGTAAACAAAGAGGTGTGTTGTTTGCTTCAGAGATTTGGTGATGTTTATGGGCCAAGGGCCAAAAACTGCTGGCAAAGAATCTGAAAACCCTGAAGAGAGAGAAATGATTGATGAATGAAGGTCCCAACACACAAGGGAAGGAATGGGACCAAGAATACGGGAAAATACATTCGGATTTTTTAGGAGAGAGGTCAGCATATCTTCTGCAATGGAAAAGAAGACACGGAGGATGAGCACAATTATTAGTACAATTCCAGTTTGTGGCCAGAGAAGGCAGAAAATTAAGATAATTCAAGCCTAATGACCTCTAATATTTTTTTCCTGGAATGAAGGGCAAAGCCATTGGATTTATGATTTAGTGGAAAGTTGAGACCAATGGTTCAATGATTACAATGAACGAGGAAGGTAAAAAGTTAGATATCCATTATGGATATAATGCACTATTTTTCTAAACATTTTATGCCTAATAGTTAATTCATACTAATGCCATTTGTGGTGCTTATGTATGATTTTAAAACTGAAAGTACAAAGAATCATATGACAAGAACTATAAGACACAACAACTATCTGCAGATATCGTATTAATAATTACCTTTTCCTTTTTATTTTAGGTCCTCACTCTTCAGCAAATGTAGGTGTTCTAAGTAGTTGCCTGGATGTAAGAACAGTAATTCCTGAAACTTCTGTATCCAGTACTGTTTCCAGCACACAAATTATGGTAACCCAGCAGACCATTAAAACTGAATCATCCAGTACAAATGGGGCAGTTGTTAAAGATGAAACTTCACTAACAACATTCAGTACCAAATCTGAAGGTTTGAAATGTGTTTCACATACTGTATTTTGAACCATTTATGTATATAAATTCATCAGACTTACTTGTCTTAGATGGGAATTGCATTTCATCTTGGAATGAATTGTGTAAACAGTTAAAACATTTCAGTTAAAATTATTTTATAAAATGTTCTTTGCATAAAATATTTAGACTAGTGTACACTATTGAAATACAGTCAGAATGTGTCTTTTCTACTGTGAATAAATTTAGCAAAGTTTTTTTTTAGACAAGATTAGTTCTAGACTGTGTATTAACAATTCTTCCAACTTGCTTGATTTCTAATTTGACAAATTCTTATTCTTTTATAATGGGAATTGTATTGCATCTTCAGTAAACATTCTCTGAAGTTCTAGCTAGTCATCAAACCCTTGAAAAATGAAGTATATGAATTATTTTGAGTTAAAGGGTCAATATTACTACTTATTGTAAATAATAGCATAATACCTTCTGGCTTTTTTTTATTGTGATAAAATGCACATAACATAAAAGTTGCTGTCTTAGCCATTTTTAAGTTTACAGATTGGGGGTGTTAAATATATATTTTAAAATTATATTTTAATGTATCTGTCTGATAAGTGATTATGTAGGTCTTATCTGATTGTTTAATTTTTAGTTGATGAATATGCACTGCCTGCAACGAAGATCAGCCGTGTAGAGACGCATGCTACCACAACACCGTTTTTTGTAAGTACATGACCTGGTGATGATGCATGTTTACACATGATTATGTACTTGTAAATGCTGAGCAACTTCTAAATAATTTCATTAAAAGATTCTTAGGTTTCATTAATGAATCGACATAAATTTAGAAATAAATGATTGAATAGGAAAATGTTCACAGCATACTTTTTAGTGAAAAAGCTGTATAAAAAACAGCATATGTGTTGTGTTCCCAGTTTTGTTAAAAAATACATGTAGTTCATACATTTATACTCTCACATGTACCCACACATAACCACTGTAAAATCCAGGTGGGGGACAGATAATTTTTACTTTCTTTTTTATGCTTTTTATATTTTTCTATAATGAAATGTTATTTTTATAATCAGAAATGTATATATGTATATATGCATATATACATACATATATGTGTATATCTATGTAAATTACATTAATAGTTAAAAGATAGGATGTGTTACGGAACATAAAATTCGAATGGCTGTATTGCTAGCTACTTAATAGAAACACAACAGAATATTGCAATACTGGATTGATGTAAATGTAGGGTAACCCAATAATCTCTGATATTTGGTTGTTTTACATAAGGCCAAATTTGGCCTGCATGGCACCAAACTTAAAATGCCAGGAAAGTGCCTTACAAATATACCAAGATTGTCTTAATTAGATAAATATAAGGATAATACATACATATGTATACTTTTTGAAGTTTTTTTTAGTTTTTTTTTATTAGTCATTTCAACTTTATTTCTGTGAGCAAGAGTTTTCATTTGACCTAAATTTAACTTTTAGAATCTTTAAGAATTTTCTTTAGTTTTTGTTTCCTTTCAATCATGACTTTATGAATTTTGACCATATATTTACCTTTATTAGCTTTCATCTTTCCAGAATGTTAAGTCCTAGTGTTTTTAGACTCTTCTCAGGGAAGGATTACTAAAATGAATTTTTTTTTTCTTGAGTCTCTTTTGCCGTGCATCAGCCAGAATTGTATTTGTTATTTCAGTTGGAGCCAGTTGTTTTATAAAAGTTGTTGGAGAGAGTTTTTACAACTTTAAGAAATGAAAACAAGTTTAAAGCTATTACTTTTTTTTTTTTTTAACTTTAAAGACTTCTAGTTAGCTCACTTTGTCATGTGTGATAGCCTAAATATTAAAAAAAATGTGAATTATAAGCATGTACCTCTGCTGTTATATATTTAAGACAGAAATAAATAACTGAAGTGCACATTTGTTTTGAGCTTCTGGAAACAGTGTCTCATTTATAAGAAGATGGCTTTAAAAGGTTAGTTCCAGGGATAAGTATAATTCACTTACCACTAAAAGTAGCTTAAGGTAGAGGAAGTTTATTTGTTTTAAAACAGGATAAAAAATGTAAAACTGTTTAAAATCTACTCCTCTTTAGTATTACTAAAGTATATTCAAATTGCATTTTAGTTTTGAACATTTTTTCTCCTTTTAGGTTTGGAGAATCACAGGTATTTCAAGTGCAAAGATCACTGAATTTTTGCTATTTGTTTTTGGATCTAGAAATGAGCCAGCTTGGAATGAATTTTTATTTGCTCCTTCTGGAGCAAGTTGTAATGTTACACTAAAGGAATTACATTTTCTGAGACAGTCTCTGAAATGACAATGTTCTATAAAATAGCTGGCATTTTAACATATCACTGATTGGAAAGCATGCTAACTCCAGCTAGGTTGATAGTACAGAGCTACTGACTTGGAGAATGCCTGTCACTCCTGTGTTTGAATTGGCATCCCTGTTTCACTGTCAGTTGACCTAATCTGTTAAGACTTTATTTACTTATGAGTTGTTAATGTTGTGGTGTTTATCCAAATACGTACTTGTAGATCACTGCATGAACTTATTAAATATTGAAATTTTTCATATATTCAATAAGAGTCTTCATAAATTTTTCTTTCTCTGTAATTAGAAAGAGACTCCTTCAAATCCAGTGGCCACAATGAAAGGAGGAGAACGACAATGGTGTGATGTGGGAATTTTTAAAAATAATACAGCTTTGGTGAGCCAGTTTTATTTGCTGCCAAAAGGGAAGCAAAGCATCTCAAAGGTAGGTATTGATATATTTTCTACCTTGTGAATTATAAACCTCAAGGATGAGATCTTTCTCTACCAAAAACTTAGAAAGGGAAAGGAAAAAATAAAAATAATTGAGAATGAGTTTTTTTTTTTTTTTAGAACCCTGATTCTGGCCACTTGAATGAATAAAATTGGGATCCATCTACAATCTATATAATTGTGAATTCTATACACCAAATGTATTAGGCTGTTCTCACATTGCTGTAAAGAAATACCTGAGACTGGATAATTTACAAAGAAAAGAGGTTTAATTGGCCCAAGGTTCCGTAGGCTATACAGGAAGCATGATGCTGGCATCTGCTCAGCTTCTGGGGAGGCCTCAGGAAATTTCCAATCATGGCAGAAGGTGAAGGAAAGTAGGCATTTCCTACATGGCTGGAACAGGAGCAATGGGTTAGGGTGGAGAGGTGCCACACACTTTTAAACCAGATCTTATGAGAACTCACTATATAATACTAAGGGGGGATGGTGCTAAACCATTCATGAGATCTCTGCCCCTACAATCCAGTCACCTCCCACCAGGTCCTACCACCAACACTAGGGATTACAATTCTACGTGAGATTTGGTGGGAACACAGATCAAATCATATCACCAAGTTACGTTGTATTCTTTGTTAAGGCCCTTTGTGTAGACTACATCGCAAGGATGTCATTTAAAAAATCTTAGAACCAGGTGTGGTGGAGCATGCCTGCAGTCCCAGCTACTCAGGAGGCTAAGTCAGGAGGATTGCTTGAGCTCAGGAGTTTGAAGCTACAGTGTAATAAGATTGCACCTGTGAATAGCCACTGTGTTCCAGCCTTTCAACATAACAATACCTATCTCTCAATTATGAAGACGAAGAAGGAGGAGGAGGGCGGGGAGGGGAAGGAGGAGGAGGAGGAGGAGGAGGTGTGACAAGCATGTTTTACTTCCTCCCTAGACCAGACTTTCAGTTCTAGTTTATGTTGTCTCTGGTTCTGATTTTAAATTAAAAAAAAAAAAATT
>NW_016107323.1:1181642-1209375 GCF_001604975.1 Cebus imitator
TTAACCAGTATGTCTAGAGAATGGAACTGTTTTTTTCCTATTGAAAAAAAAATTTATTCATGATTTTACAATTTTAAAAAATCTAAAAGCCCTGATATGCTATTAAATACAATCTAATATTCCCTTAATTCGGAAACCCCGTAAAAAGATATTTTATATATATACATATATGTAAATTAGACATTTAACCTTCTAAGAATTATTAAATAGATAACAGGTCCAAAGCACATTGAAATTTTTTGTGTGTGTGAAGGCCAGGTGCAGTGACTCATGCTGGTAATCCCAGTACTTTGGAAGGCCAAGGTGGGAGGAGCTTGAGCCCAGGAGTTCGAGACCAGCCTGGGCAACATGGCTAGATCCTGTCTTACAAAAAATAATCAGAGGCATGGTATGTGCCTCTGATCCCAACTACTTGGGAGGCTGAGGTGGGAGGCTCACTTGAGCCAGGAGGTCAAGGCTATAGTGAGCCATGTTCAGGCCATTGCACTCCAGCCTGGATGACAGAGTGAGATGCCATCCCCTCAAAAACAAAATTATGAAATGGAGAATTTCTAAGAGAGAATTGCCAAGGAAATAGATGTTCATTTTGAATCTCCTGAAGATATGCACAAATGGGGATTATAACATATATATATGTTTTGCTACTATTACTCCTTGTATCCATCCCTCTTTTTCATATAGAATTTTTCTAATTCTTGACAAAAATAGAAATTCTAGTTAATAATTAGTATTATGGCCACTGAAATTTCTCACTGTAGTTGGATTTCATATATAAAGACATGTCTGTGTCTAAGGGCCTAGTAGCTATCTGATTTTTCCTAAAAGAAAAAAAATCGCCTAAAATTTAGAGCAGGTAAACTTAGTTTTGAATCAGTTACTAGTCCCAGTATTCAGTAGTGTGATCTTGGAAAGTCAACTTGTTTAATCTCTCCTTGACTTAGTTTCCTTATCTGTAAAATAGAGATGACATAGCTCCCTTAAAGTAGGGTAACGCATTGGCACTCTAACTGGGAGAGTTAGGGAGAATATGTAAAAATTGAAAGTTGTGAATGCTATTATCTTCCTACCTAGAGTATATAATCTAATGATTTTTTAAAACACTCTGTACTACTTGCTAGTCACTCCTTTTCTGTCAATCTTGCCTGCCTGTTTCTAAAGGATATTGTTCCTGGCCAGACTATTATTTGACAGCATATCTTCTGAGATTGCTTGCTGCTTCAAGATAAATTTACATGATGATGGGATAATTGTTACTTTGTTTATACTGGTTGTCAGCTTTTTTCTACTTTCACATTGTTCACGTGCAGAATGCTCTTACATTTCTCTGTATAATCAGTGATTCTCAAGTGGAAAGAGTGCTCCCTCTGGATAAGGATCACAGATTTATGGACTTAGTTGCTTCTCTATTGGAGGGTTCATTCTATGTGAGAGAGAAGGAGATAAATGTGAACCAGACCTTAAAATGCAATTTATTTATTTATTTATTTTGCAATTTATTCTTTGAAAGTTTTTTTGTTGAATAAAAATTGAATAATTTTAAAATGTTAACAATATTAGTTGTATCTTTTCTTTGACTTTTGTATATACTACATTTTAGGTAGGAAATGCAGATGTACCTGATTACAGCTTGCTTAAGAAACAAGATCTTGTTCCAGGCACAGGATACAGATTCAGGGTTGCTGCAATCAATGGTTGTGGGATAGGTCCTTTCAGCAAAATCAGTGAATTTAAAACTTGTATTCCTGGTTTTCCTGGAGCTCCTTCTGCAGTCAGAATTTCAAAGGTAAGACATCGGGTCAAGACTTGTTGGTGATTTTAAATTATTTGAAACTTAATATGTGAAGTAAACTGTCAGTTTAGAAATTCTTGTTCGCATCTAATGAAATGAGGGATATCTAAAAGGATGGATTAAAAGTTTAAAAAGTAACTTTTGCTAATCCATCATTTTTTTAACTTTTAAGTTCAGGTGTACATGTGCAGGTTTGTTACAAAGGTAAATGAGTGTCATGGAGGTTTGTTGCGCACATTATTTCATCACCCAGGTATTTAGCCTAGTACCCATTAGTTATTTTTCCTGATCTTCTCCCTCCTCCTACCCTCCACTCTCCGACAGGCCCCAGTATATTGTCCCCCTCTATGTGTCCATGTGATTTCAAGCAAAATTACAGCATCCAAATCACAGAAAGGCAGAGAAATCTGGTATGCTTCTAAATTTGTTCTTGTTATTATGGAACAAAAACATTTGGCTGGAGAATTTTAATAGAACATTCAAAACTGGATTATGTTTTATCCTACTCCCTAGAGAAGAAAAGATCTGTATTTAGGAAAGAAAAATCCCTGTTTTGGGATATTACAGGCAGACATTTAAGCCTAGTTGTGTTTAATCTCTCTTAGACTCAGTTTCCTTATCTGTAAAATGCTTTTTTGAAAAGCAAGCATGAATTAAACATTGTAGATCCAAATGAGATAGATTTTTAAAAACCAACAATAAAAGATCTAATATCTAATGCAATTACTTTAGAAAAAAATGAGCATTTTGTAGTCTAAAGATAGACTCAAAATAATAAATGATAACAGAGGAAACTTAAGAATCTTTAACCTGTTTTTTCCCCTACTCGTCAAGAATGTTGAAGGTATCCACCTTTCCTGGGAACCTCCAACTTCACCTTCTGGAAATATTTTGGAATATTCGGCCTACTTGGCTATCCGCACATCACAGATACAAGATAATCCAAATCAACTTGTGTTCATGAGGATTTATTGTGGTCTTAAGACATCATGTATAGTAACTGCTGGGCAACTTGCAAATGCACATATTGATTATACATCCAGGCCTGCCATTGTGTTCAGGATATCAGCAAAGAATGAAAAGGGATATGGACCAGCTACACAAGTTCGGTGGCTTCAAGGTAACAATAAGAAAGCACCTTTAAATTGAATTTTTTTTTTTTTACTGAAACTATCTATTGTGATGATGATTATTTATTAGTAACTGGTTACGAAGATTTGTCATTTAAAAGAGTATTCTCTGACTGTATTTCCAGCAGTTATGAACTTTAGTTTGTAAATTGTTCGTAAAATGTATTTGCTGAATTCTAGATCCAAATAAAAGAAAAGAAGCAAAGACTTTCTGAAAATTAGTATATGAGTTTTTCCTTACAGATATAGCTCTTTTATAAAGAAAAACAGTGAAATTAAGATGAAATCTAGAAAGCTTTATTACCCCAATATCTTTTATAAAGGCTATGTAACCCAGTCATCCTAGAGTTATTGAGATGATTCTAGTAACTGGCTGTTGTATGCTATGCTATCTTATATAGTAAATGTTCTCTATAATGTAAATGTCCCATCTTTGAGTACTCCCTCTATCTTCTATATGAGCAGTGTTCCTCTAACAACTATCTTCTTTTGGATAATATGTGTGATACTATAATAATTCCAGTAGTCGTTTGATTCCTTTCTTTGTTTACAGTTAACACAGAGCTTAAGAAATTAAAAAAGAAGGAGGCAAGTTTAGAAACTGCGTTTGAATTTTTATTATTTTCCAAGAATTATGGTAAAATACAAAAAGAACAATGAGTTTTCTTGATTCCTACCACGCCAATGTATTTGAATATATTTTTGGCCAAAGCACTTATCTGGCCGTCATTTTTCTCATAACAGATGAGGGAGTTAAAACAGTTTACCTTTAAGGTCACTTTCAGCACTAAAGTTTTGTGTTTTTAGTAGAAGAAGTATATCCCTGAACATTTTCATCTGTCTTAATGGCTCTGATTTTACTTTTGCTAAAATTAAAATCTTCATAATTGAAAATTCAAAATTAAAGTATATACCCTCCTATTGCAGAAGGAAACAGGCACCTTAACAGGACACAAGTTTTAAAATAGTGTTTTAAACATTTGTAACATTTTTGTAAATGCTCTAAATGTTTTATTTTTGCATTGTTTTTACCTTGAAATTGTATAAACTTTTTTACTATGAAAATATAAGCATTAGACAGCTAACTCAGGTTCCATTACAACCTTAAAGTTACAGATAGGCATTATAAACACTCTGCTATAGGTAACTTGTTTTAAACCTTTAGGAATTTCATGGTTCCACTGCCTATTTAAATCTGGAATTAATATACAGAGCAATAATTGCAGAAAAGATATTTCAAACTAAGAGCTTCAGTAACTGCAGGGGAACAGTTCTATCTTTTTTTAATGCCATATAACCTTATGCCAGTTTAGGTTGACTGAGTAGCTATGTCCTCAAATTTCATGTATAATACCCCCCTAGCAAAGATGGATTTAATTGTGCAGAATTGATATATATGTGTGTTCCAGTTACTAATTTAAAGTGTATAGAATATTTTAATATATAATTTTTGTAAAGAACTGGGATTTTTATACTACAGTATTTGTAATTAATGTGTCTCATTAATTAAGTTTCTCTTGAAGAAAATATGCAAATTGTTAGACACATGATGAGTGGTTTCCAAACTCTAAAGATAAAATAAATGCACTACTATGGTGTTGTTAGAATACCTTTTTGTGGCTGTATGAATCTTTACTCTTTAAATGTGTAATTTACGATGTTTACAAGGAGCTTCTCTGGTTTGTTATCCCAGCAACACCCTTGGTGAGAGCTTCATTCTGCATTTTTTTAATTCATATGCTTTGCTTTTGGCATATGCTTGCTTTTTGCACTAGTAGAATTTTAACTTACCTCATTATTATGTTTGTAATCATTTGTCTAGCTTCTGTAATGTTTCTGATATTGGCTAAACAAATACTTAACCAAAGTTAAAATACATGATAAGCAATTTTGCACATATTAAATATTAGGGTTTGTCGTGTATATGTGTATACTTAATTATAAAAAGAATAAGAATGGAAAGTTATACTAAAAGTGTATGTTTCAAGCCCAATTATTTTAAAGATCTATTGCTTTAATAGGAAAAGTTTGGCTTTTAACCCCTTCTTCTCTGCATTAATTAACAACATGCATCTTGAAGTACTTCTTCTAATGACAAGGAATAAGTTGATTTTAAGCAAAGGATAGAATATTTGTTTGAGTATGCACATTTATGCCTATTTAGTATTTGATGCAGTTTACTTTGCTTAAAAGCCTCCACTGTTCTGAACCAGGAGGTGATTCTGAGCCTGTGGTTCTAACAATGACTTACTTTTAGAGGGAAGAGAAGTCTTTCTATACCGAGGGATTTGTTAAAATTATAAATGTTTTTGCCTTGAGAATTAGCCCTGATTCTTTTTTATTGGCATTCGTACCTTAAGCACCAGTCATACTCATCTCTGTGATAAGGGATTGGTGACTGAAAAATGCCATTAAGAAATATCTGTGGCTTTGACAAAATTGATAGTTAAGAGATCTTAGAGCTGTGTGTGTCAATGAATAGACTGAATTGGAGTAAACAGTAAGAGAAGTACATTTAGCTTCTTATGATTTGCACATTTTCTAAGTGAAGATCCCTTTGTGTAGCAGTAGGCTAAATCATGCAGATATTTTTCATAGGATTTGCACTGAGTTAAATTACTTTCTTTATTCTTCCAAGTTGGATAAGCAATTCAGATGTAACAAGCCTTTGTGCCAGCCCTCTTCCGTGTTCTGCAACTCTGGCTCTCATAAGTAGTAAAAATATTTTTGATGCTGCATGCTCTCAGAATTATGTTTTCTAAAATATCATATTGGCTTCATTTTAGTTTAATAAACTTCTTCGTCAACTTAATTAGACATAGGGTATATATAAACTCAATTTTATCTGCATTTTTTAATTGAAATAATCTGATTGCATGTATGAAGGACCCCTGCCTCATTACTCAATTACATAAATACAGTTATCTATAGGAAGGTGAAACTGTTGATCTATTATGTCAAAGACTTGTAGACTAGCAAAGATTCATTCTGATTAGAAATAAGGTCTACTATAGTTAAAGATATTTTTATTTTAAAAAAATTACAGCCCTTGTAACATAAAAATCATTTGTAACATTGGATTTGAAGAGATTATTAGTATTTAAAATTGTAGTCATTTGATCATAAATGAAGTAGATTCCAAAATAGACTTGGTCTTTGACCCTTTAAGGTGTAACTGACTGACTGTTGTATTTTCCAAGACTGATTTTAGGCAGTTTTATGTATTGTGTACCAATGATATGTAAAATAAAGCACCTTTTCTACTATAAACAATTACAGGTGTTATTTATTTTGAAGGATATGAAAGAAAAGTTAGTGATGGCAGAGTAAATCTGTAGAAATGTTGATTTTATATTTAAAATAACATTTAGTATTTAAACATATAGTAACATGTTTAATAAACATGTTTAATAATGAACACGTTTAATAATTATTAAACATATATTTAAAAGGCTGCCTGTATTGTTTGAAATAATATAGGCAGCCTTTAAATTAAGAGTGGATCGTATTTAAAAACTTGTTGTTAAGTGTTTAAGATGGCAGTTGGGAGTCATTTTCTTATAGAAATGTAAATCCTATGTAACCCTTGTCATACCTGAACTAATATGCTTGAAAGCAAAAAGGCAAATGGCTCCAAGAAGTACTGTAAACTTGTCATCACCTTTTTTGTTGTCTTTTGTTTACTCTAAAATATTTTTCTTTATTCTTTTCATCCTTTTAAATTCACAGCAGCCAGACTTCTGACCTGCTACTCCATTGAAATGGCTCTCTAGCAAAGTTCAGGGATAATCTCCCATTTCCCAAATCCAGGGAACTCTTTCATCATATTTAATCTTGCCATTTGAAACTTTTGTCCACTCTCTTGGCACTTCCTCATTTTTGTAGTGTCTATGATACCATGCTCTCTGTCTGTCTTTACACACCTCCTCTTGTCTGTGGTCCCCTTCTTTACTCCACCTGGCCCCATTCATTATTTTCCTAGATTGAAGCCAAATTGCCAACCTGAAGAAGTCTTTCCTGACATACTCCACCACCAGGTAGATTTAACCACTTATTTTTGTTCTCCTACTGTCCTTTGTTACATCTTCTGTCATAGCAGTCTAAAATCTTAGTGCCCCTATTTGGTAGCATTTCCCTCTCCCTCTGCTAGATAGTAGGTCTTTGAGGCAGAGATTGGATCTTTATACCCCTTCCATGTTAGCTGGCTAGTTAACTGGTACTTAAATATTTTAACAAGTGGGTAAAGAAAATTGTTACCTTCACACTTCTTCATATTCCCACTCCTCACTTCTAAATAGGGGTCAAAATGGGAAGGAGACTTTGAAAAGGAAAGAGATTTTTGCAGATTTGCTAAGTATCTGGAGGAAATATAAACTCTTTAGCTTTGTCTTACCCTGTCCTGCTATTAGGTTGAGAGAAGTTCTGGGATAAGAGGTTTAGTATAGAAGGTGTTTGATTTGAAAAGGCTCTTCTACCAGATCAGGCTTTGTTTAAAAAAAAAAGGAATGAAAAGAAAGTTTGTAGCCTTTAACGAGGTTATGGGCATTGCTGGATTTTGAGGTTATTAGCCTTTGATTGAGGTTATAGGCATTGCTGGATTTATCATTGGATGATCAAAATGAGCTAAAACTGTCAAAAATTAATCTCTGTCTGACACTAGAAATTACCTACCTATAGAGGTTCAGGGAATTGCTGAAGGACGTGGATACCAGGATTGGAACTGCATTGGATTCTGTTACATATCAGGTCAGGTCACTGTTACCACCTCTAAGTTTGTAGGACAAAAGATTCTTACACTCAGGAAAATGAGATGACATTGGCAAACCTCCCTTCTAAGTTTTGTAGTGATAGTTGTTAGTCCCTAGACTTAAATATTTCTGTAACTTTAGAAAAAAACTTAGATTATTCCTAGAAAAACACAAACTACAAACTCTGGGGGAAAATCAATAAATTCTATAAACCAAATGAAGGGCTCACATCCAGAATCCCAGCACTTTGGGAGGCTGAGGCGGGTGGATCACCTGAGGTCAGGAGTTCAAGACCAGCCTGGCCAACATGGCAAAACCCCATCTCTACTAAAAATACAAAAATTAGCTGGTCGTGGTCGTGGGCGCCTGCAATCCCAGCTACTCAGGAGGCTGAGGCAGGAGAATTGCTTGAATCTGCGAGGCGGAGGTTGCAGTGAGCCAAGTTCACGCCATTGCACTCCAGCTTGGGCAAAGAGCGTAACTCCATCTCAAAAAAAAGAAAAAAAAGGATATAAAATTTGAGAACATCAGCCTCCTGTTCAAAATAGATTTCTACATCTCATTAGTATCAATTTGCTTCTCTCCTGTTTTCTGCAGAGCTAATTATCAAGAAAATGTCCACTCGTGGACCTGTTAATCTCAGCAAAGGGCATCTGCAACTGAGCTTGAGGTTCTTTTGTTTTATATATTTGGTATTTTGGATACATTGGATTGAGCAACGGCCTGCTACTTAATCATCAAATTCACAATCTGGCTACCACTACTGCCAACACCACACATTCAAAAAGTCTTGAGAATGCAGGGTTACAAAGCCTTTGGTCTTAGAGAGAATGCTGGGAAGTCACAGGGATGAGGTTGTGAAGGTTACAGAAGTATTCTTTGTTTACTGATTTTGCTTTTTCAAAAGATATTTGAAGAGTGCCTAGAGATGTCAAGGTGTTTACATATAAAAGAGAAGAAAGTATGAATTGATGGCATATCAGATATGGAAGATGTCACAGGAAAGGAAACGTGCCCCCATCTCCACACCATTCTACCCACTTCCCCTTCATGATCTTCTTACCACTCAGATATAAGAAGCTAAAAGATCCATCATTCCTGAGCATGAGAATTGAGGAAGGCATACCTTTCGGTATGAGCACATACAGGTTAAAGATGAAACGTAGCAGCTGGTGTTTGTTTTTGAACATAGAATAACCCTGTCCACTAGTAAATTATAGTCCAACAAATGTCCAGCTCCAACCAAAAAGATTATCCATTCTTCCTACTGAGAAGATAGAGTAGAAGTTCTCTGAGAATCTAAAAGGAGTTACCTCCTCTTCTCTTTTCATATTGGGGTAGGGGCAAAAAGCTACAGCCATGATGTTTATCGTCTGCTATAACAAAACATAGCATGAGTGGGCAGAGATATGAAAATAAAACGGCTTAATTCAAAATCATCCTGCCAGTTGTGGTTTAGCACCCCCTGGTGGCATTGTCCAGTCCAGCTTACATGTGGGTAAGATTCTAGGTCTTGTAACTGCCTAGGATTTTAAAAATAGCTACAGCAATACCTGGAACTTTCTGAGCTGGCACCCCTGTGTTAGACCCATTTTGAGAGATTGGACCTGGAGAATATACTTTCTATTTCCCTTGCAACTTCCTAACCCAAGATAGTAACTTTAACCTGCCCTGTTTAGATACAGGGGATGCATTGATTATTTCAAGATCCATTTAATTTTTGAAGATTTTAAAATTGTATATCAAAATTTCTGGCTAGTTTTCTGAAATCAGGAGAAATTGCATCTTAACTGTTTCTTAAGTCTACAAAATGGCATTGACATTGATAACCTTGGTAAAAACATGATTGCAAAATTCTTACAACATTTGTGTGACCAGCGAGGCACCTGTTATTGAGCAATGTGGAGAAAAACGTGCAATGGTCAGTTGCTGCCATGCACTTTCTGTATTTTTTGAATACTAAATATATAAATGCATTATTAGGAGAATGTGTGAAAGGAAATTTGTGCTTTTGAAAGTCAACAGAATTCAGTAAAGAGGTGGTGTCTTTGTCAATTTATTTGGAATTTGTATCACCTATCATTTCATTATCTGCTTTATACAAATAATTATACCCAGAGAACAAAGTAACCAATTAACCAGAGTCATGCCAGTGACTCCAAGCCGACTTGGAAGAACAGTGCTATAATATTGCACTCTCATTGGATCTTGACCCTGTGGGAATCTAGTTAACTTCTGTGAAGAATAGTCCATACTCATTTCCTTTTCATATTATATTTCTCCCCCCATTATTATGATTAGCTGATTTGCATAGCACAGTAGTGGCTGAAATATCCAATGTTCTCTCTTTGTTGATGAAATTACATATTTCATAACCTTATATCTTTTTTCTTTTAAAATGTCTGTTGTGAAATAGTACACACAAAAGTATGTTGTGTATGTATGGTTTTAAAAAACATGATCACACATGTACTCAACCTTCAGCTTAAGAACTAGAACATTCTCAGCTGCCTAGAATCCCCCATTTGTTCTCCCTCCATAGATTATATAAGGTAAACATTCTTCTGGATTTTTTGTTAATAATTTCCCATGTTTTGATTTGTGACTCTCCCATATATGTATGTATTCCTGATAATATGTTGTTTAGATTTCTTGTTTTTGAACTTTTATGTAAATGGAATCATGCTGTATGTATTCTTCTATGACCTCTTTTTTCTGACATTGTTTTTGAAATTCCCATCCATGTTTATGCATGTAACTGTATTTCATGTTTTCACAGCTGTATGGTATTTGATTGTATGACTGTTTCACAATTTATCCATTCTTCTATTTATGGAGATTTGGATTGTTTTCTGCATTTTGCTATTACAAACAATGCTGCTATGAACATCTGCCCAATTACAATGTAGGCTGTGTGTGGGCAGGAGTTTTGCCTCTTCTGTACTCTACCATATTCCCAGTGTCTAGAAATGCCTGACACCAGGTAGATGCTCAATAAATATTGAGGAATGAATGACTTTCTTGTACTGTCTCCTGGTGCACTTTTTCAGCAGTTGTCCTAGGACAGTTGTTGTCAAAGTGTGGTTCAGGGACCCCTGGGGGTCCCTGAGACCTTTTTTTGGGGGGGAGGGGTCTGTGAGGACAAAACTATTTTCATAATAATACTAAGGCATTTTTTGTTCATTTCATTCTCATTTTTTTAGTTTATTTTCCAGATGTATGATGACATCATCACTGTAGCAGCTAATCAAATATACTTGTATATTTCTGTTTTAAAAATGTCTGGATTTTAATTTCTAATATGGTAAATATTGATAGATATAACCCATGTGAACAACAGCTCTTTGAGGCCCTCAATAGTTTTTAAGGATATGAAGAGGTTCTGAGACCAACACTTTGAGAACTGCTGCTCTAAGGAGTGGGTTTTACTTGGCAATTGTTTTCTAAAGCATTTGTAGCAACTTACGCTCCCACTGGCAGTGGTTGAGAGTTCCCATGGCTTCACATCTTGGCAAACACTTGGTCTTGACTATCTTTGTATTTGCCAACTGGATGGCTATTATGTGTTTTTTTACTGTGGGTTTAATTTGCATTTCCCTGATTACTAATGAAATTGAGTGTTTCTTCATATATGGGTCCTTCACGATTCCTCTTCTGTGAAATACTCGTGTCTTTTGCCCATTTTTCTATTTGTGTCTTTTGCCCATTTTTCTATTAGGTTGCCTTTTTTTCATTGATTCGTATGATTTATCTATTCTGGAAACCAATCCTTTGTCAGTTAAATGTATTGCATGTATCTTCTCTCAGTTTGTGTAGTCTTTTGTAACGGTAAAGAATCTGTTGATCTTGGAGAAAACTGACATCTTTTCAGTAATGAGTCTTTCCAGCCAAAACCCTTGTGTATCTTTCCATTTATTAGGTCTTCTTTAATGTCTCAATAAACTTTAAAAATTTTCTCCATAAAGGCCTTTACATCTTATATTAGATTTCATCATAGTGGTTTTATAGTTTTTAATGCTGTGGTAAACTGAATTTTAATCTTTATTTAATTTGTTTTTAATCTTAAAATTTTTCTCATTATTTTTATTGACTTTAATTTCATTCAAAGTACACATCAACAATATTTCTATATAATCAGCAACAACCAGAATTGAAAAAAGTATAATTTAAAAAATTCAGTTTAATTAAAGTCAGTACTAGTTGGTAACTGAATTTTACTGGATACTGAATTTTTAAAATTATACTTTCCATTCTGATTGTTGCTGATTTTTAAAATTCAGTTTAATTAAATTCAATTTACCTGTTACCAGATGAAAGCAGGTGAACTAAATTTTTTAAATTATACTTTCCATTGTGATTATTGCTGATTATATAGAAATATTGTTGATATGGATTGATTTTAGATCCAACAACTATGCCAAACTTGTATTAGTTATAACAATGTATCTAGATGTCCTTTGAGTTTTTTAAATTAACATTTGCAAATAATGGCAGTTTTCTTCCTGATGCTTATAACTTTTTTAAAATTTCTTATATTTCTGTAGTAGCTAGGACCTATAGAACAATGTTGAAGAGAACTGAGAGTGAACATCTTTGTCTTAACCCTGATTTAAATATTTTTTTTTAAATTTCACTGTTTGGTGTTTTTTTTTTTTTTTTTTTTTTTTTTTTTTTTTTTTTTTTTTTTTTTTTTTTTTTTTTTTTTTTTTTTTTTTTTTTTTTTTTTTTTTTTTACCCAGGCTGCAGTGCATGGCATTGATCACAGCTTACTGCAGCCTTGACCTACTGGGCTTAAGTGATCCTCCTGCCTCAGTATCCCAAGTAGCTGGGAGCACAGGCATATGCCACCATACCCAGCTAATTTTTAAATTTTTTGTAAAGATAAGGTCTCATTATGTTGGTCAGGCTGTCTCTAGTTCCTGGGCTCAAGCAATCCTGCTTCGGCCTCCCAAAGTGCTAAGATTGCAGGCATGAGCCACCACACCTGGCCAAGGAAGTTATTTTCTATATCTAGTTTGTAAATAATTGTATTATGAATGGATGTTGAATTTTATCCAAGGCTTTTTTCTGTCTCTCCTTTAATCTGTTAATTTATAAATTATGGTAACTGACTTTTTAATATTAAACCAACCTTTAATTCCTGTTATAAACCCAACTTGGTCATGGTGTGTGTGTTTTTAATACATTACATTACTGAACTCAATTTGCCAATACTTTGTTTAGTTTTGCTCCTATAGGCCAGGCGTGGTGACTCACACCTGTAATCCCAGCACTTTGGGAAGCCGAGGTGGGTAGATCACTTGAGGTCAGGAGTTTGAGACCAGCCTGATCAACATGGTGAAACTGTCTCTACTAAAAATACAAAATAGCCGGGTGTGATGGTATGGGCCTCTAGTCTCAGCTACTCAGGAGGATGAGGCACCAAAATCACTTGAACCTGGGAGGTGTAGAGTGCAGTGAGCCCAGATCACCCCACTGCACTCCAGCCTGGGCAACTGAGCAAGACTCTGTCTCAAAAATAAATAAAAACAAATCATTTTGATCCTATATTCATAAGTAAAATCAGTCTATAATACTTTCATGTCCTATCATTGTCTGATTTTGGTATCAACATTAAACCAGCCTCATGAAATGGTGAGTTTTTCAATTTTCTGGAAGAGTTTAAGATCAGAACAGTCTTTAAAACTATTTGGTTATTAATGGAAGATTTTTATTCAATTTCTTTAAAGCTTATAAGAACATTAAGATTTTACATTATTCTTGTCAGTTTTATTATTTTTTCTAGGGATTTATCCATTTCATCTTAGCTTAAGATTTTTCCTGTATGAAACTGTCCATATTATTCTTGTATCATTTTAGTCTCCACAGCATCTGTTAGTTGACCCCGTTTCATTCCTGTTAGTTTGTGCTTTCTCATTTTTCTTGATTAATCCTTCAGTGAGGTTTAAATGTTTGACACATTAGTTTCTTTAAAAGTCTATGTCCAAATGTCAGGAATAGGTTATAGTAGGTTCTCTGTATTTCATTTTTTTTTTTTTTTTAAGACACAGGATCTCACTCTGTCACCCAGGCTGGAGTACAGTGGTACAGTCATAGCTCACTGCAGCCTTGAACTCCTGGACTCATGGTCTCTTGCCTCAGCCTCCTGAGTAGCCAGGACTACAGGCAGCACCACCACACCCAACTAATTTTTTTTTTCTTCTTTTTGGAGAGATGTCTATATTGCCCGAGCTAGTTTCAAACTTCTGAGCTGAAGCAGTCATCCCACCTTGGCCTCCCAAAGTGTTGGGATTACAGTGTGAACCACTGTGCCTAGCCTTGATCTGTATTTCTAATATCATTTGCCAGAGAATATGATTTGCAAGATTTTGGTTTTCTGCAACTGAGACGTTTATGTCCTATCATGTTTCATGAATATTCCATGTGTATTGGTAAAGAATGTGTGTTACCTAATAGTTGAGTATTATGTTCTGTAAGTCCCAGATCAAACTTGTTAGTTGTGTTGGGTACAACTTTATTGATTTATCTTGTACCTGATTTGCTTACTGGAGTCTAAAGATTTCATTATAATGGATCTCTCAATTTCTCTTAAAGTTGTATTTGCTTTTTCATTGGCTTTATTACTAAATACATACTAATTTAAAATTGTTCTATTTTCCCTAGTAAATTGAGCCTTTTAAAATTGTTTAGTGGATCTACCTCTATGACTGCATGTTGCCTTCATCTTCTTTGTTGTACTTACTTTAACGATATTTTGGTTAGTCTTTGTCTTGTATATCTTAGATTTTTCCTTGGCCTTTTAGTTCATGTTTACAGGAGACACACCTGAAAGATAAAGCCAAAGAAAACCTGCCTTTTTAACTCCATAATCTAGTCCATTTATATTTACTATGATCACAAATATCATTGTATTTATTTCTAGGTTTTTGTCATAAATTATGTCACACGTTTTTGTGTCTACTCCCGATTATTGCCTTTTTTTTTTTTTTTTTTTTTTTTTTTTTTTTTTTTACATTTTCTTATTCTTTTTCCCCACTCTGTTGTTGAGTTTTAGTTTAAAATTATTATATATTTTTTCTTACAAGTTCTATTTGGGTTACAAATCTTCTTGTTTCTATGCAGTCTTTTGTTCCTTTTTCCATGCTTCTATTTCTTTAAACATTATTAATTTTTTTCCTATGTTATTACCAATATTGAGTCTCTGCGGATGCTTCTGTTGTCTGTTGGATATTTTGTTTTTTACTCATGGTGCCACCTTCCCTTGAGGTTTTTTGTTTTTTGTTTTTTGAGACAGGGTCTCACTCTGTTGCCCAGGCTGGGGTGCAGTGGTACAGTCTCTCAGCTTACTGCAACCTCTGCCTCCTAGGTTCAAGCAAGTCTCCTACCTCGGCCCCCTGAGAAGCTGGGATTACAGGCATATGCCACCATGCTCAGCTAATTTTTGTATTTTTAGTAGAGATGGGGTTTTGCCATGTTGGCCATGCAGTTTGTGGTATCTTAAACTTCTTTTCCTTGGCAAATAATTTGAAGCATTGACTGAAATGGAGAACTTTGAGAGAATTTCTTTGCTCTGCCAGACATCCAGAAGCAACCAACGTGAGACTACTTCTTTTAAATTATCAGCTGACATTTAAGCTGAGGAAGAGCCTGTGGTTAGGTATTTAAGGATAGGGGTAATTTATACCCCTTCATCCAGCATCAAAATTGAGGCAGGTAAGCCTGCTTGCTACCTGTTTCTCTGGTGGCCCTAATAAGACTTCAAACTAGGTAAGCATTCAGCTTCATGTCCAGGCCCTCCTCTCCTGCTAGGTCAAGAACTCCAGACTCCAAGAGAGCTCTTGGGGCAAAAGCAGGCTTTAGTGCTCGCTCACCTCACAGGTTATTTTTACTTCTTTTTGGAGTTCTGCAAATTCCTTGCTTTCATGATACACTTAGAAAAATACATTATTCAATAATTTGCTGATAGTTCACATTATTTCTTTTATAAAGCATTGAGAGGGATTAACTGGGAGCCGTTAGGGTATCTAGGCTGTCTTACTCTTGTAAATGAAGTCTAGACTAACAGTTTGCCCTTTATGTGAGTACAATACATGGTACTTTCTAGCAGTCTATACAGAATTAAAAGATGCCTGGTTCCCTCTGTACAGTTCTGTAAGATAGCACTTTTACGGTGTAGAGACTGCTACTTGCAAGGTTGGAAATGTACAGAAAGAAACCATTTTTAAAAGACTCTTCCTCCAAACCAAGGAACCGCTCTGCCATTTTTTTTTTTTCCCATTTATTTATTTTATTGCATTTTAGGTTTTGGGGTACATGTGAAGAACATGCAAAATTGTTGCATAGTCTGCCATTTCTTTAAATGTCCCAAACATTGTATTCTTTTATTAATGATTGATCTGAAAAAAGAATTTGGATTTGGTTTCTTGTAAAGCTAATATTGGGGATTATATATGCATGAATGAGGCTCCTTGGCATACCTCTTCTGGCTGAAAGGCATTTTCTGTTATGACTTGTCCTTGCCCAGTAACTTGTTTTCAACAACTGCCTAGTGTTCAAAGTTCAGAAATATCTTTCATTCACATGTACTCTGAAATTGAGCCCTGGAAAACAGTTGCAAAAGTATGACACAAACCTGTTACTGTTTGCTTTTAGAGGACAATCAAGGAAGACCTAAATCATACTTAAAGAGGCAAAATTTTATGCCATGGATCGGAATTTTATAATCTCAGTATATTTTTGTGGAAGAAAAAAGAATTACCTATTAACGTAATTTGGTTCCCTAAAACTACTACATGGCCTTTAAGACGGTACCCGCACATATTTTAATGACTTTATTCTTACCTCACACACTTGCTCAAATTAATTTTGGCAAAGGAGTTCTTACAATACATTGTCTTGCACAGGTATCCCTTTAATATGCAGTGGAAAAGGAAACAGTCTCTGGAGTAAAATCAGGGAAAACTGTAACTTTACTATTAGGCAAGCGTCTCTTTAAAGGCAATGGCCAGAAGCCAGAGAAATGAATCCATGCCAGTGCCATCTGTGGCCCAAGATTGGAAGGGATTCTGCCTTATGGTTTCACAAATCCTTAAAATCAGGTACAAAAAGCAGCACAGTCTCGAAATAAATTTATAAGGGGTCGTACAGCACCCAGTATAAAAGGCTGTATTACACATCTCCTCTGTTTGGGTGGTGCTATTTTCTACATTTGGTGATTACTACACAGGTTTTACAAATGTTTGAGGACCTTTTCTGATAAAGACCTGAAGAATGAGTGGGACTTAGCTAGGCAGAGGGAAGTATGTGTTTAAGGTCATGGCAGGTAGATGGGGGAGGCAAAGAACTTGACATAAGGAGCCAAGATGAGATCAGGGGTGATGGAGCTCCCTAGTCCAGAGAGAGCTAAACTTGGTGAAGTAACGGTTCTAGCTCTAAAAGAAACCATAAATTAAAACTGAGTATTTTTCAGACAGTGTAGTATAGTTCCTTAGAAAACAAAGTTAGAGTTGTTCCATTTTTTACTCATGAGCATATTAGATGACTCAATAGGAGTTTAAGGCCAATATATACAAATTATTAACTTACATAAATTATCAGTTGCCTAACTCAGGGAGACCAAAAAACACATTTAAAATAGACTGGGTTTTGGTATAGATTTTACCCAGTATCACTTTTCTTTTTAAGTCCTTTAAAGAGCTGCCTAATTATCACTTATTTGAATGACTTAAAGTGTATTTTATCATTTATCACATAAATCAACAAACATCATCTTGTTTAGATTGTTGATAAAATAATTTTCCTTAAGAGAAAATATTTTTTAAAAATCTTGCATTCTTAACAAATGGGAGAAGCTATCCTTCCTGCTTTTCATGCCTAATTGCTACTGCTAAGAAGTCCTTTTAATTGGGCCCTCGTAACTATATTCAATTAGAATTATTAAAGTTAACTGGTATTCCTTTAACTCACTAAGGCAAAACAGGCAATAAGGCATGTTTGTGAAGAAAGGAAAACCCTGCACACATAATGCAGTGTAGGAGGGGAAAAAATACAAATAGCTTCAAACACCGTCATATCAAAGTATGTGACATTAGGAAGGCACCATTTAAAAAACAATCCTTGCTGAACTCAAGAAGATTTTAAAGCATATCCATTAGAGTGAGGTAGTGAGGGGACAGACAGAAGCTACCTAAGACACAAGCTACCTAAGTCCCCTTCTTCTACCTTACTGAAACCCATTTCTCTATTAGATACTCAAGAAAGCAATGTTTACAAAATTATAAAAAACATTTTTATAATAGGTTAGGGAGCTTGCATACATAAGAAGTTCCAGAAGAGAAAACATGACATTCAGTTAATGCAACACGGGCCAAGTAAGACACTGACCCCAGCTCTGACAAGCATAAATTAGGATATTATGCACTTGACACATGCAGAATGTCCATTTTCTTTCCCATCAGAGTATGAAATCCAACAACAATGAAATCCATACCAAAAAAAAAAAAAGTGACCTGATTTTACCTAGTGTAAAGTTTTAGTTAGCACTACTAGCAAATTATGAAGTTTGGAAATTTGTTGTATTAGATACTGACTTAATATTTTAAATGGTCGAATTCCTGAGTTTTGGGGGGTTTTTTGAGATGAGAGTCTGGTTTTGTTGCCCAGGCTGGAAAGCAGTGGCATGATCTCGGCTCACTACAGACTCCGTCTCCCAGGGTCAAGGGATAATGCCTCAGCCATCAGAATAGCTGGGACTACAGGTGCGCACCACCACACCCTGCTAATTTTTGTATTTTTTGTAGAGACAGAAGTTCACCATGTTGGCCAGGCTAGTCTCAAACTCCTAACCTCAAAGTGATCCACCTGCCTCAGCCTCCCAAAGTGCTGGGATTCTAGGCATGAGCCACCCCATGCCTGGCCTCAAATTCCTTTTTTATCTTCTCTATTCTAACATATCCCAATCTTTAAACTAATTTTACAGATAATCAAAGACCAAGTGCTTTTATCAGTTATATAGTGACACACTGCTTGGATCAAATGGAAAATATTTTAAAATACACTCATAATGAAGTATCAAAACGGTTAAAATTTTGCATATTTGGTAACCCAGCAATACGTCTAAGAATTTAAGAAAACAGTCATGGATGAACACGAGATTCAGTGAAGTGTTGTTTATACTGTGAAAAGATGTAAATAGTCAAAATATCCAATAGAAGATTAAATAAATTATGATTGAGTCATATAACAGAATAAACCAATAAAAATGATGCAGAAGACTATGCATGACCTGGAAAAGATGATCACAATATATTGTTAAGTGAAAAAAGCAGGTTACAAAACAGTATGCACAATATGAACCCATTTTTATAAAAATATACATATTTAGCAAAGTAAAAGGACAAATGATATTTATCAAAATATTAACATTGGTTCTTTCAACATAGTAGGATTACTGATTTTGCTTAACTACTCCCCCATTTTTTCCTATTTGAATTTATTATAATGAAAATTATTTTTAAAATGGAGAGTAGAAGATGAGGGCATTATTAACCTCTGATTAGCTCAAATATAGTCCCAAAGGCTCTTTCTGGCAAAGAAGTGTTTCTATTCAGCCTGTATTTGGGAAATTGCTTCTACCTTATAAATCTGAGTGTCCTTCAAAGATGATATTCACTCCAACTTCCTTTTAGGCAAACTATACAATTTTTGATATTAAACTTAAAAAAAATCCCTCAAGTTAACACCAAAAATAATAGACGAGAAAATACAAATCCTCACTTTTTAAAAAAGAAACAATCCAAGTACATACTACTAAATTATACATAGTTACATTATCTAAGTTTAGTTTATTGCAAAGATGAAGACAGCACACTAGAAGCTGGCGGCTTCTTTTCCACACTGTTCACAGCACTCACTCTGTTCTCCATTTCATTCTCTCACCCATGCAAAAGGTCTGTACACGCAATGATGTCCGATGTTTCTTGGTTTCCATAGTATAAAAGGAAACTTAACATTTCAATTAAAAAGGTAAAATGAGGACATTTACCATCTGACTATAAAATTCCTCTTCTATAAAAGGATACTATAGTACTTGAAGATATGCTTTGAAAAAAATCATGTACCAAATGAAAGGGGCACCATTTCAAGAGCACTAGGAGTACATTAAACTTAAATGTATTCCAACATTCTTCATAATGTAACTCAAAACCAAATCTAGTCTAAAAAAAGGTCCAATAACTAAAACTACATTAACAGGCACGATGAACAGTGTAAACACTGTTAATGGGCACCAAGTTGAACAGGGCAAACAATATTTGCTTCTGCATTCACACTTACTCAGTTACATTGTTTTTAAAAAATGGTGCTGCTTAAACTATGAATGTTTTGCCCCCCCAAAAAAATAATTTTAATAAATACAGCAAATGCTAGAAATCTAGCTAGGTTATCATGCAAGGTATAACCAAGACGAACTCAAATTTATAATAAAGGCAACTTGCATTCAAAATGAACTCTACCCTTATATTTTATTAAAAGGGCAAACATCATGAATTAACCTAGCTGCTTACTTGAATTACAAAAGTAACATGATTCAATATGAAAATAAGAAACTGTCTACAAATCTCTGACAGTAATAAATTGCAATATACAATGCATACAGGAGTCATACAGAGCAACAAACTCTTGTACAAAACAAAAATATTTTAATACCTTTAAAATCCAAATTTTTCTTTAAAATCATTCATGAAAAAGATTCTCAAGTCAGAATTAACACCTCAATTAGTCAAGCATCAGGAAGCTACATTACAGCTATTTAATATACAAAGATACATCTTTTCACCAGTCATTTCCTTCTGATGTCTCTGTTCCAGAATCATACAGACTCTCATTTCTCTACAATCCCCATTCCATCATTTCTTCTGATCATGAAAACTGAATTTGTTGAACACCAGAAATCTAAGATTAGAAAATGTAAATTGAGCAGAATTAAAGGAGATTAAGCATAACACATGCATATTATAAATATTCAGTGACTAAAAAGACAGTAATCTTTCTAGAAATCTATGCAAATATAAACATTTTTAACTATTAAGAGACTATACAGTTATCCATATTGAGAAAACAGAATTTTTAATAACCCTATTTTATCGGGTCCTTAATAACGTGTTGAAATTAGCTTTATCAATATATATAATCAATTTTTTTTTTTGGAGACAGAGTCTTGCTCTGTTGCCTAGGCTGGAGTGCAGTAGCATGATCTCAGCTCACTGCAACCTCCGCCTCCCGGATTCAAGTGATTCTCCTGCCTCAGCCCCCCCAAGTAGCTGGTATTAGAGGCACCTGCCACAATGTCCTGCCAATTTTTGCATTTTTAGTAGAGACAGGGTTTCACCATGTTGGCCAGGCTGGTCTTGAACACCTGACCTCAGGTGATCTGCCCACCTCGGCCTCCCAAGGTGCTGGGATTACAGGCATGAGCC
The DNA here is from genome assembly GCF_001604975.1 of Cebus imitator. Taxonomy (NCBI): domain Eukaryota; kingdom Metazoa; phylum Chordata; class Mammalia; order Primates; family Cebidae; genus Cebus; species Cebus imitator. The sequence continues at coordinate 1,202,785 of NW_016107323.1, forward strand.
ACCACACCCCAGCAATATAATCAAATTTTTTAAGCATTTAAAATACAAAGGACTGTACCTGTTGATATGATGTTGTGTAAACCATAACATTTTGTTGTTGACCATCTGTGGTTATTAAGCCAGCTGGTAACTGGTTAGCTAAAAGAAAAAAAAAAATAGTTGAAGAGGGAAAAGAACTTTATCTACCTTCTCGGGCTGAATCTTGAGGTTGTGCCATTAATGTCTCAGTACAATTCTGCCCCTTATCAGTGATGTGGTCTTGGACAAAATAATAAATCCTCCAATTTTCCATTTTAAAAAACGTTAGCTAAAAACCACATTTTTTTATATTGCATTTTTCAATTTTCATATCTCTAATATGTACCTTAGCTAACTGCCCATGTGTACAAATCTGCAGACAGACTGGATGAAGTGATTAAACTATACTACCTCATGAGATTTGGCTGGGAGCAACACATAACTGAGCAGCATATATTTTACATATGAGAAGTGTACTCACCATAGCCCTTTTATTTCACCAATATGACAACAATACTCAATGTAAAAAAAAAAAAAGAAACCTGAGTTCAAATTTATTTAAGCCATAAGATTTTACATTACAAACTACAATTCCTTAATATTAAATTCCTATCTCATATGAATCTTTGCCAAAAACTAGGGGCTATGGAACTCAGAACTATTTGTGAAAGGTTATAATGTCTGCAGAATTAAAATTTTCTACACTTACCACTCACTGATTTCAAATAAAAGGGCGTGAACTGATAAGAACTATTTAAAATAGTGCTATGTCAAAATACTCAGTGTTGACATTCCAAAAATACCACTAGACGCTTAGTATGAATCACTGCTAACAATCTATATGACTTGGTATTATAACAATGCTTACTAAATGCCTCCTCTGTGAGCTCTTCACTTAATCCATCTGTAGCTGTGACTGCTCCACCAATTCCCTTTTCTCCTTTCATAGCCTGAGGAAGGAAAAAAAAGTCACTGACATTCAAATGAAATTGTCTTCCAAATAAGAATGTTTACCTATTGCCTAAAATTAGGAGCTTCTATTATTACAAACTCTAAGCAGAGTATTTATTAACACTTCTGGTAAATTACATATGAAGAACGCTTTCAAAAGGCTAACTTTTAATATAAACTGTAATCACTACAAGACAGAGTTAGTAATGACCTAGAAAACAAAGTATTTATAGATAAAAATAAATTATTCTAATTCTACACCACATCAAAGGGATAAGAGAACTCTACTTACAGATGAAGAAGTCTGCAAAGTACCACAAATATTGAGCTTATAAATCTACTACAAATGATCCAAGTTATCACTTAAGTATATACATGTCTTTCAGCCAACTGGGCAGTACTATAGCAAGTTGAGAATTAAAAATTCCTAAACCAAAATTAGTTTGGCCAAATACCTCTAGGGTTCTATGATACTGAAGATTTGTAAAAGTACTGTCAGAAATTTACACATTCTTTTCCTACTTGAATCATTCCATGCAATTATCACTAATTTAATGGGATTCAAACACTAAAGATATTAAGTATATATTTTGAAAGTAATGTGAATCTGACAACACCTAAGCTGGCGTGTGGAAATAAATATGCTGAACTCAACTCCTTTTCACAAAATCCATTCCCACAGGCAAAGATAAACCTAAGAGGAAGTATAGAAGAATTCAATCAATAATAAGAAAGACACATGATTATACCTTCCTCTTTTTTATTATCTTACTACTTTTAATGCTACTTTCTTTAAATTAACAATAGCAGCAAGAAGTAAGATTAATGAGCACTGAACATTATTTACTCAGTCCCATCAATAATTCTATGACATAGGTACTATTAGCCTCATTTTACAGATGAGGAAACCAAGACCTTTAAAGTACTGAAATAATCTGTCCAAGGCCATAGAATTTGCATGTGGCAGAGCTGAGATTCAGCCTCCTGGTAGTCTGAATCCAAAGTCTGTGCCCTTTCATCATTACATAACTATACTATGATTAGTAGTAAGCAAAGGAAAAAAGAAAGGACTTAGTATTTAAGTACTGTAATACAAGTCAGTGATCCCCAACTCCCAGGCGGCAGGCTGATAAGGGTCCCTGGCCTGTTAAGAACCTGGCCACACAGCAGGAGGTGAGGGGCTGGTAATCCAGCATCACCACCTGAGCTCCACCTCCTGTCAGATCAGCGGCGGCATTAGATTCTCATAGGAGCTCGAACCCTGTTGTGAACTGTGCATGCAAGGGATCCAGATTGTGCATTCCTTATGAGAATCCTACTAATGCCTGATGATCTGGGGTGGAACAGTTTCATCCTGAAGCCTTCTGCCCCTCGAATCCCTCCCCCGACCCCAAACCATAGAAAAACTGTTTTCCGAAAAACTGGTCCCTGGTGCCAAAAAGGTGGGGAACTGCTGATATAAGCGACTGAATACTTCTGAGAAATGTTACATAATTTACTACAAAATAAAGTTTTTAAACAAATAATACATTTAAAAAGTTAAAGTAAATAATGTCTCTTTCTTAAAAGCACAATGGGAGACATTTTCCTTACCTCTCTGAATTTCTGAAGGTATAATTTCAGAGGTTCCACATAACTGTCAAAGCCTAAGGTAGACATGGCAAAGAGAATGTCCTCTCCATTGATTGTTTTCCGTTTCTCTTGATGGCACCTTTCACTTGCTTCAGACGTTATAAAACTGATGAACTCACTTACACATTCTTGAACACATTCTTTGGCATCTTTTGCAATCTGAAGAGAAAATCACAGGTAAATTACAGAAACTATAAGCATCACCTTCCTAACAACCTACAAAAATAAAAGCCTATTCAGAAGAACACACTTCATTTTATGACTACTTAATCTCTTAAATATGTTATAACATTAATAGAGTGTATGCTATCAAAATTCCAAACCTCAGAGTCAGAATAAAAAGTCAAATACAAGTGAGAGAAACCATGAAACTATTAACAGAAAACAAATCTAATTTGGATATGAAAGAACAATCACCGGATGTTCCTACCACCCCACAGAGGATGAAAACTCTTACTAACCAAATGCCCCTGGAAAATCAATTCCACATGCATATTTTGTGGGTGACTAAGGTACCACTTCTCTGCTCTAGCACTCTGATGAATAAAGACACCAGAAAATAAAAAACAAAAAGCAACACAAAAACTAAAAAACTGAATTCACATAAGGCTTGGAAAAGAGCGAAACAATAACATATGAGGCTGGGCACGGTGGCTCACGCCTGTAATTCCGGTGCTTTGGGAAGCCAAAGTGGGTGGATCACGAGGTCAGGAGTTTGAGACCAGCCTGACCAACATGGTGAAACTCTGTCTCTACCAAAAATACAAAAACTAGCCAGGTGTGGTGGCGCGCGCCTGTAATCCTGGCTACTCAGGAGGCTGAGGCAGAAGAATCACTTGAACCCAGGAGGCAGAGTTTGCAGTGAGCCAAGACCACGCCACTGTACTTCAGTCTGGGCAACAGAGCGAGACTCCATCTCAAAAAAGAAAACAAACACACAAACAAACATTGGTGACTTTCTGACTTCTTTTATTATTGGGGATATACAGTGTCATATACAGGTTTTGAGTTTACTAAAAATCCTGCCTAAAGAAGCATATATCTGCCACTTCATTATAAAAAATACTCTTCCCTTAAGGGTCTGGGGTCTAAAAATCAAACTCCAATAGATTAATCATCCAATTACAAAGCCACTTATAACAGCAATACCACTCAAAATTCTTGCCGAAACCTACTGTCTTTCATCTCCATGCCTATTTTACATACTAGAGTGTAAACAAGAACTGCATGAATGCAGTCAAGCAAGACAATATAATGTGAGCCACATATGTAAGCTTAGATTCTCCAGTAGCAATATCAAAAAAAGTAAAATTAATTTTAATAGTATATTTAATTTAACCCAATATTACCATTTAATTTAACCCAAATTATTACCATTTAAACATAGAATCAATCTTTCAGTGAGATATTTTAATTCTTTTCTTCATACTAAGTCTTCAAAGTCTAGTGTTTCAAATTTACAGCACATCTCCATTTAGAACAGCCACATTTCAGGTGCTCCGTGGCACGTGGCTTGTGGCTACGATACTGACCAGCGGCAGCCTTAGCCTATGTAAGCAACAATCAGCATTTGTGCCTTTTTTTTCCTTAAAACATAAGGACAAAATTCTCAAACTGTAAGTTCTAGGCCTAGTGATTATTCTAATAGTATATTTATTTGTACATTTTATTACTTCCATAAGTCTTTTTAAACTATAATGATAGAAAAATTACCAATAGAAAATGATATAAAATGTGTGAATTTTAATTCAGACCAAGTGATGAGCAGTGACAATGAGTTTTTAAAAGTTAAGAAGACAAAACTACTTAAAAAAATCATATCAGTTGAAATGTATGTTAGTATCTATAATTATGTAAAAATAGCTGTTTCCAAATACCAGGATTTGTTTGGGAAAAATCTTTTTTTTTTTTGAGATGGAGTTTCGCTCTTGTTACCCAGGCTGGAGTGCAATGGCGCGATCTCGGCTCACCACAACCTCCGCCTCCTGGGTTCAGGCAATTCTCCTGCCTCAGCCTCCTGAGTAGCTGGGATTACAGGCACGCACCACCATGCCCAGCTAATTTTCTGTATTTTTAGTAGAGACGGGGTTTCACCATGTTGACCAGGATGGTCTCGATCTCTTGACCTCGTGATCCACCCGCCTCGGCCTCCCAAAGTGCTGGGATTAGAGGCTTGAGCCACCACGCCCGGCCTGGGAAAATTCTTATTACACCCATATCAGACCAGTATGACCTAAATATGCTCTAACATTATAGAAGTTACAGCTTCATATACTCAAACCTGATAGTTCTGACAATGTACCTATTTTTTAAAATAGTCTTAATTCTATTTTATTTGCCTCCAATAAGTGGGAGAGGGAAGAACATTTGGGGACATGACAGAATTGAAAATGGAACAGTTCAGTAACTGCGTACGTAGACATGAAAGAAATATTTGATTTGTTGAAAGCCTGAATGATTGATATCAACAGCTAACTGTATTCATGACCTATGAATTCATGTCATTTCATGTTTCCCTTGAAAAAAACAAGTTGAATTTCTCCTCTACGTTACCTTTCCCGTTTGAGGTATGGCATTTTTCATTATCCTAGCCACGTTTGCTATTGGAAGATATATATCTTGTTCTCTGAAACTTTCCTTTGAGCCATTTGTGTCTTCATGATCATTCATGCTGTCCTCAGTATCTAAAGAAATAAAAATATTTAGGTTTAAAGCTTATTATTTCTATTTCAAGATAGACAAAACTACCAAAATGATCCAGAATAAAATCATCCTGGTTCATCACTCAACCCTTATTCAGGAATTAGGATAGCAAGTCTTTTCATAATTTTTACAGAGCCAGAACTGAACTTTTTCATTAATTTCAAACTCACCGCCAAGAACACTTTTTATTCTCAAATATACCTGCTACATCTTACCCCCCATTCTCCCAAAATCTCAAATAACATCTCCATAGCACCTTCAAAAATGATCTTTTCTTTCATAAAATACAAGTGCTTCTCTATGCCTTTTCTCTTACACATTTTAGAATTTTTATTAATCCTCATTTCTCCTATTAGATTTTTGCTACTTGATGTCAAGAATCAGCTTCGTGTTTCCTACAGCTTGGTATAGCACTTTCCACAGAGTAGGTACTCATAAATACTTACTGCATGACTTAGCTGTAAAACTTACAGACCATAACCTATGGCTCCTTCAATATTGCTAGATTAAGAGAGAATATGTTTCTCCAAAGCCAAGTTTATATAAACTCATTTATGTAAAAGTCTATATAAAACTTTTAAAGCTGATATAAAGTTGTCTGTAAAAAATTATATAAAAAATTATATACAGAATGGAAAACTGGACTTGAATATTACTGACCCAGTTGGATTACTAATATAAATAGTTTTTGAACAAAGCTATAGCAGTGATCCAACTGTTCATACAAGTGAATTTTCAAATTATATAAATTTAGCTATAACTGAAGCTTGCACAGTACCAATAACATCCTTTTATGACTAAATGCCGTATCTTGTAAGTAAGCTGCCCACTCTTCATGTGTAAGTAAGCAAGGCACTTAAGTTGATTCAATTTACATTTTTATGTGTTTAAAATGATGTTATCAGAATTATTTCAATATCTGTTTCAGGATGAAATTAATCCCTCTGGCAAAATTCTTCTGAAAATATATCTCAATTTTTAAAAATTTTACAAGTCAGGCCAGGCATGGTGGCTCATGTCTGTAATCCCAGCACTTTGAGAGGCCCAAGCAGGCAGATCATCTGAGGTCAGGAGTGCGAGATGAGCCTCACCAACACGGTGAAACCCTGTCTCTACTAAAAAGAAAAAAATTAGCCAGGCGTGGTGGTGGGCACCTGTAATCCCAGTTACTGGGGACGCTGAGGCAGAAGAATTGCTTGAACCCAGGAGGTGGAGGTTGCAGAGTCAAGATTGCACCATTGCATTCCAGCCTGGGCGACAGAGTAAGACTCCATGTCTCAAAAAAAA
>NW_016107323.1:1209585-1240762 GCF_001604975.1 Cebus imitator
TTTTGTAGAGATGGGGTTTCACCATGTTGTCCAGGCTGGTCTCAAACTTCTGAGCTCAAGTGGTCCTCACCTCGGCTTCCCAAACTACTGGGATTATAGGCATGAGCCACCACACCGAGCCAATACTGCCATTCTAATACCTGACATAGTTCAAAGTTAATATTGAATGAAACCCAAAAAATTGTAAATGGAAAAAATATAATAGCTAGAAATTTAACTCACCCTCTAAAGAATTATTTTAGTTACCCTATCAATAGATTACAAATTTCTCATTTTTAACATTTAAACAGGAAGTTGGTAACAAATTTTAAAAGAAACTATACACGTTTTAGAAAAGGTATATTTTTATAGTAAAAGTCCTTTCAAGGACTCACTCTTTTGAAGACTATTTCTAATAAAAAGAGCATGGTACTCCTTTTTAGACTTTCTCATTCAACCATGACACAAGATTGTAAATTTTCCTATAAAGACAAAAGTAACCTAGAATACCTTATTAATGAAATGTCCACTTTCTAACTTGTTTCAACTTGTGAATTTGGTTCTGTGGGGCTTGCTTACCATCATGAGGCTGTATAACATAATGACTTCCTCCAATATAGTCTGCAGAGATTCCTAGTTGAGAAGCATCTGTTGTAGAGCTGTCACCATCCATCTATGAGGAGAAAAACAGTTTTTCAAAACTTTTCAAAGTACTAACAAACGTCAGATTCAACACTTATAAACCGTTACAGGATGATGGGTCAATTACACTTTTCATAGCCTTGAACTTACTAAAAAAGAATTTATATTTCTTGTTTTTTAAATTAATTATTTTTTTTGAGACAGGGTGTCACTCTGTCACCCCGGCTGGAGTGCAGTGGCATGACTTCCCAGGTTCAACCTCCCAGGCTGAAGCAATCCTCCTACCTCAGCCTCCCAAGTAGCTGGGACTATAGGCATGCACCACCACAATTGGCCAAAATTTTTGTATTCTTAGTAGTAGAGATGGGGTTTCACTATGTTGCCCAGGCTGGTCTGGAACTCCTGGCCTCAAGCAATCTGCCTACCTGAGCCTCCCAAAATGCTGAGATTACAGGGATCAGCCACCACAAGCAGCCTGTGTTTCTTGATTTGGAAACTCTCCCACAATTTGCCCACAATTCAAGATTTCCCTATCCATCTTCCCTAAGTGATAAGCATAAGGCCAATAGGGACAAGGAAATGAATCTAAAGCATATGCCTCTTTCTTTTCAAGTGCACAATCTTCAAATCTGGTACACAGGCAACCATGACTTACAACCTAATTTATCCCTGGAATGATGATCAGCTTAGTAAAGCTGGACACAGTGTCATGCACCTCTAGCTCCAACTACTCAGGAACTGAGGTAGGAGGATTGAGCTCAAGAGTTCAAGACCAGCCTGGTCAATGTAGTGAGAACCTGTCTCTTAAAAAAAAATCAGTTTAAGTCATGAACTGGAATTCACCTGTACATATCACTTGCAGCTCTCCTGCTAAAGCCTGATTTTCCTTTTGCTCCTGCTGCAAATTTTCTTTGCTTTCTCATAGAAGTTCCAAAAGAGACAATGTCTCCATTCAAACTGTTACTTGGTATAAGAAGCATGGGGATTCCCTGCACAATTCTGTACCCAGGTAACCCAAAAGTACACCCATGTTTTGAATGAATCCATAAACTCTGATTGTAGTCAAAGGTTAATTTTCTCTCCCTCTGCCAAGTCAGGGCCAGGTGTTGTGGCTCATGTCTGTAATCCCAGCACTTTGGGAAGCCAAGGTGGGAGGATCACTTGAGCCCAGAAGTTCAGAATCAGCCTGGGCAACATGGTGAGACCCTGTCTCTAAAACGAAAATAAAAAAATTAGCCAGGCATGGTGCCATGTGCCTGCAGTCCCAGCTACTTGAAAGGCTAAGGTGGAAAGATCACTTGAACCTAGGAGACTGAGGCTGCAGTGAGCCATGATCACACCACTGCACTCCATCCTCAGTGACAGAGTGAGACCCTATCTCAAAAAAAGAGAGGGGATCAGGAAGATGTTAGATTTATGTATAAAGAGAGGAAAATTACATGTACAGACAAGAATAAGAGTTAAAATTCCTGTTTTTAAAAAGTCTGCTTAATAGCCAGGCGTGGTGGCAGGTGCCTGTAATCCCAGCTACTCGGGAGGCTGAGGTAGGAGAATCGCTTGAACCCAGGAGGCAGAGGTTGCAGTAAGCCCAGATCGCACCACTGCACTCCAGCCCAGGCCACAGTTCAAGACTCCATCTTAAAAAAAAAAAAAAAAAAGTCTGCTTAATTAAGTTTGCTGAGAGCTAAAAGAATTCCAAGAGGGAAAGTCTGGAAAAGAGGAAATCATAAGCCCTGAACTCACTCCATTCAATTTCACCAACATGGCAGATCCTAGAAGGCTTTCTGTTTTGCAAATATTACTACTCAAAATATCTGTGAGTGAAAAAATTTAAATGCATGATCTGAATAAAAAGTATAGCAAAAATCAAGTGTAATTCATATGTACTTTCAGGCTGAACAAAGAAGAGAAATTTGATCCTTCATTAAGGCCCAGGAGCCAGTATAAATTTAATGTTATTCATTGCAAAATTTTAGTCCTTGTAAAACACATGTCTTCTCCATCTCTGTTGGATTTTTATTTAATATTAAAATACTGGACTAGTTTCCGGGTTTTCAAAAACATGGCATTTCTTTCATGTATCTACTGATTGTGATGCTAATATAACTGTAGATAGAGATACATTTCTGTAATTTATATAGTTGTTTTAAGGGGGTAGAAAATGGAATTCACAGATCTTTAATAATCTGTGAACATAGGGTACCTATTTATTGATACTTTTTAGTGGCCTCTAAGAAGTAAACGACAAAGTCAGTGACCTGATTCTGACTCTCCTACTGATCCCCTGAAAATAAGCATCTCTGCCAATTAAATGTATTTCCATATAAAATGGAAATAACAATACCACCCTCCCCATCTTAAACTAACACAAATGAATGTGAAACACTGCCCAAAAATCAAATGCTATTTTGATCCTAAAATGCTAACATACTAGGACAGTATCCTTTAATGGACATGATGATGGATTTATTACAGCCATAAAAAAATGATCAATTAATGATAGCTGTGAGTTGACCAGCTTTTACAATAACCTAAGGAAGATCAAGGTGCAAAAGACAGGACCAAAGTGGTTGTTTCAGAACCTACAATTGGAAACAAAGCTTTGGTTGGGGGTGGGGAGGGCAGGTGGTGGGGTAGGAAGAATAACAGAAATTCTTTCCTAAGTGATGTCTACATGATAACATAATTAGCTGATGAGCAAGACACTGTTCAAATAACCAAGCGCATCTGGGAGATGAATTAACTTAGAAATATAACACAAAAAAAAGTATTAAAGACAAAAAGTTTAAATCATATTATCTTGTCAGGCACTGGAATGAGCAACAAGATTATCATCTGGACTAACAGCATTAGCCTCTCTAAATCGCAGTCTTCTAAAAGCGAAGATAAAAGTATTTCCTAGAGTTGTCGGAATTAAATAAAGACTAGAAAGCCGCTAGAGACAGTGTTTGGCACGTAGTGTACCCCACAGACATTAGCTCTCATCCTCCCTCCTTTGAAGAGAAGCCGCACATCATCTGCTAAACTCTGTATGTCTTCAGTTCCGCAAGTTGTAGCTCTATCATTTCACACCTTCTGTCTTCCTTTCCTCTATCTTTCTACCATTAAAATCCTGCCCCAGACTTTAATCCCAGTGTTCTCTATTCTCCTTGAATCTTTGTTTTATCCCTTACTGCAATTCAAAAACAAATATTCTGTTCTTTAAAGCTCTATGGCACTTAGTATCTTGCACTCAATAAGTCAGCCTAATCTTTGATGCTTAGAATATGCTAGCCATTCTCCTACATATAAGAATGATGGAAAAAAACTTGCTGGATGCATCCCAAAGGTTTTTCCTAGGTCTAAAACAGCCTATAAAAATTTATAAAACAGACTGTAGATTGTCAGTAAGGCAGTCAACAAATATTTACTGAGTGAGTGCTTAGTATTTACCAGGTCCATGCTATGTGCTGGTCACATAGCTTTCAACAACAGACAAGGTCTCTGTCCTAAGCATGCAGGGAAGACAAATGTTACATAACCTGGGAGGCAGGGTGAGGAGCAGAGCGAAGCCTATTAGTCCTTCCAGGACACAGGCTCTGGAATCGAATCACCTAGTTTGAATTCCCTGCCACTTACCATGAGACCTTGAATAAGCTGGGTGAGAAGACTTAACCTCCCAGTGCTCCTGTACAGGTTAGGAGATAATCCATGTAAAGACAGCACAGTACATGGGCATACTAAATAAGTATTACATATAGCTATTAAAATAATTACAAATAATTGCTAGTGCCAACTGCTAAGAAAAACAAAGACATTTTGTTATGTGCTATGTGAGCTTACTCTAAAAGGGACCTCACTTATCTAAGGGGTCAAGAAAGGCTATCTTAGGAAATGACATTGAAAATGAGACTGAAAGATGAATAGAAATCAGTCAGGCAAAAAGAAAGGTGGGAAACAAATGTTCCAGGCAGAGAAAACCAAGAAATACTGTACTGGTGGACTGGAATGAGCTAAGGAGGGGCTAGATCAAGCAGTGTCCTGTGGACAAGAGGAAATCAAAAAAGAGTTTTAAGCAGAAAAGCACAAATCACAGTTGTATTTTAAAAGATCCCTCTGGCTATATAGTTCAGTACAGAAACCAACCTGGAGGGGATCACGAAAAGGCACAGAAGACCAGTGAGGACTATAATGCTGCAGTTAAGGCATGACTTCAGGCAAGATAATGATCATTTTAGCATCAGATCCAGGCGAGAGCGATGGAGCTCAAGAGAAGCACAACTACTAGACAGCTGTTTAGTAGGTGACTGGTGACTGACTGATAGAGCTACAGGAAGACCAAGCATAATGAATGATGGGATTCTTGCAGCTGGAGAGACAGACAGCTGTCACTGCAGAGAATGGGAGAGGAAAGGGAGGGCAGTGCTGGACAGCACAGAGCCTACCTGAAGCTAATGACTGAATTTACAGTGGTACATGCCAATATGTCCAGTGTGACACCTGAAAGGCCTGATATGAGAATACTAAAGCGAAAATGTTTGATTTCATCTGGGTGACAAGGCTGGAAGAGCATAGCATGTAGGATAATGACAAGGGGACAATGATGAATCATTAGACCTAAGGGAACTGATAAATATGGACAAATAAATTCATTTTAATGACTATTCTAATCATTTAGTCAAACTGACAGAATTATTCTTGAAAATATTACGTGAAATAAACAGGTAGCGGGCTAATAAATCTTTATTCTTTTTGATGTAGCCATATTTAAACTATGCTAATAACGTGTTCCACAAACAAATACTGCCCTCTTTAATGTTTACATTTATTGAACACTTTCTAAATAGCTCATGCAATGTTCACAAGCCTGTGACGCAGGTGAGAAAACTGAGGTACAGGAGGCTAATGATTTGCCCGAGGTGACACAGAAAATGGGGCTGAAATCCAGGGCCTCAGGTGCCAAGTACTCTCTACAGCATTCCTGCCTGGTAGTTTTTCATGGAGTCCTTACACGTACTTCTTTAATCTGTCCCCTTTAAATTCTAAGGCTATTGATTATACATGGAAAACATTGAAATTAGCTTCTCAAACCAGAATGGTGTTTGTGAGATGGTTAAGAAGCATGCTCTGGACTGTGGTGAGGATCACGGCTCTTAGGAACAATTTTGTGGGTTTGAAGCTTGGCTCCCCATTTATGAGCTCTGTTTGTGTGTTCAGCTTCCCCATTTTTAAAGTGATGCTGCCATGAGGAAGCTATTGTATAAAAAGTACTTAGCAAAGTACAAGATACATAGTGAGAACTCAACAAATGTAATCTAGTATTAGTATTGTCCCTTCAAATACAGTTCTCATCATCCTTCCAGGCAGAGATTCCTCTCTCTTTTAATTTACCCTTTTACCTGTTTTCTGGATTACATTCCTTTTCTCTCTCTGACGATAAGAAATTATACAGATTCCTCTTCTCTCATGTATCTTCAGTCCAGCTCCTTCACTCTTCCTTAAACATGCTTAGTCTCCCTCATTAAGCACATGGAAGTCACAGAGATATATAAAACCTTAATTCTGCCCCATACCCTTGCCTAGCTACCATTCTTTCCCTGACAGTCGTTAGATACCTCTTCATTCCTATTTAAACTCCTGAACATGTACTTTTTAACCCCAACCCAGAATGAAAGCACTCTTAAAAGCTGCCAGTGATCTTGTCCTCATCCTACTTAACTGTTCTTTGTAGTGCTGGCTACTGCCAGCCACACATTTATGCCTGGAATTCTCTCCTACTCTAATTTCCAAAGCAATATTCTTTCCTCCCACCCCGTTAGTTTCACCCAAGGTTATCCTTCTCTTTCTTCCCGTATTTTCTTAATGAACTCACTAAATATCACTTCTATGCTCATAAATTTCAAACCTACAACCAATATCCTGCTTGCCACTCAAGCAACCCATGCCTATAGAGCATGTCTAATATCCCATCACTGCAAATTTAAGATATTGAGAAATGAAACTCACCTTCCTCCATCCCCTGGAAGGGGGCAAGGAGGGAGATTTCCGTTTCCACTACCGCAATTCTACTAAGAATACCAGCCTTTCACTCTGCCCAGCTAAATATACCAGCATCATCTCAGGTTCTTCCATCTCCTTCAAGCTTTACCTCATCTATTACCTCGTAAAAAATGTCTCCTAGATATGCTTTCCTTTTCCTATTTCCACTGGATTATTACCCAGCCCATCTAAACATATTGTTATAAGACAAATCTCACATCACCACTTGTGTAGCTATTGAACCTATTCTCAAAGTTTCCTAAAGGCCCCCATGTGAAATCCAAACCTCATTTTCATGACTTCACATGAGCAGATCGAATATTTAACCTAATCAAACTTGTTTCCTACTCTTCTCTATCTTCATGGTTAATAAAAAATCTTTGTGCTAGAATGTGCTTTATTTAGGGATCACCAAGTGCATTTCTTTCATTTTAGGAGTGAAGCAACCATGGCTCAAAGAAGCTGTGACATGCCCAAGGTTACAGATAGGGTAGCACATCCAGAATTACATATCCAGAGGTGTCAAGTGCTTTCTCTTTCCTACATTATCCTTTGAAATCTGCCCTGGACCATGCATCTCTACTTCCGACCCCCTAAACTTAAGTTACTCATTTCTGCCACCAGGCATTTGCTTTTGGTGAGACTCTTCACCTATCCATTCCCATCCTCTACTTTAAGGCTCAGTTCAAGGTCTGCAGGATCCCTCTGATATTTCCCAATACCCAGGCCCACCACGGGCGCCTCTCTCCTTCCCACATCGACTGCACTTAAGAGTTAACATTTTCCATTCAAGGCATAACTGTCCCCTAAGTATTCAATTAATTGGCTAAATAGACAGCCCCTTAACAGCTGGGACAAACACCCTGCAGCCTCAACAGCACTTAGGAGCCCAAGGGAAATAATACAAGCAAGAACATGAAAGTAAGGAAGCAACAGGAATTGAGTAGAGGTACTGTCTGTCTAGACCTGAAATGCTTTCATTCTATCAGGCATCTCCAGTATAAATCAGTTATAATTTTATTTCCAACCAATTACTGTTCAAATCTAATTAACAACCAAAATGGTAAAATATACTTACTGTCATGAAATACTATCAGAACCGTGTTGTCAGTGGTGTTGAAGAACACCTGTCTAAAAAGGTGTCTAATCTTTGCTATTTCAACCTAAAAGATAAACATCTATTAGGACCTAACATCTATTAGTAGTAAAAACATATCAAATATATCACCTACAGGTTTTCTCATAAAATTAAAGAGGCATGTATAATTTGTCTACTATTCTTAATCAGTGGAGTGCATGTTATAAAATAGTATTAAAAGGCATCCAGTAAATGTTTGTTGAATTGAAATACTTATTTTGAAGAACTTACAAGTTAATTCCATGGAGAGAGGAGAAAATGAATTTTCCAACATAACCCTGAATTTAGTCACAGTCATCATAAACATTCATTACAATACACCAAATAGGAACCAAATTATGTAAGATGCAAGAGACCAAAAATTATACATCTAAATTACTTTAACACCCAAGACACAAACACATCCCTTAATAACTTAATTTTTTGGTGATGATTTTCTTCAATGTTTCAGAGTAACATTTAGACATTCTATAGCTCAAGAGGAGGAAAAAATTATCTCAGAATATAATGCTTTTCAATTAAGAATCTCAGATTACACTGTAATGAAGATACATTCTGCACTGAGAAGACATCAAAAAAGCAACACAATCAAGGCCCTTATTTATAATTTTGAAGCACCACCATTTTTGACTAAAATTGCATCCAAATAGCACTTCAGTCTCACTATAATGCATAAATAGCTGAATAAATTAGTATCAACTGCAATGTTACAACTTGCATTTCTCATTTGCTCCATTCTCTTTTTCAAATTAAACAATTAAATGGGGGAGGGGTAGGATGCCAAAACAAAAATACATCCTTTCAGTGTTAATTTTAAAGGGAGAAGATATACTGATACACATCCCAGCATGAAATCTAGCAAATAGCAGGAAAAAACGGTAGCCACTGGATTGAATGTTTTAAATGCCACTAAAAGAGTCCAGGCAGCAAAGACTGCTTGACATTTGTTATAATATTAAAAGTAATTTCTAATTTCTTTTCAAATATTAATAGTATCCTCTAACCCCAAAACTGCTCACAAAAGTCCTTCCTTGTAACGAGAAATGTTGTTTCTTTAAGGGTGTCTTTGTAAAAATAAGCCCTCAGAACACTTAAAATATGGGAACTATATTTATATATTTTGCTTGGAATGGGGGAGGGGGGTGTGGGAAGGGGAGTCACACCACACTCACTCACCCAAATAGTTGATTCAATATATATTTAGACTCAGTACATTAAAGAAAAATACTGTCACCTCATATGGTACATATTTTCTTAAGGGCAGGTTATGATATATGTAAAAGCTCTAGGGAATGCATACATCTGTTTAATGTTTGAAGAAATGCAAATTTGTATCCAAGAAAAGCAGTAGTCCCTTCCTCCACCCTCTATTCTTTGGCATCAACAACCAGAGTTTTGCATCAATATACAGTAATCCTTAAATTAAGCTACAAGAGCAGTGCAGGGAAGGAATAATTGCCTTTTAAGGAATTTTGGTTAAACTTCCAATACTTTACAAATAAAACCCCCACTGACTAGTGCCACTGATATTGATCCGTTTACTTTCATCACTTTATGTTGCTGATTAGTTTACATCCTAAGAGAGCTGAAACCACATCAGTGATTTTGTGGCACGAACCACGGAACTATGGGGTCCATGCGGGTTAGTGAGATGCCATTTTTTTTTAAAGGTCGCAGGCTACCTAACCTTGTTTAAATTATCCTGTTAGAGTACTTTGGGCGAGATTATCATTTGTGGGTGCTCTGTAATTCTTTGTTCTCTAAGACTACCGTTAATTAAGGCCCTGCATATCCTCCCGCCTCCCAACACCGATTAAAACCTTAGTCCAATCCGAAAGGCTTCCTTCCCACCTTCGGGGCAAGTCCAGGGACCGCAAGCCGCCAGATGGCTGCATTCTTTACGCGCAAACCAGACTGCGGGGAAGCCAAAGCCATGCCTTCCTCCCCACGCAGGTGCCCGGGTGGCCCCGGCCCCACGGCCCGGTCCGGTCGAGCTGTCAGCCCAGCGAGTGCCGGGAGACCGCACCCGGCGCGCATCCCCCGACTCGCCAGGCCGCCCCGGCCCCGCGCCCAAAGCCTGCCTCCCGCCCGCCGCGCGGCCCCCGTGGTGTGCGGGCAGACAAAGCGCGGGGCCCCGCCACAGCCCCGCGGGAGGGAGGGGGGCGCCCCCGGGGACCCGCGCGGCGACCGGGGCTACGGGGCCAGGGCTACAGGGCTAGGGGGCTCGCACAAAATGGAGCCGGCCCGGGACGCCGCCGAGAGCGGGGTCCCGACGCAGCCCCGCGGCCCCTTCTCGGTCCCGGGCCCGGAGCTCAACGGCGGAGAGCTGGAGGCGGCCTGGCCCGCGTCCCGCCGCTCCTCAGCCCGGCGCACAAAGAGCAGAGCCGCGCCGCGGCCCCGCGCCCGCTCCCCGGCCCGCTGCGAGAACGGCCTTGCAGGCGCGGGCCCCGGCCCCGGCCCCGGCCCGGGCGGGAGGGCGGGCGGGAGGCGAGTGCCCCCGGCCGCGGCGGCGTTGGCGGCGGGGACGGCGCCGGGAGGAGACGGACATTTCATTCGAGCTAAAGTGGAGTCGGTTTAGGAGCGATCATTGGCCGAAGCGAGACACAAACCTCCAATGCAGCCCTGGTTGGCTCCCGTCTCCAATCGGCTGTTTGGTTGGACAGAAAATGGCTGCGAAGGAACCAGTCCCAGCGCGGAGCTCCGCTTCCAGGACTCGGCCTCCCCTCCCTCCGCCGCGGGCCGCTTCCCTCGGCGCGACACCCTCCCTCCGCGCCGCCCGCGCGCCCGCCCGCCGCAGCCCCGCCCCGTCACGCCCCCTGCCCCGCCCCGCGCGCCCGCGAGGCAGCCGCGCCGCTCCCTACGCCGCGTCGCTCCTTACCCCGCTCCTCGTGGCGCTGGGGCTTCTAGGGCCCGGCCCTGGTGCGCTGTTCGGGTCTAGGCGGGCCTTCTTCCCGATGCTAACCCGGGCCTATGCGAAGCGGGATCTGTCGGGCCTCCCTCTCTTTGTCACCGCTTTCCTCCCCACGTGGAGGTGTCTCCGCCACCCGAGCTCAGCCTACCGGCGCCTGGATTTTTAAGAAGGGAAAACCAAGGACAGAAGCTGCCCCCTAGGACGAAGCGCCCGGGCCACCGGGAGGGTCTGAACGGCGGGGACCTCCTGGAGCGCCTTCAGCGCCTCCTGTTTTCTTTCTTTGGGTCCCTGTTACGGTCGCCAGATGCGCATCGCTCCCTGACATTTGGTCCCTGAGCTTGGGTGTTTGTTTTCATATTTCATCTAAAGATGCAGACCCCTGCTCAGTCTAGCCAGCCTTCACCCTGAATCTTGAACTTAAGATGCTGCATTTTCCACCCGCCCCCGCCCCTCTAGCAGTTGCAAATTGACAAGCGGCTTTTCCCAACCAGATGACATTTTGGCTGCAAGAATCCGCAGCCGGTTCTTCCCTCTGTGCAGCCAAGCTCCTTCGCTCTCTTTCCCTGACTGCAGTCCCGGGTCCAGCTTCGCTCAGCAGTGACCATCCCAGAGGTGGGTAATCCAACACCACTCACTGCAACTGGAGCTGGGGGTAGCGTGCTGTCTACTTCCACTAACCGAGTGACCTGGGTCACATTAAACTCTCCAGCATTGATCATATAAAAATACAGAGAGGTTTTTTTTATAGAGTTCCCACTGTTTCTCAGGGTGTTTAAACATTTCTGGGGCAAGTATGGAAGAAAGGACAGATGAAAGCCCCAAATCGTGACAAGAGGAGTAAGTAGCAATGCCACTGTAGTATCTGACAACCTGACTTGAATTCCAGCTCCCCTTCTTACTGGCTTGTGATCTTGGCCAAATCTTTGCTTCTCAGGGTTGTTTGGGATCATGTATGCATAGAAAGCCCTTTAAAAAAAAAAGTTACCCTAAGATCTTTATATAACATGAATTTCTTCAGTCTCCATCAAACATTTAAAAACTTATAGGCCGGGCGTCATGGCTCACACCTGTAATCCCAACACTTTGGGAGGCTGAGGCAAGTGGATCACTGGAGTCAGGAGTTCAAGACCAGCCTGGCCAACATGGTGAAACCCGATATCTACTAAAAATACAAAAGAAGCCAGGCGTGCTGGTGCATGCCTGTAATCTCAGCTACTCAGGAGGCTGAGGCAGGAGAATTGCTTGAACCCAGGAGGCAGAGGTTGCAGTGAGCCAAGATTGCACCATTGCACTCCAGCCTGGGCAAAAAAAGAGTGAAACTCCGTCTCAAAAACTGTTATTAAAAAAAAGGAGTAAAATTGGCCTGAGTTTAATTTCTCCCTTTCTCCATTATTACCCATAAAATGGAGATTTAGGAGTGAAATGATGTGTTCAAAGGCAGGAAATATAAAAACACAAGTAATAGAATTGGGAGAAGGATGACTAATTCTTCACCCAGTTCTGGATGGTGAGCCAAAAGATGTGAAGATGACTACTTTACTGAGTTAATAGTTTATCATTTCAGTACTGTGGATCTAAACTGCATGCTTAATTCAAATTCCATGATAAGGTAATATCAGCTCCTACCATTCTACAGGCATTGTGCTAGGAGCCCAAGGGCTACAAAGGTGAATGAAGCACTCCCCTTACCCTGGAAAGCCAGAACTCTAGGAGAGATGGGACCCGACCACATCCCCTCCACAGTTGAATCCTAGGTCATCCTGCCTTGACAACCTGTGTTCTCTGTGTCTTCAGTATCTATTTCAGGAAGCCCTCAATAAACGTTAACCATTTTTCTGATGACTTGGTGAAAGAGGTAGGCCAGGATCATAATTTAGTCTTGGAAAAAACACTGCAGCTAAGCTAGTCTTTGCATTAAAGATCAGAGACAGGCAATTGAGTCTTTATTTCCAGTCTGTACAGCACAGCTGCCAGTTAATTTATATCGCTATTTATCTAAGCATCATAATTCAGCAAACAATGAAACAGAATCCCTGGCCTGATGAAAACTTCAGTTAGATTTTACTTCATCACTTCAATGAGACCTGGTAAAATTCCCATGCAGACAGTGTCTGGTATTAGCTCTACTTCCACCTTCCAGATTCTTCTCTGGCTCCACTCTTAATCTGCTCTATGCACTGAAGCCTGGAAGGATCTGGCTTCAGCTTCCCTCTCCCACCCGGCTTGTGGCTCTTCTTCAACCCCAACCTCACCACCCTTTAGACCCAATGGCCTGTGCATTGCTCCTTACACGCACACCAGCCTTAAGATCCTCACTGGCTCCTTTTCATCACTGAGGTCTTGCCTCTTCAAGGAGGGACTTCCCTCACCCCTTCTTCTTAAGTAGCCCCACTGAGTTACTCTCTGTCCTGTCATCTGGCTGTATTATTCTATGTAAAAGTAAATATGATTATGTTTACTCCAATGCACTTAGCCTAACTGGATTATCTTATTTATTTGTTGGTTAAAAATATGTATACCTAAAATGGAAACAGGCCAAGCTCAGTGGCTCACGCCTGTAATCCTTGCATTTTGGGAGGCTGAGGAGGGCGGACTGCTTCAGCTCAGGAGTTTGAGGCCAATCTGGCCAACATGGTGAAACCCTGTCTCTACAGAAAATACAAAACTTAGCTGGGTGTGGTGGTGCACACCAGTAGTCCCAGCTACTCAGGAGGCTGAGGTGGGAGAATGGCTTGAACCCGGGAGGTGGAGGCTTCAGTGAGCCAAGATTGTGTCACTGCGCTCCAGCCTGAGTGACAGAACGAGACTTTTTCAAAAAAAAAAAAAAAAAAAAGGAAACACTTCTCATTGCCCACACTACTACCAACGTGGTTCAAGTCACATCTCCTGATAGCATTTAGATGTCCTGCCCAAATCTCATGTTGAAATGTAATCCCCAGTGTTGGAGGTGGTGCCTGGTGGGAGATGATTGTATCTTGGGGGTAGCTTTCTCATAAATGGTTGACCACCATTCCCTGGATGCTGTCCTTGAGCTAATGAGTTCTCTCGGGATCTTGGTGGTTTAAAAGTGTGTGGCACCTCCCCCTCTCCCTCTTGCTCCTGATTTCGCCCTGTGAAGTGCCTGCTCCCACTCTGCCTTCCACCATGATTGGAAGCTTCCTGAGGCCTCCCCAGGAGCAGATGCCAGCCTTATGCTTCCTGTACAGCCTGTAGAACTGTGAGCCAATGAAACCTCTTTTTGTATAAATTACCTAGTCTCGGGTGATTCTTTTATTAAAACATATAGAACGCTTCACAAATTTGTGTGTCATCCTTGCACAGGGGCCATGCTAATCTCCTCTGTATCATTCCAATTTTAATATATATGCAAGAACAGCCTAATACATCTCTCGTGAGGGTGACTGCAGTGACTTGTCTCCCCTCTTCCACTCTGATACACACAGCCAGGATTTCAGATCCTCTGAAAATATAAGTCAAATCCTGCCACTCCACTGCTCAAAAATTTCCGATTAACTCCTTATTTGCCTCAAAGTAAAAGACAAAGACTTGGCTGGGCCCGGTGGCTCACGCCTGTAATCCCAGCACTTTGGGAAGCTGAGGCGGGTGGATGACGAGGTCAAGAGATTGAGACTATCCTGGCCAACATGGTGAAACCCCGTCTCTACTAAAAATACAAAAATTAGCAGGGCGTGGTGGCTCGTGCCTGTAGTCCCAGCTACTCAGGAAGCTGAGGCAGGAGAATTGCTTGAACCCGGGAGGCGGAGGTTGCGGTGAGCCGAGATCGCGCCACTGCACTCCAGCCTGGTGCCTGGTGACGGAATGAGACTCAAAAAAAAAAACCCACAAAGTCTTTCCAGTGGTCTTGCAAGCCATAGTGACAAGTTCCTTCATTCCAAGTTGAAAAACAAAAAGATACTGGTTGTTCTTTGGTCGTAGTGACAAGAAACAACCAGAATCTGTTTTAATCAATAAATAGCAATCTCTTAATGAGTGACTTGCTTCTGAAAATTAGCCAATCAGCAACAGCCACACTCCACTAATCTTTCTTCCACAGCTAAAGGTCAACTCATCTCTAAACAGTCCAGCTTCTAAGAGTTCGCCAACTTCCAAACCCCACGCTTCCCAAAACACGACATAAGAGTCACAAATTCCTTTGTTCAGAGACACTCTGTCTTACAAGTACTGCTGTCCTCTGCTTAGCAAGAAATATATTCAGCACTTAATTGTTGCAGATGTGAATGGTGGCCTCCTAACTGGTCAAGGCCCTGTGGGATCTTTGATCTATTCCCTTTCCACTCCCCCTCTACCATCATCTCCTCCTATGTTTTCCCTTGCTAATTGTACTCCTCTCTGTCCTTATTTCTGCCAGGAATGCTCCTGCCTCAGGGCCTTTGCACTGGCTGTTCCATCTTCCTAGTACATTCTCCCTCATATATCCACATAGCTCACTCCCTTACCTCCTTCTATGTCTTAATGGGGCTAGCCCTGATCACTGATCTAAAAATTGTAATTCCAACTCCCTACCCCCACTCAGCTATAACCCTGTAACACACTATATAATTTCCTTATTTATTATGTTTACGATGTGTTGTCTGTCTCTTCCCACTAAAATGTAAGCCCTATAAGGACAAGGAATTTTGCTTGTTTTGTTTACCAGTGCATCCCATGCATCTAAGATAGTGTCCAGCATTCAGTCAGTACTCAATATTTGTTGAATGAATGGACTTTGAATGTTTCACCTTTTTGGAATATAAACTCCTTTAGTGCAAAGACCTTGTGTTCACTTTTGTATTCTCAGAGCCTAAAACAGTGCCTGGCACATAGTAGGGTCTGTATAGGTATGTATTAAATGAATGCATGAGCAGGTATTATATAAAATTGTTTTAATTGATAATATAAATGGCCTTGAGATTATCAAAGCCTTTATGTGCCATCTTCCTCCATAGAAACACAGTTAATGAACACATTTAAAATTCCTCTCATTATTATGATGTGTTAATCAAAAAATCCAAAACATATTCATCACTATTTTCTCAGGTATTAGATAAGTTAATAGACAAAAATGACTTTAAAAAATCTGGCTGAGTAGGCTGGCTCACGCCTGTAATCCCAGCACTTTGGGAGGAGGGGTGGGTGGATCATGAGGTCAGGAGTTCGAGACCAGCCTGACCAACGTATAGTGAAATCCCGTCTCCACTAAAAATACAAAAATTAGCTGAGTGTAGTGGTACACACCTGTAGTCCCAGCTACTCCGGAGGCTGAGGCAGGAGAATTTCTTGAACCTGTGAGGCAGAGGTTGCAGTGAACTGAGACCACACCATTGCACTCCAGCCTGAGTGACAGAGTGAGACTCCATCTAAAAAAAAAAAAAAAAAAAAAAAAAAAAAAAAAAAAAAAAATAAAGGAAAAAAAAAAAAAATAAAAAAAAAAAAAAAAAAAAAAAAGTCTTTGATCAGCTTGAACAAGCAGCAAGATCACTCTCCTTCCTCGGGCTGCTGAGGCTGAGGACAGGAGGAAACCCTTGTCTCTGATAGGAAAGCAGGGCAGAGAACATTCTTTTCTCATTTCCTTTATTTTTTCCTTAAAAAAATAAAGGTCTTGGGTATTTTCCAAACTGGTGTCCCTGTCTATTATAACATGGCCATATTAATCTACCTAAAAACTTGGTTGTTTTTTTTTTGATCCTACATATGAATGCCAGGTCATAGAAAACATAGTTCTTATTGTGTTACTACCTTTTAAAAATCATGAAAATAGCTCTCATCTATTACATAGTTACTGTGTATCAGGCACTCTGCTAAATGCTACCTGCATGTTTTCTCATTTCAGCCACACAATGACCTTATGAAATAAGTGTTATTTACCCAACTCAAAAGACATGAAAACAAGCTCATAGTTTCGGAAACCAAGACTTCGACCAGGTGCGGTGGCTTACTGTAATCCCAGCACTTTGGGAGGCCGAGGTGGGTGGATCACCTGAGGTTGGGAGTTCAAGACCAACCTGACCAACATGGAGAAACCCCATCTCTACTAGAAAAAAAAAATACAAAATTAGCCAGGCATGGTGGCACATGCCTGTAATTCCAGGTACTCAGGAGGCTGAGGCAGGAGAATAATTTGAATCAGTGAGGAGGTGGTTGCAGTGAGCCAAGATTATGTCATTGCACCCCATCCTAGGCAACAATAAAGAAAAAAAGAAGAAAAACCAAGAAGTCACACAGCTGGAGGGCAGGCCTCAAACCTGGCACCAGTCTCTTTTACTTAAAAAACAAAACAAAACACTATTTATTCAAAGGATCCTAATAGACTTTTCTTTAAAGAAGATACACAGATGGCCAAAAAGCATATGACAAGATGCTCAACATCATTAGTCATAAGGGAAATGCAAATCAAACCACAGTGAGATACCACTACACACCCACCTGAATGGCTTGAATCAGTAAGATCAATCATAACAAATGTTGTCAATGATATGGAGAAATTAGAACCCTCATACAATGCTGGTGGGAATAAAAAATGATACAGCCACTGTGGAAAACAGTCTGGCAGTTCCTCTAATGGCTAAACATAAAAGTTACCATTTGACCCAGCAATTCCACTCCTAGGTGTATGCCCAAGAGAAATGAAAATATATGTCCATACAAAAACTTCTACATTTATAGCAGCTTTCTTCTTTTATTTTTATATAAAAAATATTTTTTTTTGAAGATAGAGTTTCACTCTTGTTGCTGAGGCTGGAGTGCAATGGTGCAGTCTCAGCTCACTGCAAACTCCTCCCGGGTTCAAGCGATTCCCTTGCCTCAGCCTCCCGAGTAGCTGGGATTACAGGCATGCACCACCACACCTGGCTAAGTGTTGCATTTTTAGTAAAGACAGGGTTTCACCAAGTTGGTCAGGCTTGTCTCAAACTCCTGACCTCAGGTGATCCACCTGCCTAGGCCTCTCAAAGTGCTGGGATTACAGGTGTGAGCCACCACGCCTGGCTGCAGCTTTCTTTGTATAGCCAAAATGTGGAAACAATCCAAATGTCCATCAACAATGAATGGATAAACAAATATGATATATCTATGCAATGAAATATTATTTGGCCATAAAGACAAATGAAGCTCTCGTATATGCTTTGCTACAACATGGATTAACCTTAAAATCATTATCTAAGTGAAAGGAGCCAAACATAAAAGACCACAGATTATATTATTTCATTTCTATTAAACATCCAGAATAGTCAAATCCATAGAGACAGAAGGCAGATTATTCTTTGCTGAGGGATAAGGGAGGAGATGGGGAAGCAGGAGGTGTGATAGCTAAAAGGTACAGAGGTTCTCTTCGAGGTGATGAAAATGTTCTAAAATTGTCAGAGCCAGGCACAGTGGCTCACACCAGTAATTCCAGCATTTTGGGAGGTCGAAGCAGGCAGATCACTTGAGGTCAGGAGTTCAAGACCACCCTGGCCAACATGGTAAAATCCTGTTTCTACTAAAATTAAACAGATTAGCCAGGTGTTGTGGGCGGTGGGGGTGGGGGAGAGGTGCCTGTAATCCCAGCTGCTTGGAAGGCTGAGTCAGGAGAATCACTTGAGCCCAGGAGGCAGAGGTTGCAGTGAGCCAAGATAGCACCACCGCACTCCAGCCTAGGCAATAGAATGAGACTCTGCCTCAAAAAATAATAAGAAAAAAAATTTTTTTTAACTGTGAGGATGATTGCACAAATCTGCGAATATACTAAAAAACAGTAAATTGTACACTTTAAATTTGAAAATTGTATGGTATGTAAATTATATTTCAATAAAGCTTTTACCACAAGGATCCTACCTTTTTATATGTGTTCGTATCTTTTTATATGTGAAGCACAAACAAATTGATAAGCAAAACATTAAATTCCCAATAGAAAAATGAGCAAAGGCCATAAAATAAAAAACTCATAAAAGAAAAAATACAAATGGCTGATGAACATGAGGGCAGGGAAAAAGTTTTGACTCAAAGACAAATTAAAACAAGGGAAATTGTGGCACAAGGTGAATGAGGAGCAAGTCGCATCTCACAAAACGACAGGCAAGAGAGCATGTGCAGGGGAACTTCCCTTTATAAAATCATCAGATCTCATGAGACTTCCTATCACGAGAACAATGTGGGGAAGACCCACCCCTATGATTCAGTGACCTCCCACTGGGTTCCACCCATGACCTGTGGGAATTATGGGAGCTACAATTCAAGATGAGATTTGGGTGCGGACACAGCCAAATCATATCAGTGTTCTTACACACCGAATCAAAAAATCTATCACAGGAAATCATTTGTAATGCAGGTAATAAGGTATTAAGTAATAAGATATTCATAACAACAGTGTTAACAATAGATAAAATTGGAGGAAAACTATGTGGTAAGCAAATTAAATGATCCCAAGGCTCCGCAGCTCCTAGTATTTACACCTTTGTGTATTCTCCCCTGGGGTATGGGCTGGGCTTACCGACTCACTTCTTCTTTTTTTTCCCATTTTTATTTATTTATTTTGCTTTTCTCTATTTTTCCTTCTATTATATAGGTATTTTAAACTTTTTCTTTTTAAAATTCTGTACAACTATTATGATTTTAAGAGGGGACAAGTTAGAAGCATTTATAGACTTTTCACAACAATGACCTTGCCTGGTAAGTCCCTTTTTTCTCCCTCCTTGTTTTCTCACACTTCACAGTTAATGAGTTTTAAGATCTGTGTTGCTTTCCCCAAACATCCACCAATTTGTTTATCTTAACCGCTCCATCCAGACGTAGAATACAGAAAACCACAGGAAAGTGTCATAGACTTGAATGAAGGTCATCAAAGCGCCTCTCGAAATATCAAGGAACTGTTATCTTGCTGTTTAAAAAGCATTGACACGTTGTTTTTTCTTTTTTAATTTTTTAATACATTTTTTGTGGAATTGCTCTAAGCTGTGTCAAGAACAGCCATGAGGCAGGAAGGAGGTTGTCCTCCATTCCTCTCCATTTGACACAGAGCTACACATAGAGCTGCAATGAAAAGTCTGGTGCTTTGGTCCCTAAATAGCTAAAGGAATCACAGATAGATGCTCAGTGGCCTCCCAGATGCCCGCTGTGAACTAGGCCTGCTTCAGGGATTTTGGTGGGCTGGAAAAGCAGTGTCTCCTCCCAGTTCCCAGCCCTTCAGCCTCACATCTGATCTCCTGTTTATTTTGTTTTAAAGTTGCTGTGTGTTTGTGTTTTCTCATTTTTCTTCATCATCTTCTTCTTTATGTCATATATATTTCTCCCCCAAACGTGGCCTCTGAACTCCATAGATGCTGTATTTTTCTTGAAGAAATGTTACAGTCACACAGACAGTGTCTGGAGTCTTCGGCTTGATTGATATTGGCTGATATGTCAAGAGTGTCATCCAACAGTTCTCGTTTATAAATAGAGAGAGAGAGAGAGAGAGAGGAGAGAGAGAGAGAGAGGTTTGTTTGGGTATTTGTTGAATTTGATTTGAAGTTCTGGTATGCATGTGCAGGTTTTTAAATGGAGCCTGTTCAGCATCCTGCCCCTTGCAAGTCTTGCTCTCCCCTGGAGGACGCTCCCTCGGGAGCTCAGTCCAGGCGATTTGGCACCTTTGGGCCGATTCAGCTGCACCTGGAGTGTCTTCATGCTGACCTGGAAACCGTTCATGGCCTGGATGACAGTCTGCGCCTGGTCGGGTTGTCGAAGCTCAGGGAGCCTGTAGGTGGAGGAGTTTATTGGACACTGTCCTCCCTGACAGGAGGGGGCCTGGCAGCGTGATGACACAGGGTGCTGGGCTGGGGAGAGAAGGGTGCCAGGGCAACTCACTTCTAATGAATGGAATTCAGCAGGCAAAATGGGAGGTTGCTTCTAAGATTAGATTACAAAATAACTGTGAATTCCCTCTTGGGTCGCCTTTCTCTCTGTCTCTCTCATTCTGTGTGTGTGTGTGTGTGTGTGTGTGTGTGTGTGTGTGTGTGTGTGTCTATATCTCTATGTCTATTGTTCTACCTACAGATAGATCTATACATTTATATATCTATATCTATAGTGATATAGAAGGGTATAGATATAGAAAAATAGAATAAGGAACTGATGTCTCCAGCCAACAGCTGGCAAGAAACTGAATTCTGCCAGCAGCCAAGTGAGTGAGCTTGGAAGTGGGTCTTCCCCTGCCTGAGTGTTGAGATAGCCACAGCCCAGCTGATAGCTTGATTGCAGGCTTAGAAAACCCTGAGCCATCTGGGCACAGTGGCACGCCTGTAATCCCAGCACTTTGGGAGGCCGAGGTGGGTAGATCACGAGGTCAGGAGTTCAAGACCAGCCTGGCCAACATAGTGAAACCCCATCTCTACTAAATATACAAAAAATTAGCCAGGTGTGGTGGCAGGCACCTGTAATCCCAGCTACTTGGGAGGCTGAGGCAGGAGAACCGCTTGAACCCAGGAGGCAGAGGTTGCAGTGAGCTGAGACCGTGCCATTGCACTACAGTCCAGGTGACAGTGCAAGACTCCGTCTCAAACACAAAATAAAACAAAAACCCTGATCCTGGCCAGTTGCGGTGGCTCATGCCTGTAATCCCAGCACTTTGGGAGGCCGAGGCAGGCAGATCATGAGGTCAAGAGATCGAGACCATCCTGGCCAACATGGTGTAACCCTGTCTCTACTAAAAATACAGAAATTAGCTGGGTGTGGTGGCGCACACCTGTAGTCCCAGCTACTTGGGAGGCTGAGGCAGGAGAATTGCCTGAATCTGGGAAGCAGAGGTTGCAATGGGCCGAGGACTGCACTACAGCCTGGCGCCTGGTGACGGAGTGAGACTCTGTCTCCAAGAAAAAAAAAAAAGAAACCAAAAAAAACCCCCTGAGCCAGTGCCGCTCCCAAATTCTTGGCCACCAGAAACTGAGATAGTATTATTAAATGTTTGGTGTTTTAAGCCATTGAGTTTTGGGGTAATTTGTTACAAGCAACAGATAAAAAAATACAACTTCATTGTCTAACAATTTGAAAATGGTTAAAAAATATGTCATAAAATAGTCGGGCACGGTGGCTCATGCCTATAATCTCAGCACTTTGGGAAGCCAAGGCAGACAGATTGCCTGAGCTCAGGAGTTCCCAACCAGCCTGGGCAACATGGTAAAACTCTGTCTCTACTAAAATACAAAAAATTAGCTGGGTGTGGCAGTGTGCGAGTCCCAGTTACTCGAGAGGCTGAGGCAGGAGAATTGCTTGAACCCGGGAGGTGAAGGTTGCAGTGAGCTGAGATCGCACCACTGCACTCCATCCTGGGAGACAGAGTGAGACTCTGTCCCCCCACCCCCAACAAAAGTCATAAAATAGAATATTGTCCTGCTATAAAAATGTTTTCAAATAATTTTTTAAAACATGGGAAGATATTGAGAATAAAATGAACTATAGCCGGGCGCGGTGGCTCAAGCCTGTAATCCCAGCACTTTGGGAGGCCGAGGCGGGTGGATCACGAGGTCAAGAGATCGAGACCACCTTGGTCAACATGGTGAAACCCCGTCTCTACTAAAAATACAAAAAATTAGCTGGGCATGGTGGTGCGTGCCTGTAATCCCAGCTACTCAGGAGGCTGAGGCAGGAGAATTGCCTGAACCCAGGAGGCGGAGGTTGCGGTGAGCTGAGATCGCGCCATTGCACTCCAGCCTGGATAACATGAGTGAAACTCCGTCTCAAAAAAAAAAGAACTATAAAGAGATACACAATATGATCCCAATTCATATTTATAGGAATAGTTACAGAGAAAACCTGCAAGTAAATATGTTGAGGGTCAACAGCTTTCCCCATAAAACAGAATAGGTGCTCAATGCATTCTTGTTGATTTCAGTTAGGAACTCATTCATTTGGTCCATTTTTACTGAACATCTACAGTGTGTCAGCCAGGCCCTGGGGAGACAATGGAGACAAAAAACCAAGTCCCTGCACTCATGGAACTTACTTCGTGATGAGCTCTCCTGGTGGTTTCTTCTGTGGCAGCGGAGATGGAGGTGGAAAGACAGAGCATAGTGAATGGATTGGTGATACATTTAAGGGGTAGAACATTTTGGTGCAAAAAAGGAATAAGATCAGGTGACTCACACCTGTAACCCCAGCATTTGAGGAGGCTGAGGCAGGCAGATCACTTGAGCCCAGAAGTTCAAGACCAGCCTGGGCAATATGGCAAGACCCTGTCTCTACAAAAAATTTTAAAATTAGCTGGGCATAGTGGCACACACCTGTAGTCCCAGCTACTTAGAAGGCTGAGGAGGAATGATCACTTGAGTCTGGGAGGTTGAGGCTGCAGTGAGCCATGTTCATGTCACTGCACTTCAGCCTGGACAACAGAGCAAGACTTTGTCTCAGACAAAAAACAAACAACAACAACCAAAACCAAAAAGGGAATAGTGAAGAAATAGGGTTTACTCTTAGGTGGTTGGTTTGGGTACTTTGAGTGGATGGTAGGATGGGCTGTGGAGTATAGTGTTTGGTTTTGTGAAAGTTGTCAAAATAAAAAATGGAGTCACTGATACTAAGAAAACCCTAACAAATTATCCCTTTCTTCATGGCACAGGCCATGAAGAAAGAATCTCCTGCTTGTATACCTAACAAAAAAGACTCTACAAAAACTACAACCTTGCGCGCGCGCGCACACACACACACACACACACACACACACACACACACACACACACACACAAAGGTTTCTGCAAGAATATCTGTCCAGCAGCTGCCTGTCCAACCCCGGAGCAGTATCACCCTTGTTATTGATCTTTGTAGCCAAAGATAATTATTTCAAACAATTTTGCAATCCTTCTCATTTTTTTCTTTAGAAACCTATGTCTTTCTTTACCTCCCTGAATACTCACATAGTTTATGATGGCATGTGATTTCCCATTGCAATGCTCTATTCCCAAATAAACATCATTTTCTTTTAGACAGCCTCTCTCTCTGTTATTTAGGTTGATAGCTTAAAATCCTGCTGCTACTAATTACCAGCTGAGTGATCTTGGGTCCACAGGCTACATAATTTTTGTGCCTCAATTTCCTCATCTGCAAATTGATGGCTTTCCTCATCTACTTTGCAGATAACTAGCTAATTCCAGAGTTGTTGGGAGGCGTGAGTTAGTATAAAGATCTTCAAAGAGAGCCTCACACATTGAAAATAGCTAAGATTGTTAGCCGTTATTAATACTGCTTTACAACTGCTGAGATGAGAATTACTAAAAAAGAAATCAAAATTAAGGATGACTGTGAGTATGTAGAAAGTGTAGTTATTAATTTTTCCCTGTTACAGTGGAATCATGCCACCCATTATAGTTTACCTAGTTTAACAAGTTATGGGAGTAATTGATACACTATGTGATAATTAACAGTGTGGATTGCAGGTGCCCAAAGGAAGGAATAAACGGGCAGTAAATTTTAATAAGGACTCTAGGAAATGACCCTACAAGGAAAGGCTGCTGAGGCAAGGTGAGCCTGGAAGGGAAGGAACTGCAGAGGGAAGTCGAGGAGAGAAAATGGAGGGGAGGGACGCAGACGTCCCTTCCATCTCTGAAGCCAGGATGACTCCCCATGCTTCAGTGGCTCTGAGCACTGAAAGGTGATGATGTCAAATCTACCCCTGTGTAATTCAAAATAAAAAGGATGCTTCACTGTAGAGTATGTGGATAGAAGTCCCACAAAATTCTGGCTTTCCTCATGATGGACACTTTTACGTTTCTCAATATCAAATTCTTCTCTTTAAAAATTCCCCCTCATTGTCGAATATCCTTGCTTTACTGATCCCCAAGCACATTCTTGGTTTGCCTAATCTGTAATCCCACCTGGAAGGTTATGGCCACTGACTCCTCAGCCCTTGCCATTTGCTGGGCTCACTCCTATACATCCTTCAGAGAATTTAGCCTACCTATCACCTCATCCAGGAGGCCTTCTCTGATCCTCCAAGACCAGGTATTGTAGTTACATCCATCTCTCTCACTAAAGCAGGGGTCCCCAACCCCCAGGCCACACTGCAGGAGATGAGTGACCAGAAGGTAAACAAGCAAAGCTTCATCTGTATTTACATTACAGATGTATTTACATCACAGCCACTCCCCATCATTCACATTATTGCCTGAGCCCCGCCTTCTGTGAGATCAGCAGTGGCATTAAATTCTCCTGGGAGCTCAGATCCTATTGGAACTGCTTATGCGAGGGATCTAGGTTGTACACTCCTTATGAGAACCTGATTCCTGATGATTTGTCACTGTCTCCCATCACCCCTAGATGAGACTGTCTAGTTGCAGGAAAACAAGCTCAGGGCTCCCACTGATTCTACATTATGGTGAGTTGTATAATTATTTCATTATACATCACAATGTAATAATAATAGAAATAAAGTGCGCAATAACTATAATGCATTTGAATCATCCTGAAACCAACTCCCCTCCCCACTCCACCATCCGTGGAAAAATTGTCTTTCATGAAACTGGTCCCTAGTGCCAAAAAGGTTGGGGACTGCTGCACTAAAGCACATTTCCCTCTGGAACGAAATTCTTTTTTTTTTTTTTTTGACGACAGGGTCTCTGTCTCCCAGGTTGGAGTGCAGGAGTACGATCATGGCTCACTGCAGCCTCAACCTCCTAGGCTCAAGCACATTCTTGGATCCAAGTGAGAGGATCAAGGGATCCTCTCACTTCAGCCTCCAGGATAGCTGGCCCTACAGACATGTACCACCATGCCGGTTAATTTTTAAAACTTTTTTTTTATGGCCATGATGCCACATTACTTTTTTTTTTTAATAGAGATGGAGTCTCCCTATATTGCCCAAGCTGGTCTTGAACTCCTGGTCTCAAGAGATCCTTCTACCTTGGCCTCTCAAAGTGCTGGGATTACAGGTGTAAGTCACTGTGCCTGGCCTGGAATGTAAATTTGTTGAGAGCCAGACCACGTCTTTTTCATCCCTGCACCCCCTGTGTCTAGAATGGGGCCTGGCTCAAAGCTGGATAAAAGTGTATTAAATGAATAAATTATTGCAAGAGTGATCCCACTTCACCCCACCACCCCTGACTCCTCCACCTCCAACAAACACCCGGACAAAGTTATCCAGCAGGCTCCGTGTAGACCACTCCCACCCGCCTCCAGAGCCCTTACACCCCGGCTGCCTCAGAGATCTTCCCACCTGCATGCTTCCGATTCCACACTGAGTTCAATGAGAACCCATTCAAAGGATAAAGAACTATAAGCACAGACAGAATTTCCACAACTGAATTTTCTGAGCCTAGGTGATAAAGTTAAAAAGCAAGGCATTTTTGACCTCAGTCTGACGGGTCTCTGAGTTTTATGAAATATGAAGTAAAGGATCTTCTGCAAACTGCTCCTTCCCAACTTGGCACAATTCTGTCTTAATCACTTTCCCAAATAGGGTTTTCCTGACTGGAAAGGCTCCCCCTACTTTGTTTGCCTATAATCAATCACAGATTCAACAGCAGAATTGCTAAAAAAATTCTTTTTTTCTTTTTTTTTTTTTTTTGAGATGGAGTCTCACTCCTTCGCCCAGGCTGGAGTACAGTGGCATGATCTCAGCCCACTGCAACCTCTGCCTCCTGGGTTCAAACAATTCTCGTGGCAGCCTCCTGAGTTGCTGGGATTACAGGTCCTCACCACCAGGCCCAGCTAATTTTCATGTTTTCAGTAGAGATGGGTTTTTGCCATTTTGGCCAGGCTGGTCTCAAACTCCTGACCTCAAGGGATCAGCCCACCTCAGACTCCCAAAGTGCTGGGATTATAGGTGTGAACCACTGCACCCAGCCAGAATTGCTAAGAAATCCTTAAGACCATCTACCTCCAAGTTTACAAACTCCTATCCAGTTGCCTTTGTAGATAGCATACTTATTTTTATTTCACCTATACAAGTCTGCGGGGGTTTATACCCCAAACTTTGCAGGGGGGGTTAAATGTATTTTGGGGAAAACAATGGCTTCTTTCATTCCCCTCAAGCCCCACCACCAACCCCTGGCTACTACTAGGCTATTTCTCAGTTTATGTTACCAACCTGGCCTCTGATGACAGATCTGAGTTTTGGCCACTGAGGCTGGACCAACCTCCAACCCATTCCAAAAATTCCTTCCCCAGCTGTCTCATATAGGGATGTCCTTGCCTTCCAAACCCAATTCACGTCTGAGACCTCCTCTGGGAGGCCCATGTCTATTCCCAGCCCCACCTTGCCTTTTCTTGCCGGGTCTTCATATTGTTTATGTTGTTACTGGTTATACTCACATCATAGGTGCAGAGACAGTAAACTCTGAAGAGATCTGCTGCTGTTTTTCATCCAGAACAGGCTTCCTCATTCTTCTGGGAAATGTATATTTCCCTGACTCTAATTGTGAGGCTCCCATGGGAACAGAGAGCAGATCACTCTCTTCTGACAGATCCCATCCCCTTGGCCCCTGGTGACTGGGGCAGGACTGGGCACCTGATTCAAGCCAGGCCAGACATGAGCCTCTGTTGGCCCACTGGACACAGTCTTTGATCCAGGCCAGAGCCCTTACCCAGGATTTGTAAACTTGACCCCAGGGACAGCAAGTGTCAGTCCCTCTCTGGTGTCAAAGCTGGGTGGAGCCGCTCTGGTGGCTGTTGCCTGACTTGCCACCAGTCCTGGGGAGAAAGCCAAAACACTAAGAGAACAGCAGAAAGGAGAAACGGAGGAGAGACTCTGTAGAGTTCAAGTTCCTGTTTACCTAAGACTTAATTGTTGAGCTTGAATTCCGAGAACTACTCTAGTATCCAGTCACTCTTACGTTGCTTTTTTCTTCTTCTGTAAGTTTGAATTCAGTTTCTGTTGCTTACAATCAGAGTCTCAGTGAATATATAAATTGTCTAGGATCTATTTTGGTTTTGCTTGAAGAGCATTTCAGGAATGAAAAGCCTGCAGTTTGGGAACAAACTTTAAGAACCAATCATTTTCAAGAGAACAGTGGAAGAGAGAAAAAAGTTTTAAGTCAGAAAGAGTGTATTTGTTATCCCTCATAATAATAATAGCTGTCATTACCTATGAGGTGGGTATTATCTCTATTTTATAGGAGAGAAAACTGGCTCAGCAAACCAAACAGCTAGAAAGTGACAGGTTGTGAATTTGGATGTGTCTGATTTCAAAGCTTAATCATTTCACCAGGCTAGAATATGTTCCTGGCATGAAAGGGAAACCTTCCTTTAATCTAATCTATTTTCAGAAAATATCTTAAATCAAATGTTGGAACTGAAAATTCCTGCTCCATATTCCTCATTAATAGTCAGCTACATATTCATTCATTCAGAGACATCCGTAGGAATCATAGCAGAATCTACTGACTCATTCATTCCTGGTACTCTGAAAGAAGTTCAGATAATTTATCTTACAGGAGCCAGACCTGGAAAAAGACCCATACAAAAGTCTATCTGAAGATATATACACCTACTATGTACCCATAACAATTAAAATTTAAAAAAAAATTAAGTGTATCTGAAGGCAAAATGATGAAAAAAATTCTTGAGAGTCTAGGGCAGGGGTTGGCAAACTACGGCCCACAGGCCTGCTGCCTGTTTTTGTAATGAAAGTGGTATTGGAACACAGCTGCATTGTTCACGTATGTATGATCTTTGCTGCTTTCCTGCTACAATGGCAGCAGAGTTGTTGCGACGCAAAGCTTCCAATACTTACTATTTGCCCCTGAAAGAAAAGGTTTGCTGTTCTCTGGTCTAGGGCAACAATTGAAACATAAAGAAGTGGAGAGCCAGCCCAACAGTCTTTAGGCCACTTCTGCTCCTAGAAGACCTACCAAGGTGACCTGCCCCTTGGATCTGCCCCTCAGAGAACATTCCACTGCTCAGTGAGCAACCTTATCGTAATCTAAATCACAGTCCTTCTTGTTCCCCACCCGACATTTCCTGCTCTTGCCTGGCTACTCACCTCCATTTTTCTTTCATTTTTCCTTTTCCATGTCCATAGCCCAAGTGTAAATCTTACCTCTGCCTCCTACTCCCTAAGAGAGTGGTCCCCAACCTTTTTGGTACCAGAGATCAGTTTCATGAAAGACCAATTTTCCATGGACAAGGGACGGGAGGGATGGTTCGTGATGATTCAAGCACATTATATATATTTTGCTCTTCATTTCTATGATGATTACACTGTAATATATAACGAAATAATTATACACCTCACCATAAGTAAAATCAGTGGGAGTCCTGAGCTTGTTTTCCTGAAACTAGGTGGTCATCTGGGGATGATGGGAGACAGTGACAGATCATCAGACATTAGATTCTCATAAGGAGCATACAATCAACCTAGATCCCTCGCATGTGTAGTTCACGACAGGGTTTGTGCTCCTGTGGGAATCTAAAGGCCACTGATCTGACAAGAGGTGGAGCTCAGGTAGTTCCTAACAGGCCACAGGCTGGTATCAGCAGTGGCCCAGGGGTTCAGGAACCTTGCCCTAAGGCATCTATTCGCCTCTGCCCAGCCCTGTGGACTCCTCCTTCTTCCAGCTGCAGGACTCAAGCGCTACCTACTCTTGAGTTTGGCCAGTGAGCAGAGGTACTAGCAGAACAAAGAAGAAAAGAAATCGAGGTTGAGTGTTTATTGCCCTGGCTCCTTCCTGCTGGGCCGCTGCCTCCCCTACCCAAACCCATAGTCTGGAGGAGCCGCCCTGATTCCCCTACACTCCATAGACTCTGAAATGCATTCTCCCCTTTGCTTCCTCAGACTTGGGTGTCAGTGGTTTCTGGCTGTTGCTACCCTGAGAAACTGCACTGGCTCTTACTAGTTTTCCTAAACCTTGCTCAGTTCTGTGTGATAGTCCCTCTATTCGTTATCAATTGTTGTGTAAACAATTACTCCCAAAACTTAGTGCCTTAAAACAACAAACATTGGCCAGGTGCGGAGGCTTGTGCCTCCCAGCACTTTGGGAGGCCGAGACAGGTGGATCACCTGAGGTCAGGAGTTTGAGACCAGCCTGTCCAACATGGCAAAACCCCGTCTCTACTAAAAATACAAAAAAATTAGCCAGGCATAGTGGCAGGCACCTGTAATCCCAGTTCCTGGGGAGGCTGAGGCAGGAGAATCACTTGAACCTGGGAATCAGGGGTTGCAGTGAGCCAAGATCTTGCACTGCACTCCAGCCTGGGTGACAAGAGTGAAACTCCATAAAAAAAAAAAAAAAAAAAAAAAAAAAAAAAAAAAAAAAAAAAAAAAAAAAAAAAAAAAAAAAAAAAAAAAACGAAAAAAACAGCAAGCATTTATTATGTCACACAGTTTCTGAGGGGCAAGAATCTAGTAGCGGCTTTGCTACTAGATTCTAGTTTCAACTAGGTTCTGGTTCCAACTCTCCCATGAGATTTTTGTCAAACTATTGGCCGAGGATGCAGTCATTTGAAGGCTTGAGTAAGGCTGGGGGATTCACTTCCAAGTCCACTCCCATGGTTGTTGGGAAGAGGCCTCAGTACCTTGACACAGGGGGCTCTCCAAAGGGTTCTCACAACGTAGCTGGCATGAGAGAGTGACCAAGATGTATTTTATAGCCTCATCTTGCAAATAATATTGATAAGGTAAAAAATCAGTTATTCTTGTATGTGTGGGTTTGTTTCTGGACTCTCCATTCGGTTCTATTGCTGTATTTTTCTGTCTTTATGCTGATACCACACTGTCTTTTTTAACTTTTTTTTTCTTTTGTTGAGACAGGGTCTCACTTTGTCATCCAGACTGGAGTGCAATGGCACAATCACAGCTCACTGCAGCCTCAACTTCCTGGGCTCAAGCAATATCCTCCTACCTTATCCTCCAGGGTGCCTGGGAATATAGGTGCACACCACCATGCCCAGCTAATTTTTTTTGTATTTTGGTGGGGGGTTGCAGAGTTTGCCATGTTGCCCAGGCTGGTCTTGAACTCCTGGGCTCAAGTGATCCTCCTGCCTCAGCCTCCCAAAGTGCTAGGATACAGGCATGAGTGACTGTGTCCAGCCTTCTTCAACTTTTATTTTAGAATCAGGAGGTACATGTGCAGGTTACAAAGGTATAGTTCATGATGCTAAGGTTTGGAGTATGACTGAATCCATCATGCAGGTAACAAGCATAGTATCCTACAAGTAATTTTTCAGCCCTTACCCCCTTTCCTTACCTCCCCCTCTGTAATAGACATCAGCGGCTATTGTTCCCATCTTTTTTTTTCTTTTTTTTTTTAAGAGAGAGAGTCTCGATCCGAAGCCCAGGCTGGAGTGCAGTGGTGTAATCTTGGCTCACTGCAACCTCTGCCTCCCGGGTTCAAGTGATTCTCCTGTCTCCTGAGTAGCTAGGACTACAGGCAAGTGCCACCATGCCCAGGTAATTGTTGTAATTTTAGTAGAGACAGGGTTTCACCATGTTGGCCAGGCTGGTCTCAACTCCTGGCCTCAAGCAATCCACCCGCCTCAACCTCCCAAAGTGCTGGGATTGCAGGCATGAGCCACCACACCAGGCCTCTGCATGAATTTTAAAATCATTTTGTCTT